>NC_090023.1:261934381-262304381 GCF_037176765.1 Anolis sagrei | reverse complement strand
GGAAATCCTTAACTTCTAATCTGGGCAGTCCGTACTTGCCTCTGTTGACGTGGAGCCCCTGCACCGGCTTCTGCATCCGGCTTCTGCGAGAGACCCTTACCAGGCAGAGATTTGTAGACTTCCAGGGGAAAGGAGTTCAGGTTTCGGTGATGGCTGGCTGAAGTCCCTCAGCAAAGGAACTGTAAGGCTGTATGATCCTCGGCCAAGCTGTGGGCTGTATAACCCCGGCCAAGATGTAGAGCCTTTTCTCCCCGGCCAAGCTGTAGGCTGTATATCTCCCGAAGCTTTCTACAGGAGCTCTTCGAGTTACGTCCTGTATGGAAAGCTTCTCTGTCTGAACTGAACTCAAAGTGGCTCCTATTCCCTCTAAAACTCAAAAGGGGGGCGGGACCAGGGAACCTAACTATAATAGACAGGTGGCTTGCCCTATGATTGCAGCCAAAAGAAGCCACCTATCTATAGAATCCCTGAAACATAGGACTGCAACAAACATTCAATGCAAAGCAAACAAAATTGGAGCTCCTGGTGCAGTTGTACCAGCACACCGTTTGACACCATGTCAAGTGCTATGTAATCCTGTGATTTGTAATTTTACAAGGTCTTCAGCCTCCTCTGTCAAAGCAGGCTGGTGTCTCACCAAATTACAACTCCCAGAATTCCATAGTATTGCACATGACAGCTAAAGTGATGTCAAACTGCATTAATTCTATAGTGTAGCTGCACCATTAACTCAGTACAAGAATTCTCAGATTTCCCTGCATAAAATATATCCGTTATCTGGAAATCTGAAATTTTTCAATATCCAGAGGCTGGATCTACACTGCCATATAACCCAGATTATCAAAGCAGATAATCCACATTATCTGCTTTGACCTGTATTATATGAGTCTACACTGCCATATAATCCAGTTCAAAAGCAGATAATCTGGATAATATGAGGGTTGAATGAAAAGTAATGCCTCTACCTTCGTTACATGGGATTGGTTGGGAATATTTTAATAAATCAAATGCAGAAATAATCCTTAGAATGTGCTCTTTAATTACTATTCACTATTCACTTTTCCACATAATCACCAGACAATTGGATACATTTCTGCCAACGATGAACAAGTTTTCTGAAGCTGTCATGGAAGAAGTTGACACTCTGTTTCTGCAACCCATCGTGCAGAGATCTTCCAATAGCCAAGCAAACCATTAATGTGACCGGCACATTTTTGTGAAATGCTGATTATGCTTGAAATTTCTCTCTGAGTGATACGACGATTGTCCTGAATCAATCTGTCAACTTTTTTGCTTGTGAAACTCGGTGGTTGGCGTCAGAAGACATCCAACTCATTGTTTGTCACGCAAATCAGATGTTCCCACCTCAACATCTTTAAACTTACTCGTCCAACGACGCACAGTGCTCACATCAACACAATCACCATAAACAGCTTGCATTCTCTGATGAATCTCCTTTGGGGTGACACCTTCTGCTGTCAAAAATTCAATGACTGCACATTTCTTAAGTCGCATTGACCAACTGCTTGTGCAGGGTTCCATACTTCACACTTTAACAATACAACCGTTCAATGCTAAAGCTTCCTGCCAGAATTGAACTGTAGAGGAGAGCCTACTGAACAAGGCAGTACCTGCCACTTACCAGTACTGCCATCTATTGAGGAGTTACAAAGGTGGAGGCATTACTTTTCATTCAACCCTCGTTTATGGCTGTGTAGATGGGACCCAGAATAGTGATGTTTTTCTTTCCTTGGAGCATTAGTAAAATTATTCTGAGGGTGCATCTACACTGTAGAATGAATACAGTTTAACACCACTTTAACTGCCATAGCCCAATGCTATGGATTTGTAGCTTGGGAAGATATTTACCCTTCTCCGTCAGAGAGCTCTGGTGCAGCAAGGAACTACAAATCCCAGGACTCCATAGGACGGGGCTATGGCAGTTGAAGTGGCGTCAAACTGCTATAACTCTGCATTATGGATAGGTGGAGGGGAAAGAAGATAAAAGTGGCTGGCATCTTGAAAGATGCAGCTCTGCATCACAACATTTTTTTGGCCATTCCCTTTTGTATGAATCATAAGGCTGAATCTAATCAACAACCAGCCATTCTGGCTTTTGCTGGGGGCCAAGAATGATGTTTTGGAGCCCTTCCCAAGGAAGATATGATAGCTAGAAACATCCCAATTGATTCCTCTCAGCATCAACTTCCCCCTTAATGAAAATGGAAGAATATACTGTTTCTCAAATAATTGCCGCTTATCATCATATATCAAAACATTCCTAGTTAAAATACTGCATAGCAACTGCTTGGGATCTGCGGGTTTTCTTTCCATAGATTACCCTTTCTCAGACCAGCAGCCTTCCGAGGTTTGGGACTGTGACTCCTATCATCCCCTGCCTGTCTGCAGAGTTTGGATGATGGAGATTACAGCTCAAGATTTCTTTCTGGAAGGCGTGAGCTGGTGAAGGCTGCTCGGGATTAGTCATGACCTGTGTGCTAAACTTCTTCTCTGCGTTTTAGCCCTGCTATTTATCCTTTTTTCTTCCTGTGAGAGTCTCTGAACAATAAAGGGATCAATAAGCCTTCGGTCTTACAGTTATCCTCGGAGAAAATCCTTCTGAATTCAATGGGGCTTTGCTTTATGCATCAGTTTTCATTGTCTGAGTCTGGGCAAACAGGCAAAGGCCAGGCCCTTCTGACCACATATTCCAAAGTTTCAGCGAAAAGGCTGCAATGTTTGCAGATGAGAACAGGAAGAGCCACTCTGTATGTATAATAATAATTTTAGTTCTTACTTGCCTTTCCCCAAAGATATACAGCATACCGACCATAGGTAAAGGTAAAGTTTTCCCCTTGACATTAAGCCTAGTCATGTCCAACTCTGGGGGGTGGCACCAGAGGCGGCCCTGGGTAATTTTCAGTGGTAAGTAAACAGTATTTTGGTGCCCCCCCCCAAGCAATCACTGATATATATTTTCTGTTCATCATGGGAGTTCTGTGTGCCATATTTGGTTCAATTCCATCATTGGTGGAGTTCAGAATGCTCTTTGATTCTAGGTGAACTATATATCCCAGTAACTACAACTCGCATATGTCAAGGTCTATTTCCCCCCAAGAGCGCCCCTGGGCAAAATCAACTATACTACGAATGCTTACTTTGCGTAATGGGTTGAGCCTCCCCTGGGTGGCGCTCACCTCCATTTCTAAGCCAAAGAGCCGGCATTGTCCACAGACACCTCCAAGCTCATGTGGCCATCATGACTGCATGGGGCACCGTTACCTCCCCACCGAATTGTTACCTATTGATCTATTCACATTTGCATGTTTTCGAACTTCTAGGTTGGCAGAAGTTGGGGCTAACAGTGGGAGCTCACCCCGTCCTGCGGATTCGAACTGCCAACCTTTTGGTCAGCAAGTTCAGCAGCTCAGTGCTTTAACCTGCTGTGCCACCAGGAGCTCCATATTCTTATATAATTGTACACATTGTAGTAGAAAAAATATTTACCCCCAAAATGTATTTATTTATTTACAGTATTTATATTCCACCCTTCTCACCCTGAAGGGGACTCAGAGCAGACCACAGAACACATATACGGCAAACATTCAGTGTCGTTATACACTGACAACTGTACATAGAAGTATATATAGGCTTTCCCATCTTCGCCATCTAGGCCATTTCAATCTTCTTGTGGCAATGTGTGCTACATATGAATTAGAATCCTACAATCCCCAAGAGCCATCCAATCCAACTCCATTCTGCCCTGCAGGAAGACACAATCAAAGCACACCCAACAGATGGCCACCTAGCCTTATGATCTGCATGAAAGTGCATTTGAAGAGCCTGCTGTCAAGAGAGAACCATAGGGTGCCAGGCATTTTGCTCCTTCCATCTTGTTTCCCTCGGAGACTGACCTCACTCTCTGCTCTCCCCCGCAGTGGCTGTGGACACTACTTTGCACGTGGAGTGGACCGAGGTGAAGCCGCTCCCTGCCCTCTCGCCCCTTGGCCGCACTCGGACCTCGCTGGTGCGCAGGCTGGTTCGCCAAAGCTCTCTGGACAGCCAGGACTTTCTCGAGGTGCCCGCTTTCAATTGCTCTGCTTTGAGGCCTTTGCAAAGAAAGCATTGCTCATTCTGCTTAAGGGATGCCGCTCTCTGATACACGTATAGCTGGGGTTTATATGCAGTCCTGCATGGCACAAGGGGTGGAGGGAGGAAGGGCCATGCAAACACATTAAGCTGCCTTATAATGAGTTAGACCAGTGTTTCTCAACCTGGGGGTCAGAACCCCGGGGGGGGGGGGGGTTGCGAGGGGGTTTCAGAGGGGTCACTGAAGACCACCAGAAAGCACATATTTCTGATGGTCTTCAGAACCAATTGGCATAGTTGTTTGGGTTCACAGTGCTCTCCGGATCCCTAAATCACTGTCAATTCATCCCAAATCCCTCCAGTATTTTCCATTGGTTATGGGAGTTCTGTGTGGGAAGTTTGGCCCGATTCTATCATTGGTGGGGTTCAGAAGGCTCTTTGATTGTAGGTGAACTATAAATTACAGCAACTACAACTCCCAAATGTCAAGGTATATTTTCCCCAAGCTCCACCACTGTTCACATTTGGGCATATTGAGTATTCATGTCAAGTTTGATCCAGATCCATCATTGTTTGAGTCCACAGTGCTCTCTGGAGGTATGTGAACTACAACTCCCAAACTCAAGGTCAAGGCCCACCACACCCTTTCAGTATTTTCTGTTGGCCATGGGTGTTCTGTGTGCCAAGTTTGGATCAATTCTATCGTTAGTGGAGTTCAGATTGCTCTTTGATTGTAGGTGAACTATAAATCCCAGTAACTACAACTCTCAAAGGTCAAGGTCTATTTTCCTCCAACTCCACCAGTGTTCACATTTGGGCATATTGGGTATTTGTGCAAAGTTTGCTCCAGATCCATCATTGTTTGAGTCCACAGTGTTCTCTGGATGTAGGTGAACTTCAACTCCCAAATGACAAAATGACTCCCCCTTCCCCGATCCTGCCAGTATTCAAATTTGGGCATATTGGGTATTTGTGTCAAATTTGGCCCAACCAATATACCTTTTTTGATTGCCAGTGAAATCTTTTTTTTTTTTACTCTTCTTTGTCTAGCCTAATGAATGAAATGTAGGATGAATGAAAATACATCCTACATATCAGGTATTTACATGACGATTCATGAGGGGAGCAAAATGACAGTTATGAAGTAGTAACGTAAATAATGTTATGGTTGGGGGTCACCACAACATGAAGAACTGTACTAAGGGGTCATGGCATTAGGATGGTTGAGAACCACTGAGTTAGACCTTTGGGTACATCATGCATAGGCAAACTTGGGCTCTCCAGGTGTTTTGAACTTCAACTCCCACAATTCCTAACAGCTGGTAGAGCCTGAAGGGCCTAAGTTTGCCTATGCCTGATCTACATTGTAGAATAAATGCAGTTTGTGTTTACTTTAGTTGCCATGGCTCAGCACTATGCAATCATGGGAGCTGTAGTTTGGTGAAGCACCAGCACTCTTTGGCAGAGAAGGCTAAATACCTACAACTATGGTTGATTGTACCGAGCCATGGCAGTTAAAGTGTTGTCAAACTACATTCATTCAAATATATATACAGCCTACATAGTGTAGTGGGCTAAATATTGAAGTATGGGACATAGAATCATAGAATCAAAGAGTTGGAAGAGACCTCATGGGCCATCCAGTCCAACCCCATTCTGCCAAGAAGCAGGAATATTGCATTCAAATCACCCCTGACAGATGGCCATCCAGCCTCTGTTTAAAAGCTTCCAAAGAAGGAGCCTCCACCACACTCCGGGGCAAAGAGTTCCACTGCTGAACGGCTCTCACAGTGAGGAAGTTCTTCCTCATGTTCAGATGGAATCTCCTCTCTTGTAGTTTGAAGCCATTGTTCCGCGTCCTAGTCTCCAGGGAAGCAGAAAACAAGCTTGCTCCCTTCTCCCTGTGGCTTCCTCTCACATATTTATACATGGCTATCATATCTCCTCTCAGCCTTCTCTTCTTCAGGCTAAACATGCCCAGCTCCTTAAGCCGCTCCTCATAGGGCTTGTTCTCCAGACCCTTGATCATTTTAGTCGCCCTCCTCTGGACACATTCCAGCTTGTGGTGCCCAGAATTGGACACAATATTCCAGGTGTGGTCTAACCAGAGCGGAATAGAGGGGTAGCATTACTTCCCTAAATCTAGACACTATGCTCCTATTAATACAGGCCAAAATCCCACATGTTATGACAGTCCCCGCAAGGTCATCTGTGGTTAGTACTTGGATGGGAAACCACCAACAAATGCGTTGTATTTCCTTGCTTGAGAAAACCCTATGAATGCACGGTGTCGCTGTTAATTGACAGGTGACTTGAATGCACATAGGCACACACATTGTTGCCAGGAAAACAAATTTTCTCCAAGGTTACTGTGAGAATCGCAGCACAGCAACAATCAAATGGTGTCTTTGCTTAGACCCTGCAACATCGAGCGTGACTCATATGGTTGACTTTAAGGTCTTTTTATTCCCACAACGTGTGAGATCCACAGCTTGATAAAATCACCTTTTGGGCAATGGTTTCCCAAATGCCCCCGGCCAGCACAGGTAGTGTCTATGCATTGTCATCAAGGCTTATTCAATTTTCTTTCTTTTGTGCCTAAGTTTTCTAGAATCGTCTGGTGGCTATGCCTACTAGGGGTTTATGTGTGTCGCAAGCCTACCAAAGGTACTTTTCTCAGCAATCAACCTTTGGACAGACAGCTGAATCTCAGAAATTTTCTGGATGCAAGAACTTACATTTTGGCATTCAAAAAAGGAGGAAGGAAATTGAAGCGATGGTCTTCCTTTTCTATTTTGAACACAAATATCACTTGCAAATGGGCCTGATTTCATTGGCGAAAGCTTTCATGGCCGGAATCACAGGATTGCTGTGAGTTTTTTTGGCTCTATGGCCATGTTCCAGTAGCATTGTCTCCTGACATTTCGCCTGCATCTGTGGCAAGCATCCTCAAAGGTTCTGTTGGCTGTGAAGCAAGTGATGTGTGTGTGCATACACACACACACACACCACACACATGTGTGTATGTATATATGTGTGTGCATGTATGTATGTATGTATCTATCTATCTATCTGTGGAATAATGTCCAGGGTGAGAGAAAGAATCCTTACCTGATTAAAGTAAGTGTAAATGTTGCAATTAGCAAGCTTGAATAGCGTTGAGGAGCCATGAAGCTGCAAAGTCAATTAGTGAAGGTATCTGCATAGAGGTAGCCTGTCCTTTATTGCCCAAAGGCACCCTCTGTCTGGGAGGTGTTAACTGGCCCTTGATTAATTGCTATCTGGAGTTCTCGTGTTCCTGAATGGTATTCATTACTTACTGTCTTGATTCTGCTGGTTTTTCTCTCACTAATATTAAAAAACAGATACCCTCACTGATTGACTTTGCAGCTAGGACAGATTGGTGTCCATTATGGTAATCAATGCCCATGGCATTTGGTGATTCCATTGACAGTGATGCAATATGTCTACTCCTGGTTTTGGGCTCGATCTACACTGCCAGTTAATTCAGTTTGAAGTATATTATATGGTCAGTGTGGATCCATATAATGCAGTTAGAACTGCATTGAACTGCATTATGTGAGTCTTCACTGACCATGTAATTCAGTATGAATTATATGAATCAGTACAAATTATACGAATCAGCCGTGTAGACCCATATAATACAGTTTGAACTGCATTGAACTGCATTGTGTGAGTCTATACTGCCATATAATTCAGTTTGAACTGAATTATGTGGTCAGTGTAAAGCCAGCCCGAGTCTTAGCATTAAAGGTGCTGTCCAAGGTGCTGAAATCTGTAGTGCAACTAAATTAAGCACCTTGGAGAGCACAGTTACAATGCCAAATGAAATCCACAGAAAGCTATGCTCTATCATGTTAGAATTACAAGCCAACACTGATCACTCTTGAAGGATGAGTGATGTTTCCGGTGTTTGTCTATATCAAGTGACCACAAGCCTAGCCCCATTTTTAGGGAAGTTACTTCTTTGGCTTCTAGCTTGGCCAACCTTTGATTAAAGACTAGGCTTCTAGCCAGATCTTTCTGTTGCCAGGCCATTGTGTTGGCTTGTTTGCATCTCCCTTGAGGATTTTGTCTTCCATTGGGGATTTTGGGTTAAGCTGACAACATTTGAACTGTATCCTAAAATACATGTCTTGGTGCCAGAGGATGGAGTGGGCTTGAGTGTGGGAAGCAGAGCTCCACACAGCCCACCTTACTGTAGCAGCCAATCTTTGGAAACCCAACTGCTTTGGATTATAATGAGTCTGCCATTATGTCATGGTTCTATAGCACCCACAAGTTCTGCATGAAATTAGGAAAGGAAGGGAACATCAACCTCAGTTCCCATGACAACCATTTCAGGAATCAATATTTGATGAATTGATGATCCATGTTGCCACTCATGGTCCTAACATGGGATTTGCTCCCTTAGAAATATTCATGCTGTAAATCCATCAGGTGCAGCTTATGCATACTAGAGGTACAATGATAAGTAAAACTTGACTTGCATGATTTCCTTTGTATGTTTGCACCTTTGTAATTGCAGCTGATGAAAGTTGCAATTATTTGTAAGGCATCTCTTGAAAATAATAATAATAATAATAATAATAATAATAATAATAATAATCTGGCATAAACCAGTAAAGGTGGTTCCAGTGGTGACTGGCACACTGGGTGCAGTGCCTAAAGACCTTGGCCTGCACTTAAGCACAATTGACGCTGACAAAATTACCATCTGCCAGCTGCAAAAGGCCACCTTACTGGGATCTACACGCATTATTTGCTGATACATCACACAGTCCTAGACACTTGGGAAGTGTCCGACATGTGATCCAATACAACAGCCAGTGGAGTGATCTTGTTTGCTGTGGACTCATCTTGTTGTGTTTCTAATAATAATAATAATAATAATAATAATAATAATAATAATAATAATCCACTCTATGCAGTGCAGCCAGCTGTTGAAAAGTAAAATCATTAAATAATCTTTTGATCCCCATCTGACATTAGATTCATTTTTAAGAATATATTTCAAAGGCAGTTCCTTTTCAAATCCTGAGGTTTATTCAATTACCTAATCCTCGGTATTTATCGATCACGGTATCTTGACTAAATACTGAAACGGTGGGTCCCTCAACTTGGCCTGGACCACATTCCAAAGACTCACATTCCAAAGACTCAGGTGGAAGGTAAACCAGAAATCTGGAAGTGTTGCCAACTGATCAGAGAAAGCCCCCGGCCGACCCAATACTCTGTCTGGAAAAGCAAAATCAGCCATTGCAACCTTTCATGATATAGAGATAAGAATTATGTGAGCAATGAATGTCTGCAGATCTTGGAAATACTGGAAGCTTCCTTTTTATAAGGTCTGAGTATTTGTCCACATATATTTGTTTGCCACCCTCAAGGATCTTGAGAAGTTGGCCTTTTACATCTTTGCAAACCTGGGATAGGAATCATGAGGCTCTTCAGCAGCCAGAATGTAGTCAACACTAAGGGATGTTGGGAGTTGCAATCCAAAAACCAACTGGAAGGCCACACAATTCTCACCCCTGTCCTCACTGGAGATTTGTTTCTGTTCTATTCCTTCATGATATATGATGGTAACTCTAAAGTGAGCCTATCCTGGGGTTTCCTGTAGCGAAGAGCATGTGACTCACCCAAGTTACCCAGTAGCTTTGCATAGCCGAGGGGGAATCGAATCCTGGTCTCCAAAGTCTTGGCTTAATGCTCAAAACTCTACATTAGGCATGGGCAAACTTCGGATTGCATTGAAGGATACTACTTCGTAGTCCGGGGTATTTCCTAGACCTTATAAAGGAGGAAAGAATGGTGAACATAGTAGCAGTCAACAAGAACAAAACTACAATCATTCCTTGGCATTGGCTGTGCTACCTGAGGTTGATGTAACTTATTTCAGCACACGCGCACAAACACATGCCTTAAATTTGCTTCTTGACTTATGGCAAACCCATGAATTCCATGGCATTTTCTTACGCAAGGGATACTCAAAGGTGGTTTTGCCAATTCCTGAAATGTACCCTATCATATTTGTTGGTGGCCTCCTATCCAAATACCAACCAGGCCTGACCCTGCTTGACTTCCAAGATCAGATAGGATTGGATGCTTTTACGGTATTGAGGCTGGATTGTTGTAGGTTTTTCGGGCTGTATGACGATGTTCTAGAGGCATTCTCTCCTGATGTTTCAACTGCATCTATGGCAGGCATCCTCAGAGGTTGTGACCTCACAACCTCTGAGGATGCCTGCCATAGATGCAGGCAAAATGTCAGGAGAGAATGCTGCTAGAACATGGCCATATAGCCTGAAAAACCTACAACAATTAGTGATTCCTGCCATGAAAGCCTTCAACAAGATATTGAAACTACTATTAGGGATATGCCATCTCTGAAACTGTAGGTAGTAAAACCTATCTGTCATGACTTGTAGTTATTCCTAGCCATGTACTCCCTATGAATTTGAGGAAAGTCTTTTCAATCTGTCCAAGTTGGTGGTTTTCACTGTATCATGTAATAGTGAATTACAGAGTCTCTGTGAAAGCATGTTTCTTTTTATCTGTCCTGAATCTCATCTGATTCATCTTCAGTGGATGGCCCTGGGTTGTAGCGTCATGAAAGGAAAGATCGCTTCTTCTTTCTTGAGACTGAGCATGATGGTATGCACCTCTGTCATGCCTCCAATCCTTTAATCATATCCTTCCCCACTACGTTGTAAAGCCCTGTGGATTGTAACTTTGGAGGAGCGCTCTAATCTCCTCACTCGTTTGGCTCTCCTTTTTTGCCCCTTTCCCAGTTCTACAATATCTTTCCTGAGTTGTGGCGATCCAAACGGTACGCTCTATTCTGAGTGGGTCTGCACCAGAGATTTGGCATTCAATATTGGAAGCTTTTTATTCCTTTTGCTAATGATCTTTAGCATGGGATTTTCCTTTTTTCATAATTGCACCACAAATACAAACACAAGGAATACAAAACTTAATTACAGTCACTGACCAGCACTTAAACACAAGCAAACATTTTCCTCTTGAAATACGTCACTTCTATTAGTATAGAGCAGGCCTGGGCAAACTTTGGCCCTCCAGGTGTTTTGGACTTCAACTCCAATAACTCCAAACAGCCTCAGGCCTCTTCCTTAAGCGGCTGAGGGGGAAAAGGAAAGGGCCTGAGGATGTTAAGAATGATGGGAATTGAAGTCCAAAACATCTGGAGGGCCAAAGTTTGCCCATGCCTGGTATACAGGGAGTGAGCTTGAGTGTTGGACCAGGACTGAGGGTTCGAAATCAGTGACTCCTAATTTCCAAATCAGCTCCTTTGGGCATTATGCCAACCAGAGGCGGCCCTAGGTAATTTTCAACTGTAAGCAAACAGTATTTTGGCGCCCACCCCCCAACCAATCACTGATATATATTTTCTGTTCATCGTGGGAGTTGTGTGTGCCATATTTGGTTCAATTCCATCATTGGTGGAGTTCAGAATGCTCTTTGATTGTAGGTGAACTATACATCCCAGTAACTACAACTCGCATATGCCAAGGTCTATTTCCCCCAAAAGCGCCTCAAGAGCACCCCTGGGCAAAATGAACTATACTGTGAATGCTTACTTTGCGTAATGGTTGAGTCACCCCTGATGCCAACACAAACAACATCCTGAGCCTGCATGCTACAAATTGGCAGATGTACCCAGCATTTTATTGTTTTTCTTGTTTTCCTGGCAATCTCACTTGCAGTGCAGGTGGATGTGGGTTTTTCAGAAGCATTGCAGTCCTACACATGCACACAACATCCAGCATTGCTCACATAGGCTTGCCTGCAAACGTGTCCCACCAAAGACAGCAGGTTGGGTGCTAAGGCTGTGACCTTCTTGCTCCCTTAGGCTAAAAGACCTTCCTTGATACGAGGCCATTTGCTTGTTCCTTCAAGCATCCTTAAAGCAAGATTCATAAAAATGAATGCTAAAGCTCTCTTAATAGTTGGTATTGGCAATCCTACCGGGCCATTCTGTAAGGTTGCCAGCACACCAGGGGAACAACAAAACAACTCCATTTCCATGAAAGGAAAAATAGCTTCTTCCAGTTGGGACAGTTGCCAAAATCTTTTACATAAAAAGCAAAATGTTTCTGAGTTGCCAGCTTTTTCACTTTAAAACAGTGTTTCTCAGCCTTCCTAATGCCGTGGCCCCTTAATACAGTTCCTCGTGTTTTTTTTGTTTTGAATTTTTTATTAATTTCTCCATACAAATAACAAAAAAATACAATACAAACCTTAGCCATCTAAAAGATAATATCAAAAACTGATTACAATTTTTATGGCTAGGATACAGGTTCCAACTGTGCTTCCCTTTACCGTATATCTTGATTAATTACCCCTTTAAACCCCCCATCCCACCCACCCACCCTTCCCACCATCTTCCCACCTCCCTCCCATCCCCATCTGGGTTTACTTAAATCAGTACATTGATTTAATTGTCTGGAAGGCCTGATTTAAAGTTCTGTACCTATCTTTTCCTTCTGTTTTGTCGATTAAACAAGACCATTTCCTAAACCAATCTTGTCTTGACTGAATATTCAAATATTTATTTTTCTTTTCATAGATGAAATCATATTCAGAGAGATAAAACCACCAGGTTTTCAGGTCCAACCTTGTTTTATCTTTCTAACCTCTGGTGACTGTGGCATGTATAGCGGCTATCCTAAATTTCAATATATCTGACCATTCGTTGTTCCCCTCCTTTACCTCTATGGTGAGGGACAGAAATCGAGCTTTATTCCAATTTAGTTTTTGCTCTATTATTTCCTCTATTACTTCTCCAACAGTATTATAATATTTTTGGATTTCAGAGCAGTCCCACCACATGTGTGAAAAAGTACCAGTCTCCCCGCATTTATGCCAGCATTTGTTAGAAATGTTTTTCATACAGTTCCTCATGTTGTGGTGACCCCCAACCATAAACTTATTTTCATTGCTACTTCATAACTGTAATTTTGCTACTGTTATGAATCTTAATGTAAATGTCTGATATGCAGGATGTATTTACATTTACTGGACAAAATTTGGCACAAATATCAAATACAGCCAAATTTAAATACTGGTGGGCTGGTGGTGGGGGTTGATTTTTGTCATTTGGGAATTGTAGACAGAACTCCCATGAGCAACAGAAAATACTGGAAGGGTTTGCTGGGCTTTGACCTTGAGTTTTGGAGTTATAGTTCACCTACATCCAGATAGTACTGTGGACTCAAACAATGATGGATCTGGACCAAACTTGGCACAAATCCTCAAAATGCCTAAATGTGGACACTGGTGGAGTTTGGGGGAAATAGACCTTGACATTTGGAAGTTGTAGTTGCTTGGATTAATAGTTCACCTACAATCAAAGAGCCCCTTGAACACCACCAACGAAAGAATTGGACCGAACTTCCCACACAGAAACCCCATGACCAACAGAAAATACTATGTTTTCTGATAGGCTTTGGTGACCCCTCTGACACCCCCTCATGACCCCCCCCCCCCCGGAGTCCCAACCTCTAGGTTGAGAAACACTACTCTGGAGGTTCCTCCCAAAATCTCACAATGCACAGCAGTGGTCCTCTATCTTGTATTTCAGTGGCTTTGAGTGTCCACGTATTCTAGATCTTCTAGCTGTCCCACTTTTTGAGCTGCTTTTAAAACTGGGTTGTTGTAGGTTTTTTGGTCTATAAGGCCATATTCTAGAAGCATTCTCTCCTGACATTTCACCTCACTACCTCTGAGGATGTCTGTCATAGATGCAAGCAAAATGTCAGGAGAGAACGCTTCTAGAACATGGCCATACAGCCTGAAAAACCTTCAACAACCCAGTGATTCTGGACATGAAAGCCTCCAACAATACACAGCTTTTAAAATGTACTGGCTTCTCTCTCCCCGCCCGCTTTTTCTCCATTTGTCCTCAGCTTATTGCAGTTGCTGCAGACTGAGTTCAAAATAGTTTGCACCAAACTCAGCAGGTGGGAGAAGATAGGATTAAATAATATCCTTGCCAGGAGGCTCAAGGAAAATCAGCTTGTGTCTCCTTTGGTTTGGTCATCTTGACCACATTCTGATAATGCTCAGCCACATGTTTCCTGGTTTTCATTGGTAAAATGCTGGAGGGTATGCTTTTGCTTGAATTATGAGTGTCTGCCGCCCAGCTCTTTATTGTTTTAGTGTTTTCTCTAGTGCCACGTCTATATCTGATTAAATCTAATTCTTTTTGGACTGCTTTATTGTGCCTTGCTAATGTGAATTGTGGTTTGTGTTCCTTTGGAATTTGTAGGGCAATTAGAAAAGAGAGATATCTAAATCACTCTGTCCTCAACAGCCCTGCTCAGATCTTGCAAACTCGGAGACATGGTTTCTTCCTTGGAATCAATCCATTTGTAATGTGGTCTTCCTGTTTCCCTACTGTGTTCTCCCTTGTAAAACGTTATACTATTTTAGTGAGTCAAGTCTTCTCATGATGTGGGCAAAGCATGACAGTCTAAGGCAGTTTTCTGAACTTGGGGTTCGGGCAAGGGGGTGTCAGGGAGGTCATCAAAGACCATCAGAAAACACATATTTATAATGGTCTTAGGAACCCCTTTGGCAGAGAAAGCTGAAGATCTCTCTGCCTATCCTCTTCCTTTTTGGAAACAGATGGCAAATACTCATTGTTTGAGTCCACAGTGCTCTCTGGATGTAGGTGAACTACAACTCCACCAAACCCTTCCAGTATTTTCTGTTGGTCATGGGAGTTCTGTGTGCCAAGTTTGGTTCAGTTCCATTGTTGATGGAGTTCAGAATTCTCTTGGATTGTAAATTAACTATAAATCCCAGAAACTATAAATCCCAAATGTCAAAATCAACTCCCCAACCTCATTTTGATGTTATGAGGTGTTTGTTCCAAATTTGGTCCTGATCTATTGTTGTGTGGGTTCATAGTGCTCTTTGGAGGTAAGTGAACTACATCTCTCCTAAATAACTGTCAATTCCTCCTAAATCCCTCCAGTATTTTCTCTTGGTCATGTGAAGTTCTGTGTGCCAAGTTTGGTTCAATTCCATCGTTGTTGGAGTTCAAGGAATTATTTTATTGTAGGTGAACTATAAATCCCAACAACTACAACTTCCAAATGTCAATGTCTATTTCCCTTAAACTCCACTAGTGTCCACATTTGGGCATATTGAGTATTTTGCCAAGTTTGGTCCAGTGAATAAAAATACATCCTGCATATCAGATATTTACATTGCAGTTCGTAACAGTAGCAAAATTACAGTTATGAAGTAATAATTTTATGGTTGGTGGTCACCACAATGTGAGGAACTGTATTAAGGGGTCAAGGCATCAGGAAGGTTGAGAAACACTAAGGAGACCTCTATATTGTTTGGCAGCACTTTAACTGCCATAGCTCAATTCGATAGCATCATAGGAGATGGACTATTACATTCAGCCTTCCCAGGAGTGCTGACACTTCACCAAACTACAACTCTTATTATTCCATAGCATTGAACTAAAGTGGTGTCAAACTGTATTAATTATGCAGTGAAGATGAACCCTAAGTTTAGTCATCTTGCTTCTAGGAGGAGTTCAGGAGAGTCCAGGAATTTTCTAGGTTTTCCAAGCTGGTTCTGTGATAACATCTGGCAGAGGCCATTCAGTTTAATAGTGTTTAGTATTGTTTATAGTTTCCTTTTCCCATGCTAAGTTCAGGAACATATCATCTGTGTGTAAGGAGGCTACACAGCAATCTGAGTTCTGGAAAGAAATCCAAAACAATTCTGGTCCCAAGCATTTTGAATAAGGGATGCGCCACCTGTGCAGGCTAATCTCCCACCTCACAGAAAGCTCAGAGGACAGGATCAGGATCCAAAATGGCCCTAAGAGATTAGAGAGAAAGACCAAAACTAACAAAATGAGTCTCCGCAGGGGAAAATAAATGATACTACACTTTGGTAATAAAAATGAAATACACAGTTATTGGATGTATGGCTTGAAAACAGTCCACGTGAAAGGGATCTAGGAGACTTAATAGACCACAAGCTGAACATGACTCAATAGTGTGATGCACCAGCTAAAAAAGGCAATGTGATTCCAGGCTGCATCAACTGGAGTCTAGTGTCTATATCTAGAGGTGTCACACTGTATTCTGCTTTGGTCAGACCTCATCTGAAATAACCCTGTGTTTGGTTCTGGGTATTAAAATGCAAGAAGGATATGGGCAAACTAGAATGTGTCCGGAGAAGGGAGACCAAAATGGTCAGAGGTCTGGAAGCCAAGCTCTGCAAGGAACGCCTTAAGAAGCTGGATATGTTTATAAAATCATAGAATCATAGAGTTGGAAGTGACCTCGTGGGCCATCCAGTCCAACTGTAGGAGCTCAGCCGATTGGGGTTGTTGCAGTGCCTCAAGACGAGGATTATGGTTATGTTCAATTTCCTTCAGAGCAGGACCCTTCAGAGATTTTCATGTTGGATTTTAATGTAGATTCTCGGGATTGTGAGTGAAGAAGAGGGCACAGAAGAATCTGCAGAGAAAAGGGATTCTGGGATTGTTAGTTCTCAAGGTAGAATGGTTTCCAGACAGTCTGTTGGGAACCAGTTTGGGTTGCTAGATAAGGAAAGTGAAAGGAATGTGTTAACGAGCAACTGGGAGGAATCAACCTTTGATAGAAGGGGTCAAATCTGTCAAGATCGCCACCTACAAGGGGGAGTGGGAAGGTCTGTCAGGATAAGGGAAAAGAGGAATTTGAAGGAGAGTTCTCAAGGGAATCGGAATGCATTTTGTGTAGATCTTTTTGAATAAATATAGGGTTTTCACAGCTTTGCCTTCAGTGAGCGCAACGTCAGTTACCAGTCAAGTCTTGTATATATGTCATGTCAAGATTCATGGAACTCTCTGCTCAAGACTCATGTTCAAGTTGCTGTTGGTGAATGTTTTCCTGTGTAATTCTTCTGTGGATCTTGGATCTGTGCAACCTTGTTTCCTGGCTTTTCAAGAGACTTTGGACATTATCCTATGTGGGTTTTAAGGATTATGCATTCGTGGATTTTGCTGTGGAATTAAGTATCAACTCTGCTCTGTTTGATGGACTATATTTGCTGACCTGCTGGGTTAGATGGTTTTTAGACTTTCTTATACAATCTTTTACTTGCCTTTCTCACCTTTTTTTATATACTGCTTGCATTTATTCAATAAACTGTTTATTTGCTAAAGAATTTGGAGTGTTTGTGGGTTCAAAGGTGTGCTTCCAGCCTTGGTGTGTGACACAAAACCCCTGCCAAGAAGCAGGAAAATTGCATTCAAAGCACCCCCAACAGATGTCCATCCAGCCTCTGTTTCAAAACCTTCAAAGAAAGAGCCCCCACTACACTTGGGGGCAGAGAGTTCCACTACTGAACAGCTCTCACAGTCAGGAAGTTCTTCCTTATGTTCAGGTGGAATCTCCTTTCCTGTAGTTTGAAGCCATTGCTCCGTGTCCTAGTTTCCAGGACGGCAGACTAGGACCTCCTCCCTGTGACTTCCTCTCACATATTTATACATGGCTATCATGTCTCCTCTCAGTTTTCTCTTCTTCAGGCTAAACATGCCCAGCTCTTTAAGCTGCTCCTCATAGGGCTTGTTCTCCAGACCCTTGATCATTTTAGTCACCCTCTTCTGGACACATTCCAGCTTGTCAACATCTTCCTTCAATTGTGGTGCTCAGAATTAGACACAGTATTCCAAATGTTTAGCTTGGAGAAAAGAAAGCTGAGAAGGGACATGAGAGCTATGTTTACATTTTTAGAAGGATGCCACATTGAGGACAGGGCAAGCTTGTTTTCTGCTGCTGTGGAGACTAGGACACAATGGAGCTGTAGATTCACAGTGCAGGAAAAGAGATTGGATATAAACATTAGGAAGCACTTCTTGACCTGTTAGAACTTTTGACAGTAGAATATGCTGAATGGGAGTCCAGCAGAGGTTTTTAAGCAGAGGCAGAATGGCCATCTGCCAGGAATGCTTTGACTGTGTCTTCCTGCATGGCAGAAAGAGGTTGGACTGAATGGCCCTTGGGGTCTCTTTTAACTCTAGGATTCTATGAGTTTATGCTCCACCTATGCTACTTGATGGGAAGCTAGATCTCCACCCTTGGCCCCTTTCTTGGCCCTTCTTCCCCTCTGCCATCCATCTGCTTGCTAACCCTTCCACGGTCTCCTCCTCCGTGGTTCCCTCCGTTATCATCATCGTCCCTCCCGTCCTGCGCTGACGTCAGTACAAAGCCAGGCCTGTATCCTGGGAGAAATCAGTCCATGGTGACTGGTTGCCATGGATATACACCTTGTTGCAAGCTCCAAGTCCACCAGAACTGCTTCCTAAGTAAAGCAAACCCAGGCTGGGAGCTGCTGCTGGAGTGGATGGGGGAATCGGAAAGGGCCGGTAAGAATCTGGGCAGGAGTATCCCCCATCCCATTTATTTTTATGCTTTTCTTGGGACCTCTTGTTGCAACACAGGGACAGGGGTAATCTATTTGGAAATGCAATGCATGCTTCAAGTGAGCTTCAAAATCAGCCGACAGACAAATCCCTTGCTGGATCTGTTGTATCATATGTGCATTGGAGGAATGGGGTGGAAGAGAAGGTTACGGGTTGCCTCTTTGTGCGTAACATAAACTGTTAGCTAGATCTGGAGAGACCTTTTCCAATCTGCCAATTCCTCGTTGCATTGTTGGCTTTATTGCATGGAAGTGATTGCCTTGGACAAGGTGCCCAAGAGACTTTGCTGCCTGAGGCAGAGAACAAGATGAATCCCAGAGGAGGGCAAAACGAGAGCAGTGCTCTCTCAACCTTTGAAATTTTTCCTTCGGTTCCTAAGTTTTTAGAATTGAAGAGAGTGAGATGTCAAAAATCATTCACACTGAGGAGTCTTTTATTGTGTTGTTGAAGGCTTTCATGGCTAGAATCACTGGGTTGTTGTGTGTTTTCAGGGCTGTATGGCCATATTCCAGAAGCATTCTCTCCTGATGTTTCGTCTGCATCTATGACAGGCATCCTCAGAGGTTGTGTGGTCTGTTGGAAACTAGGAAAATTGGGTTTATATATCTGTGTTTATATATTTCTCCCACCCTGGACATTCCACAGATATATAAACCAAATTTTCTTAGTTTCCAACAGAACTCACAGCCTCTGAGGATGCCTGCCATAGATCCAGGCAAAATGTCAGGAGGGAATGCTTCTTGAACATGGTCATACAACCCAGGAAACACACAACAATCCAACCTTGGTCCTTGTGCCAGTCTTGTGGACGCAAGTATTTTATTTTCTCTGTTCCTGTTCCCTTGATTGCTTTGCTTGCCCATAATTTTTGGATGTCTAATCTATAAATTTAAACAGTCCATTGAAGTTTTCAATTACTGTAATGCCAGCAGTTTGAGGACTCAAGGAAAAATGCATTCCTTCTTATTTGGGAGGCAGCACTTTCACTTTGCTTCTCCCTGTAGCAACCTTTCCTCATATGAAGTTTCAGAAGCAGCTGAACTTGCACTTGGATTTTGCTTAGTGGGTGCAAGAAAGTCAACTACCTTTCAATAGAGAGGAACGGTTGAGGCTGGGCACTTATAGCTGCCTCCGCCTAACACTCTTCTGCCTGAGATGTTTGCCTTACTCTGCCTTGCAGCACTCAAGTAGCCTTTATTATAAACTTGAAGAGATGTTGAGCATGTCTATTGGGTAACGGGAAGAAATGTTGTGTGCCTTGAATCCTTTGTGACTTATGGCAACCGTAAGGGGCTTCCTTGGTAAGATTTGCTCAGAGAGAGCTTATGGATCACAACTATGAGATGAATGTGTGGGTTCTAGCCATTCTCCTCTTAACACACTTTTCTTCATGTTTCGTATTTCCTTGTGCATCTCTGACTTTTCCCAAATGGATAAACAACAACAATCCGGCATGCTGAAAGGGTTTCGCTCATACCGCTGCTATCTGTAGAAGTTTAAAGAAACCAAAGCAGTAGTTATCCATCTTTGTTGTCGTGTCTAATTTGCTTGGAGCTTTTAGTACTCATAGAAGAGTGTTGTAAGAGGATAAATGGGATGAAAAGCCATAAGGTACTTTGCATGTTGAAAGCCCTAAGGAAATAATTAGTAGGTAGCAGGAAAAAAATCAAACTAAAATAAAAAGCATTATAATGACAGGCGATGTAAGCACAGATTTACTATATGAATTGCATATTGCTATTTTTTCCAATGTGATGTAGAAGGGATGGAGCTCAGGGATATATATATATATATATATATATATATATATATATATATATATATAATATTATAAAGGGTCCAGTGCTTTTAGGATTCTGTAGGTCATGTTCTATGAGTGCTGTACACAGGTCCAAGTTGCAGTATGGCTTTTGTACACAATGGCAATCATATCTACCAGTTCATTGACCATGAATATTGCATTGTTTTGTCTCGAGGTTGCATGATGCAAATGGAAAGCCAATGTAGTGCAGTGATTTAGTGCAAGACTAAGAGTCTAGTAGACCCAGGGTCTGGCTGTCAACTCTGCTATAGTAACACACTGGGAGATCTTGGGTAGGTCACACTCTCTCATCTTCAGAGAAAGTCTATGGCAAACCTCATCTGAATCAATGTTGCCAAGGGTACGGTTGCCATATATCCAAAATTGATTTGAAGGTATACATCTATGAAAGTAGTGTATAACTGCACTTGTAATTTATACTACACAGTACTGTTATAGGATCTTGGCTTTGGCTACGTAAACTACTCTAATTGAGATGAAGAAAGAGTGCACTGTAACATAGTTATTCCCACCTTTTGAACTCATACCCTTCAAAGGTTCAAAGGTTGGTTGCGTGCTGCAAGAGGCACTCCAAGTGGCCAGCTTCCAGTCAAAGGACATTTTGCATAATGCCAATTTTTTAAAGCTTTGTTTGTGTTTTTAAATGCATTTTAATTGTATTTCAACTCACTTCTGACACAATAAATAAATAAATAAATAAATAAATAAATAAATAAATAAGGGATCAAAGGTAAAATTATTATTATTATTTTGGTTGCTTCTACCCCGCCCTTCTCACCCCAGGGGGGACTCAGGACGGCTTACACAAGCAAGGCACAATTCGATACCCGCATTACATAGCAGCAAGAACAACAACATCAGTTAACGACAGCAATTTTAGCAATAACAACAATTAACAGAAACAGTAATTATTATCGGCAAAAACAACCATAAAACCCGGAGACAACCGTGGCTAAGCAGAATGAGAACATGATAAAAATGGCAAAATTTACTAATGATGAACAACACACAAGCTAAGAAAGTCTGCAGCAGTTTGCTTTTTTTTTGAGGCTACTGGGAAGGGCAAGATCCTGCTCTGTATCCACAGAGTCAAGCATACATGACTTGAAAACACTTTCCCACCCAAATAAATCCAAAAAGCGAACCTTGATCTTGATATTGTATTTAATGGCTTTCATTGTACTGTGCTATTTTGGTCGTGTCAGGAGTGACTTGAGAAACTGCAAGTTGCTTCTGGTATGAGAGAATTGGCTGTCTGCAAGGATATTGCCCAGGGGGTGCCCGGATGTTTTGATGTTTTATCACCCCTTTGGGAGGCTTCTCTCGTGTCACTGCATGAGGAGCTGGAGCTGATAGAGAGGGAGCTCATCCGTGCTCTCCCTGGATTCGAACTTGTGACCTGTTGGTCTTCAGTCCTGCTGGCACAGGGGTTTAACCCACTGCGCCACTGGGGACTCCTACTGTGCTATCATAGATAATGGATCCTGATCATCCACAGATGTTGGTAACCAGTTTTTGTAAGCGACCCCGAGTAGTGGTGGGAGAATAATAATAATAATAATAATAATAATAATAATAATAATAATAATAATTGTTATTATCCTGGAACCAAACCCTGGGGCAGATACCAAGGGTCCTCCGTCGATGCAGTTGGCTGCCTCTGAACCCCAGGGACTGGCACTTGGGTGGTGGACACTCTTTCCCATCTTATTACCACTAATATAGGCCAAAGGGCTCTCCTCCCTTCTGTGTGCTGTTTTGAAATGGCAGAGTGTTTTCACAGAGAGATGAATCCATCTGCTATTCAGAGCTGACTACCAGCCCATGAATATTTTGCCACAATTTAACCTTCAATTTCCTTGTTTCATCTTCCTTTCTCTCTGGCTCCCTCCCTCTGACGCCTTCTGTGTTGTCAAAGTATAGATTGTAATCTCCTTGAGGTCAGGGACCTGCCGTTTTATGCTTATGAAACTCTGTAAACGGACGTGGCCATTGACATTATTAAATCCAAGCAGTGCCTGGAACAAAATATTGGAGCATGGGGCGCTTGCGCTTAGTGTGGCAGGCTGCACATCTGCCAGCCATGCCCTTCTCCAAGAAATTCTATTGGATTCCATTCCCTTTCCCGCTTGACTTTTGGACACCCCTCTTCTTTGATCATTCCCAACAGTCAGTCTGCATTACTTAGCTACTGAGTGAGAACATTGAGTCTGCCCTACTGAATTGTTTGAGGTTTTTCCAATTCCATGATTATTCCAGTGCCCTGTTCCACACAGTTCCTACACCAACATCGGATCCATCTAAAGTGTAGTATTAATACAGCTTGACACAACTTTAACTGTTATGGCTCAATGCCAAGGAATCCTGGAAGTTGTACTTCAGTGGAACATACATAGAGACTTCAGGAGACTCCAAACACCTCCATCTTCATTGAGGCCTCCCCTCTCTCCACAAATAGTTGTTTTCATCTGACCATAAAACTTTGTTGTTGTTTTCCAAACCTATTCATGGCTTTGCTCCATGGATGGTGTTGTTTTGGCTATGTAAGCCATCACACTTCCTGCTGAATTTGGGCAGAAAAGTAACTATAGCAGTAATGAGCCCATTAGTGTTAGCACCTGAGGACAACGTGCAAAAAGCAGAAGTTTCATATACAATACAATCCCCATTTCTATGAGGGATGTGTTCTCAGACTTTGCATGGATATGGTAAACCATGGATAATAGTAAATCCTAATGAAACAAAGGACTTCTGGCCCAAGGATACCATAGGGCAGCGTTTCTCCACCTGAGAGTTGGGACCACTGGGGTGTTGCAAGGGGAGTGTCAGAGGGGTTGCCAAAGACAATAAAAAAGCACAGTATTTTGTGTTGGTTATGGGGGTTCTGTGTGGGGAGTTTGGCCCAACTCTATTGTTAGTGAAGTTCAGAATGCCCTTTGATTGTAGGTGAACTATAACTCCGAGCAACTACATCTCCCAATGTCAAGGGCTATGCTTCCCAAACTCCACCAGTGTTTACATTTGGGCATATTGAGTATTCATGCCAAGTTTGGTCCAGATCCATCATTGTTTGAATCCACAGAGCTCTCTGGATGTAGAGGAACTACAACTCCAAAACTCAAGGTCAATGCCTACCAAACCCTTTAGTATTTTGTGTTGGTCATGGGAATTCTGTGTGCCAAATTTGGTTCAATTCCATTGTTGGTGGAGTTCAGAAGGCTCTTTGATTATAGCTTGACTATAAATCCCAGCAACTACAACTCCCAAATGACAAACCCCACCAGTATTCAAATTTGGGTGTATTGGGTATTTGTGCCAAATTTGGTCCAGTGAATGAAAATACATCCTGCATATCAGATATGTACATTACGATTCTTAACAGAAGCAAAATTTTAGTTATGAAGTAGCAATGAAAATAATTTTATGGTTGGAGGTCACCACAACATGAGGAACCGTATTAAGGGGTCGCGGTATTAGGAAGGTTGAGAACCACTGCCATAGGATCACTCTGGAAGACCTAGAAAATGCCCAGAAGACATATTTAGTGAGATATGGATACATGAAACTGCTAAGTCTCACATGTATGCAGTCTCTTCCTGTCTCTTTTCTTACATATGTGTGTGTAAGGACTCAGGCATCCAATCTGTTTTGGGTTATCTAGGAAAGGATTAATTGGCATTAACAATTGAAAGGATTGAGGCTACTTGGCTATGTAACTTCAAGCTTCTCTTCCCTCCTTCTAGCCCTTGTTTTGGATTGTTGTCTTCTTCTTTTTAATCATCTTCTTTTTCAGTAATTTGTCTGCCAGCTCTTGCCTCAACTCTGAAACCCAGATAATTGCGAGAAAGACTTGGATAAGGCCCTCTTGAGACAGAGGAGGGCAAGAAAGGCCAGTTCATGGTTTCTGAGAAGGAAAGAAAAAATAGTAGTCAAAATGAAAAGAGAGAAAAACACAACAGTGGGGAAATAATATAATACAAAGTATGTTTACAAGCAATTTTTAATGCAAGGAAGGATAGGGAACGGTTATGGGTGCATCATTGATCTTTCATAGATAGCAGCGACTATTAGAGTTGCAGAACTTAGAAAGGGAATACAGCGTGAGCCCCATATCTCTGGATGATATGTTATTGGACTTTGTATGGATACACAAAATCACAGATATTAGCTAACCCTATTGAAATGAAGGATTTCTGGCCAAAGAGTACAATAGATTTGTGTGAGGGAAGTAGAAAATGCCTGGAGTCTTTGTAAGCTGAAGCAACAAATGAGCGAAGCCTTGTAAATAAAAGCAAGCTGTGGTTTTAATGGCTGAGAATGACACAAAGCCCTTTCCACTTGCCTCGAGTTCTACTGCATTGAGTCGCCTGTCAAGGGCTGAAATATGCGGTATAAAAGTGAAGCAAATAAATAAATAAATAAATACTGTTGCAACTCAGAGTAAGCTGCACCTTGCTTCCAAATACCACTACACAAGAGCTGTAGTTTTATAGTTTATTAAGGAAAAAATCCAAGCAAAATAAAGAATAAGCATTGCAAAGTTCCAAAGATTTAGGTTAAATGCAGAACATAGTTCCAAAGATCTTCAGGTAAAAACAAGAGGCACAATCCTATAGGCAAAGTTCAAACCAGAGTCCAAGGTACAAGCAATAAAACAATTGCCCCAAGAATCACAATGCAAGAAATCCCAAGTGTGCTGCTTTCCATGCTAAGGTTATTCCATGAAGCTTTCAGGCTAATAAGCTACATTGAACTAACGCTTTCTCCTAGTTTGCAAGAAGCCTAAATACCTTTCTAACATGAAAACAGTATGCTCTCACCAACATGAAAGCATTGCGATGACCTTTCCCTGAGCTGGCTTCTCGTATGCCAGCCAGGCGAGAACTCCGCCTGACCCGCAAATCAAGACGAGCCTGCCGGGTCAGGTCACTGTCAACGCTTTCTGTACTTTCAGTATTAGCGTGGGAAGGAGGCAAATGCCTCCCCACCTGTTCGCTATCTCCTTCATTAAAATTCTTTTCTTCTGAGAACCACTGTGTTGACTCTGCACTGTCTGACTCTGCACTGCCTGTGGCCTCAGAAAAAGACCTAGAAGCATGCCCAGAGATCTGAGCCACAGAAAAAGAGCCAGGAATCTGAATCCTATCATCCTCATCATCAGAGAACATCTCAGCCACAACACCTACTTCCCAAAGTTGAGGATGTGCACCCTTATTTCCTGAATGATGACCCATGGAAATTGGACATTTTGAGCCAGGCTTTGAACTGTGGCAACCCTGTTCTCTGAGGATTTAACATCTATAGCTGCATCTGCACTATAAAATTAAAACAGTTTGACATCACTTTAACTGTCATGGCTCAATGCTATTGAATCTTAGAAGTTGTAGATTTACAACATATCCCTGCGAAAGTGTACTGGTGCCTCACCAAACTATAAATCCCAAGATTTCATAGCATTTGCCTATGGCAGTTAAAGTGATGTGAAATCACATTCATTCTATAGTGTAGATGCATCCTATGACTCTTCAGAACAGAGTTTGAATGTCTGTTAGGGCATTGGGAAAGTCACACTCTCTCAGCCTCATACCCCTCTCTGAACATACCATGTCAAGATAAGTTGTGATAAATTTTATCTTAGTGTATTGCCGAAGGCTTTCACGGCCATAATCACTGGGTTGTTGTAGGTTTTTTTGGGCTATACGGCCATGTTCTAGAGGCATTCTCTCCTGACTTTTCGCCTGCATCTATGGAAAGCATCCTCAGAGGTAGTGAGGTCTGTTGGAACTAGGAAAAAGGGTTTATATATCTGTGAATGACCAGGGTGGGACAAAGGACTCTTGTTTGCTGGAGCTAGGTGTGAATGTTTCAACTGACCACCTTGATTAGCATTTGATGGAAGTGCCTGGGCAATCTTTTGTGTGATTAGATGTCCTTGTTTGTTTCCTCTCCATTGTTTTGCTGTTGTAATTTTAGAGTCTTTTTTAATACCGGTAGCCAGATTTTGTTCATTTTCATGGTTTCCTCCTTCTGTTGAAATTGTCCACATGCTTGTGGATTTCAATGGCTTCTCTGTGTAGTCTGACATGGTGGTTGTTAGAGTGGTCCAGCATTTCTGTGTTCTCAAATAATATGCATTTAACTTAGTGTTGAGTAATTTCAGCTCTGCTAAAACTGTGGGTTTGGGGGCCAGGTGTGTCTAGCTTTCCAGGAGGCCAAACCAGACAGAGATAGGTAGAAGGCAAAAGCAGAGGTTTATTTTCAATGGTGAAAGAGGATGTCAGTGGAGAAAGCACTTTAGAGTTACGGACATAACACAACTGAAAAGAAAGAGCACTTTTATTTCATTTAGCTGCTGTTCAAGAAACTTATGCCAGTTCCTGAGTTGCTCAGAAACTATCCGCACTCTGAGTGGCTCAGGACTCCATCAGATCCAGATGTCATCTTTGGTTGACTCTTGGTGGTGATGGGAAATTCAATAAACTGTCGTTGGAAGAAATGAAGTGTTTTCCATTTAATAGTCTGTCTCCTGGAGGGGCACGATCCGAAAGGAATGTGGTGTGGCATTAGGTAATGATGAGCTTAATGGGCAGACTCCTTGGAAACAGTTGGGTTAGTTTAAAGGACATAATGGGTAATTGGGGAGGATAACTATTCCAATAGATGAGGTTGGCTTGAGGCATGGGAGCTGAGCTGTTCCCACTAATATCTCAGTTAATATCAAGGAAATCTCAAAACGGACCTAGAAACTGCAAATACTTTGTGCTCCCCTCACGTCTCCCAGTTAATTGTGATGGGATTACAGAGATTAGAGGTCTAGGTGTGGTCAGAAAGCTTTCCAGAAACATTTCATAAAAAGGGTTCCTGTGAGGCAAAGGTCATGTGCACTTGCTATGTCTTAGGAAAGCAGCCGTTTCTATTATATATATTTTTATACATTTCATAATTTACGGGTCCGATTTCTCAAAAACATATGGATCGCCATCAGTCACAAAGCGATTTGAAGGCACACAATAACAATACATTTACCTCCCTGGCAGAACATTGGGGGGTTCTTGAGGATAAGAGCCTTTCCTTTTCAGTAACTGCAGTGCTAGAAATTAGGGATTTACTTGGAACAACACTTTTGCACGGAACACTGTTTGCTCATGCCTCAAGGGGGTTTCATGTGGCTAGTTCCTGCCGCTACCAATCAAAGGCATTAGAGTGCTCTTCTAGCTTTCCCAGAAATTGGAATTAACTAGTTACAAATAACAATTTGCTTGCCATTGATTTTTTTTTTTAAACGACACAAGGTGAAACTACAATATGACCCCTGTAGCAACAGGGAATACATTCCTGGACCTTGCAAGGATACACAAAACTGTAGACAATACTGAACCCTAATGAAATGAAGGATCTCTGGTGCAAGAATCCCATAGTCACACTCTAGAAAATACCTAAATGGGACATATTTTGTTGGATGTGGATAAATAGGGGTTTAATAGTTTTGTAAATGTATCATAATGAAGGATAACTTTATTTGCATGTTATCAAGATACTGAGACCCCGAAAGAAGATCTCCAAACCTGTGGCCATGGAAAGCCAAGACTAAGGCAACCTGTTACCCAGAAACCTAATTTGAAGTGTCATTCCATTTAATGGTCCATCTCCTGGAGGGGTTTGGAGAAGATCTCCAAACCTGTGGCCATGGAAATTCAAGACTAAGGCGATCTGTTACCCAGAAACCTAATTTGAACAAACCTCCACAGATGACTTTTAGTCTTGACATACAAGTTTTGCAAGTGCTTACCAGGAGTGGGAGTGGGAGGACATCTCCACTTTGGGCAGTAGACATAATACCCTATCAATGCCTCCACATACCTAACATCCGATCAAGATCGCCCCCAAATGCAGACTCCAAGGAAAAAAGACAAGGTGCAAAATGAACACCCAAGCCCTTCAGGAGCTCTCCAGACAAGCCCATCTTCAAACAGCACTCAAGGACCATCTACCCACAGAACACCCCGAAAATGTTGAGGAACAAACTGAAGATCTCCATCATCACAGCCTGCGAATAAGTTATTGGATACCAGACCAAGAAACATCAATATTGGTTTGACAAAGATGACTAGATCCAACAGCTAATTGACAAGAAAAGGAAAGCCTTTCAGACATGGCAGAGAGACGTCAACTGTGCTGCTAAGAAAAAGATCTACGCCAGTGCAAAAGCTGAGGTCCAAAGAAGGACAAGACAACTCAAGAACAACTGGTGGACAAAGAAGGCTGAAGAGATCCAACACCTGGCAGATACCCATAATTCTCAGGGGGTTTTCAAAGCCACAAAGGTCATCTATGGACCAAGAAACCATGGCATACAGCCTCTGTGTTCATCAGATGGAACCAAACTTCTAAAGGACAAAAAGTGAATTGAATTACGTTGGAAAGAACACTACCAAAACCTCCTGAATCGCAGCTCCAATGTGGCCAAAGAGGTTCTCTCACAAATCACACAACAAACCAGGGATGAGCTTGCAGCACTGCCTAGTTTGGAAGAAGTCAGCAATTATCCTACTCGGACAACGAGGGATCGCCTAAGTAAGTAAGTAAGTAAGTAAGTAAGTAAGTAATACCTAACAATGGAGCCAAACCAAAGGTCACTGAAGTTGCCCAACACCTCACCTCCATCCTTCTCCTGGGAACCCATTCAGGCTGGCTAACACCCATTGCTTACCCATTGTTTCACCAGCACAGAGCATTGTCCTCACACAGGATGGGGAAACTATCAGCATTAGCATCCATAACCTCAAACCTACCCATATTATTTTCCTTCCCACACCCATTAGAGTCAGAACAAGCAACGACAATAATTTATTAAATTTCCCTGGAGCCAATCAACAGTGACCATATACGGCACTTCTGCATCTGTCTGGAAATAGATCCTAGCCAGCTAGGATCTGGTCCGATCAGCAGCCAGGGCTGCAAGATCCTTTGCTTTTAATTGCTTCCAGTATGTTTGCATTGAGTTAATGCAGTCTTTAGGGTGCAAACTCTGTTGATATCTGCTTTGCCTTCTGTTCTTTGCCTTCATCCTATCTCTGCCTTATTCAGTCCTTTGGGGAACTTGACATGCCAGGCTTCCAAACCCACGATTCTTGCAGAGAGGAAATCATTCAACATGTAGGGATATATATCTTCATGTTATTCATGCTTGCATATGAGGATATCTAATTTACAAAGGATTATCCCCACTTGAGGAGGACATGAATATTTTTTGCATGGCATTTTCCTAGTATTTTCAGTTTGAACTCATACCATCTAAAATTGTATAGATTAAAACTAACCAAGTGTGGCTAAGCAACATTAAAGTGAAACCAAGATGGAAAAAGAAAGCAAAAAGCTTGGAGAGGCTTTCTAGGCCTACTGGGAAGAGAAAGATTCTGCCCCTCACGGGAGTTGTAGTTTTACAAGGTTTTTCGCATTCTCTGCCAAGTAGTGCTGGTGCCTCATCCAACTACAAATCCCAGGATTCTATGGCATTGAGTCATGGCAGCTCAAGAGATGTCAGACTGCACTAATTCTACAGTGTAGCTGCACCCTGTATAATAATTCACCGAAAGCTTCACCGCTTCTGTCGTCTTCTCCCAGGAGTTTGTCAAGCATCAGAGAACTCTTCTATTCTCCAGAGGAATTAATTAGTAATGAAAATTGTCTTCAGTCCCTATTGCTATTGCAGTGTTAATGTTAACATTTTAGTCATTCTTACTGTTATGAGAGCGCAGCTTCATTAAGTTCCGAATGAGGAATATCAACTGGTTCATTTACGGGATCTCACAGTGCATCATGCTTTATTGCATATTTCAAGGAAGTGGGAACACAGTGACGCAGAGTGAGTGTCCCTTATTCAAACTACTTGGGACCAGAACTGTTTTATTTTACTATTTTTATTTTATTTACAGTATTTATATTCCATCCTTCTCACCCTGCAGGGGACTCAGGGCGGATTACAGTGTACACATATATGGCAAACATTCAATGCCAAAGACACACAACAGATATAGACAGACAGTCAGAGGCTATTTAACTTTTCTGGCCACCAGGGGAGCTGTCGCCTTCATCATCCATCTGCGACACTGATGAAGTACTTCCACATTCCCTGCATGCTTTGCGGGAGTGCTTTGTTGGAATCTTTTTTATGGCCTCATAAATTAGTTAAATTAGCCTCCCCACACATAGGTGGTACCTAATTTTCCTACTTGACAGATGCAACTGTCTTTCAGGTTGCAAAGGTCGACAACAAGCTACACAATTGGTCGGAAGTTCACTCCGACCTGGGCTGGCTTTGAACTTATGACCTTTTGGTCAGTAGTGATCTTAATGCAGCTGACACTCAGACAGCTGCGCCTCAGTCCCGGTGCAAGATATACAGATTCTGGAACACCTGTATATATCATGTATATATGTGCTAAATGAGATTACTTGGAAATAGGATCCACATCTAAACAGAAAAAAGTTTCATATATATTTTATACACATGATGTGAATTGTATATAATACTTTAAATTTGGTGCATGAAACACATTTTATGAACCATCAGAAAGCAAAGATGTTACTATCTTAGTCATCTGTGTAGATGATTTTGGATAATTTCAGAATTCTGCATTAGAATTCTGTATCTTGACTCCTTTTGAGAAATGCAGATAACACCGCGTATTTTGGAAAAAATGTTACAGTCTTAGTCACTAGCTGTAAAAAATCTCAGTAGATTCTCAGTTAACTGGCATCAATGGGGATTGGTAGATGCTGGCTAGATTTAGTTTCTGGTTGCTTGAGAGTTACTATAAAAACAGACCTAACTGATACTGTAAGGGATCACGGGTTTAGAGTGCGGGGTCCCTTTTCGAAGAAATCCACAGAGTCCAATTGATTCATGTAAGACTCCATTTATTCAAGCTGATCAACATGAGATGGACAGACAGCACTTCTGTTTGTGCTTTCACAGTCTGCCCCCCCCCCCTCCGGCTTTTGTACACTGTTATATGCTCAAGTAATACAAGAGTTTTTTGGTCATGGAAAGTACTCTCTTTCCAGCCCCCCTCCCTTGACCTTTTGATGGAAAGTACCTTCTTGTACCTGCAGACTCTGCGCTTAACCGCAACCTTTGCACTTAACCACAACACAACTTCCTATGTAAGCTTGAACTTTGTAAGACCTCTACATGATGCCTCTTATTTTTAAAACATTTTCTTCCATGTTGCTCTTTTTCTACAAAGAAAGGGTATATTTCTCTTTTGTTGTTAATTTCATTCAAAGCCCCTTGCTTAGCATTTGCAAATTTCACTCAAAGACCCTTTCAATACTATATCCCATGCTGTGCAGTATGGTAAACTCTGTATGGACTTGATACTAATATTGAAATACAATCATTTAAAGCAAAATAAGACAAAGACAAACATAAACTCATTTAACTCCACCTCTTCTACACTGCCATATAGAATTCTATCTTATCTGCTTTGAACTGAATTTTAGGGCAGCATAGACTCATATAATCCAGTTCAAAGAAGGTAATGTGGATTATTTGCTTTGATAACCTGGATTATATGGCAGTGTAGAAAGTGTCTAATATACAATGGAGCAATGGATTCAAATGGCAAGAAAAGAGATTCCACCTAAACATTAGGAAGAACTTCCTGACATTGTGAACTGTTCCGCAATGGAAGAGCCTGTCTTGGAGACCGGTGGAATCTATGATACTATATCTGTGTGTGTGTGTGAGAATCATATCTATCTATCTATATTTATGACTGGATGGCTCTTTGTCAGGAGGGCTCTGATTACATTTTCTTGCCCTGGAGAAGAGAGTTGGACTGGATGGCCTTAAGTATTTTCTGTTGGTCATGGGGATTCTGTGTGGGAAGTTTGCCCCATTTCTGTCATTTGTGGGTTTCAGAATGCTCTTTAATTGTAGTGAATTATAAATCCCAGTAACTACAAATCCCAAATGACAAGTTCTATTTCCTCCAAACTCCATCTGTGTTCATATTTAGGCATATGGAATTTTTGTGTCAAGTTTGGTCCAGATCCATCATTGTTTGAGTCCACAGTGCTCTCTGGATGTAGGTGCACTACAACTCCCAAACTCAAGGTCAATGCCCACCAAACCCTTCCAGGGTGTTCTGTTGGTCATGGAAGTCCTGTATGCCATGTTTGGTTGAATTCCATCATTGGTGGAGTTCAGAATGCTCTTTGATTGTAGGTGAACTATAAATCCCAGCAACTACAACTCCCAAATATCAAGGTCTATTTCCCTTAAACTCCATGTGTGTTCATATTTGGGCATATGGAATATTCATGCCAAGTTTGGTCCAGATCCGTCATTGTTTGAGTCCAGAATGCTCTTTGATTTTAGGTAAACTATAAATCCCAGCAACGACAATTCCCAAATGACAAAATCAATTTTTTTGAGTGGAGGACATACATTGGGTTGTTATAGGTGTCTTGTGTCCAAATTTGGCGTCAATTCCCCCAGTGGTTTTTGTGTTCTGATGGTATCACAAACGAACATTACATTTTTATTTATATAGATACAGCTTTGTGAATTTAATTTAAGATTTCATTTAAAGTATTATTTCTTGGATTTTGTTGCAGGTTGCGTGAGTTCTGGTTAACTGAGAGCCTGTTGTGTTTTTTTTTTCTCCCCCAAAGGAACTTTCCAAGTTCTGGTCTTTCCTTGCAGAGGAGAGAGAAATATGAGAAAGGAGTAATAGGACGGGAAACTTCAGTGGGCATGTTGCTGCAGCCTCAGCCTGATGCCTGGAGCTTGCTGCAGTTCGGGTTTCAGCATTAGCATCCCGCTCAGGCCCCGGTCCTGGGAGGCTGGAACTAGACGGCACGTCTCCCACGGACCCAGTCCGGCCCTAACAACGGCCCTCTGATGTCACCGCAGCCCTGAGAGAAGGGAGACGACGGCGCCTGGGTTTAGAAAGCTCTGCAAATCTCTGGGGAATTGTTTGCAAAGAAACAAACATTCTCCAACGTAAGCTCTTTGAGATCCCTCGAGGGCATGCGCAGTGTGCAATTAACTTGTGGAGTTCACTGCCATGCCACAAGTTGCAGGGTTGCTCACACCACCTTGCAGTGGTTTGTGTTTTTAATGGGATTTGCAAACTCCTGGAAAATAAAGGCATTGAGAGGGACGTTTCATAGAATCATAGAGTTGGAAGAGACTACAAGGGCCATCCAGTCCTACCTCTTGCCATGCAGGAACATGCAATCCAAATCATAGAATCAAAGAGTTGGAAGAGACCTCATGGGCCATCCAGTCCAACCCCCTGCCAAGAAGCAGGAATATGTCACAAGTGAGATTGGCGGGGATGAGGAGCAGGGCCTTCTCAGTGGTGGCCCCTCACCTATGGAATTCACTCCCCGGGGAGATCAGATCAGCAACATCCCTCCTTTCATTCAGAAAGAAATTAAAGACGTGGATGTGGGACCAGGCGTTTGAGCAATCTGGCAGATGAATAAGGGACTGTGACGATAGATAGGAACTGGACAAGGTAGAGTGAAATATGAACTCTGAGTTGGCGAACGCTGTGTCTGAGATTGGCTATTGATTGTGTGATATATTGTTGTTTTTAATTGTTTTAATCGTTGACCATTTAATTGCTGGTTTTATATGTTATTGTATTTGTGTAGGCACCAAGATGTGCCTTTTGTAAGCCGCCCTGAGTCCCCCCTCGGGGGTGAGAAGGGCAGGGTATAAGTACACGAAATAAAATAAATAAATAAATAAATAAATAAATATTGCATTCAAATCACCCCTGACAGATGGCCATTCCAGCCTCTGCTTAAAAGCTTCCAAAGAAGGAGCCTCCCCCACACTCCGGGGCAGAGAGTTCCACTGCTGAACGGCTCTCCCAGTCAGGAAGTTCTTCCTAATGTTCAGATGGAATATCCTCTCTTGTAGTTTGAAGCCATTGTTCCATTGCGTCCTAGTTTCCAGGGAAGCAGAAAACAAGCTTGCTCCCTCCTCCCTGTGGCTTCCTCTCACATCTTTATACATGGCTATCATATCTCCTCTCAGCCTTCTCTTCTTCAGGCTAAACATGCCCAGTTCCCTAAGCCGCTCCTCGTAGAGCTTGTTCTCCAGACCCTTGATCATTTTAGTCGCCCTCCTCTGGACACATTCCAGCTTGTCAATATCTCTCTTGAATTGTTTAATCGATGGTCCAATCCCTGCTTTAAAACATCCAGGGATGGAGACTCTGCCATATTCTGAGGAAGCGTATTCAAACAGCTCTTACCATCAGGATATTCTTCCTAATTTTTAGGTAGAATCTTTTTTCCAAGAATTCTGTGCAATTAGGGAAACATTATGAGGAAAACGATCATGACCCATGTTCTTAAATGGTAGTGGTGTGAACATATATGTGTTCGTGTTCACATTGCCGCCATCTAATAATACAGAGTGTGAGGATCCATGGTAAGTCATGCTACCCTTCTATTCTGCCTTGGTTCGACAGACTAAATCTGGAATATTGTGTCCAATTCTGGTCACCACAATTGAAGGGAGATTTTTTGTTTTGGTCATGTCAGGAATGACTTGAGAAACTGCAAGTCACTTCTGGTGTGAGAGAATTGGCCGTCTGCAAGGATGTTGCCCAGGGGACGCCCGGATGAATTGATGTTTTTATCATCCTTGTGGGAGGCTTCTCTCATGTCCCCGCATGAGGTGCTGGAGCTGATAGAGGGAGCTCATCCGCCTCTCCCCGGATTCGAACCTGTGACCTGTCGGCCTTCAGTCCTGCCGGCACAGGGGTTTAACCCACTGCGCCACTGGGAGATGTTGACAAGCTGGAATATGTCCAGAGGAGGGCGACCAAAATGATCAAGGGTCTGGAGGAACAAGCCCTATGAGGAGTGGCTTAAAGAACTGGGCGTGCTTAGCCTTTATAGGAGAAGGCTGAGAGGAGACATGATGGCCATGTATCAAGATGTGAGGGGAAGTCATAGGGAGAAGGGAACATACTTGTTTTCTGCAGCCCTGGAAACTAGGACGTGGAATAATGGCTTCAAACTACAGGAAATTCCACCTGAACATTAGGAAGAACTTCCTGACTGTGAGAGCTCTTCACCAGTGGAACTCTCTGCTCTGGAGTGTGTTGGAGGCTCCTTCTTTGGAGGCTTTTAAGCAGAGGCTGGATGGCCATCTGTTGAGGGTACTTTGAATGCAATTTTCCTGCTTCTTGGCAGGGGGTTGGATTGGATGGCCCATGAGGTCTCTTCCAACTATATGATTCTATTATTCGAAGTGGAAATTGTAGCTCTAGAGCTCACAAATTCAGACGGCCAATTGAAGAGAGTCTAATATATTTTTTCCCCAAAATACATCTGGTCTCAAGCATTTCAGAGAAGGGCTACTGAAGCTGTACATACCCAAAATGACAGGTCAGGGTATCTCTTTGAATCTTCTGACTTGACTCTTCTTTGCTTTTGAAGGTAAATGTTGAAGACACTGTCGAAATGCTACCCAAGTCCCGGAGAGCCCTCACCATCCAAGAGATTGCAGCCTTGGCACGGTCCTCCCTGCACGGTAAGAGCCAGGAACGTGGCCTGATGTGGGTGTCTCTATTTTAGCAAAGGGGTGGAAATACCACCAGAATGTGATTAAACCTAAATGAAGCAGTTAGCAAAAGTAACAAGGGAACTGTTTTGAGTGCGCTAGGGTGCTTGGACCAGCGGTCTAGAGTTGCAGCTACACCAGACGTGGGCAAACTTCGGCTCTCCAGGTAGGCTGTGGGAGTTGAATTCCAAAACACCTGGAGGGCCACAGTTAGCCCATGCCTGAGCTACATTGTGGAATTAATGCAGCTTGAAACCACTTTAACTTCCATAGCTCAATGCAGTGAGACTCCAGCACAATTTGACAGAGTAGGTTAAAGACTTATGAAACTACAGCTCCCATAATTCAGTAGTGCTGAGTCACAGGACCAGAATGAAGAGAGGGGCCAGGAAGACAGTTCCACCTTATCTCCTGCAATGTGCAAATAATGTAATGTAATGTAATGTAATGTAATGTAATGTAATATAATATAATATAATATAATGCAAGCGCGATTGGTGGGGACGAGAGAGAGGGCCTTCTCGGTGGTGGCCCCTTGTCTCTGGAACTCACTTCCTAAGGACATCAGGCATACCCCAACTTTGGCAGTCTTTAGGATGAGTGGTTGATCCACTTTATACTGATTTAGGATTGCTTGTATGTTTCCACCAACGCCCTACCTCCTCTATCTTGTTCATGCCCAGCATTATTTTTAACTTTAATTACATTTAGCCCAGCCATAGTTTTTAAATGTGTTCTGTGCTATTGTTCAATGTTTATGCTATTTATGTATGAGTTTTATTTTTAATTGCTTTGTATTAGTATTAGTATTTTGTTATTGTGGTTTTTATTGCATGTATTCATGTATTGTGGGCTCGGCCTCATGTAAGCCGCACCGAGTCCCTTGGGAGCAGGGTATAAATAAAGTATTATTATTATTATTATTATTATTATTATTATTATTATTATATTATGTGATACAATATAATACTACTACTAATACAATATTATAATTGTATTATTATTCATATTATATTGTATCAGTGGGTTAAAGCACTGAGCTGCTGAGCTTGTTGACCGAAAGGTCACAGGTTCGATTCCGGGGAGCGGCGTGAGCTTCCGCCGTCAGCCCCAGCTTCTGCCAACCTAGCAGTTCAAAAACAGGCAAGTGTGAGTAGATCAATAGGTACCGCTCCATCGGGAAGGTAACGGCGCTCCATGCAGTCATGCTGGCCACATGACCTTGGAGGTGTCTACGGACAACGCCGGCTCTTCGGCTTAGACATAGAGATGTACACCACACCCCAGAGTCGGACACGACTGGACTTAATGTCAGGGGAAAACCTTTACTTTACCTATAATTATATATTTTATATTACATGTAATATTACTAATAATATTACAGTATAATGGTATAGTACAATATAGTAATATATAATACTAATATTGTGTTATGGTAATAATATAATATATTGTATTTACATATTACTTGTAAGCCGCTCTGAATCCCCTTCGAGGTGAGAAGGGCGGCATATAAATGTAGTAAGTAAGTAAGTAAATAAATAAGTAAATAGAAGTTAAAGTGGTGTCAAACCACTTTAACTTCTACAGTTTAGATGCACCTTGGGAGAACAAGGTTCAAGTTCCTGCTCGGACATGGAAACCCATTGGAAACACTCTTTAGGTCTTACAAGAAATCTATGGCAAACCTCTTCTGAATTTTTCCTACCAAGAAAACGCTATGAAAGGAGACCTGAAGGCACAGAATAAAAACAACAGTTCAGTTGTAAGTCTACCAAGGAATTCTGTGGAATGAAATGAATCAAAGGTGTGCAAGTGTCTGCACAGGACAATGTCCCAATTGAATGTGCCGTGCATGGATGCTGACGCCTCTCCCAGTGATTTATGTGAAGCCTGCTCAGGAGAAATACCTGAAGGAACGTGCCATACCTGGATGCTTGCACATCTCCTTTTGATTTCAATGAGCCCTGACTAGGAAAATTTCCCAGTGGAGTATGTCATCGGAAGTGGAGCTTTTACTAAGACATGCACAATGGTTTCCATTATCTCTTTTGCTGATTACTGTACTTCACACGAGCCCAGCCACGTTTGACTGTATCAAAACAGGGAGTCAAGTGCTGCCTTCTGCATTCATTATGGCAAGGTTTGTGCAAGGGGGCACGATAGTGGGTTGTGACCTGAGTTGACTTACTATAAGGCAGGAAGAGTAGATGCAAATTGTCATTGATCTCCTGGTGGGTGTGCAAAGCTCTGCATGCAGACAATGCTACAAGTAGGAGTCCCATATTCTCCAACTGTCCTGATTTGACAGGAAGAGTCAATTAATTAAACAGAATTAATCATCCTGTTTTTCAACTGCTTTTAAAATGTCTCAGTTCTCCTCTCTTCAATGTATCATTATGACCGGACTAACTGGGTTATTGTAAGTTTTTTAGGCTATATGGCCATATTCCAGGAGCATTCTTTCCTGATGTTTTGCCTGCATCTATGGCAGGCATTCTCAGAGGTTGTGAGATCTGTTGGAAACTAGGAAAATGGGGTTTATATATCTGTGGAATGTCCAGGGTGGGAGAAATAACTCTTTTCTGTTGGAGGTAGGTGTGAATGTTTCAGTTGGCCACCTTGATTAGCATCTAATGGCCTAGCAGTTTCAAGGTGCGGCTTCTTACTGCCAGGGGGAATTCTTTCTTCCTTCCACTTTCCCTCTTTATCCTAAACTTATCCCTGAATCAAAATGCAGAAGTAGTTTCAGTTAATTCAAGACATGGAGGAAAATAGAGAGTGAGATCTTCCTCTTCCCAGTAGGCTCAGGCAAAAGCAAAATGCTGTAACCGCTCCTCCTCATTAATGTTTACCACCTTGATCACACTCTGGTATTGCTTGACCCCATGTGTCCTGGAAATGGGGGTCTCCATAGGGTCCCTATCTCCATCCTTGACTCCTTTCTGTCTGCCAGGGACTTTCTCAATACTGTCCTCATTGTTCTTCTGCATTTTTGAGAATTCTGTGGTATGTTCTATTTCACTTCCTACTAGAAGAAAAGTGAACATTGAAGCATAGCTATTCACTGAATACAAATAAAATGGGTTGGAATTGTACAGATATCATTGACTTATAACTCCCTGCATTCACTGTCATTGGCTATACTAACTGAAGCAGCTGAGGGCTGCAACTCAACATCTAGAGGATTGCCTGTATTCCAACTCCTGTACTAAAATGTTTTAAACACCTGAGATAATTGCCTCACTTTGCCTAACAGTTGGCTGAGCTGTAGATTGGAAGTCCCATAATCATCAAAAAGTTGTTTGGAGCCCAGCTGAACTCCTTTCCTTTTCTTTCCTTTGCAGGCATTTCGCAGGTGGTGAAGGACCATGTGACCAAGCCCACGGCCATGGCCCAAGGCAGGGTGGCCCACCTGATTGAGTGGAAAGGATGGTGCAAGCCTATGGATTCCCCCGTGGCCCTGGAAAGCACCTTCAACTCCTATTCAGACCTCAGCGAAGGAGAGCAGGAGGCCAGGTTTGCCGCAGGTGGGACCTGTGAGGCGGTCGGGAGGGGATGATGAGGAGGATAGTGATTATACATCTTTATGTTTCTGTTGCACTCTAGAGCAGGATCCCTTCTGACTCTAAACACCACACAGTTGAGTTAAAATAGCAAGCAGTTTATTGAAGGTATTAAAAGCCAAAACAATAAAAAGTAATCCACAGTAAAAGGTAAATCCTTTTACTGTGAGGTGGGCAGGAGGGGATGATGATGAGGATAGTGATTGTACTTCTTTATGTCCCACTTTAGTTTCTGTTGCACTCCAGAGCAGGATCCCCTCTGACTTTAAACACCACACAGTTTAGTTAAAATAGCAAGCAGTTTATTGAAGGCAATAAAAGCCAAAACAATAAAAAGTAATCCACAGTAAAAGGTAAATCCAATTGATTAGGAAGAAAAAGGAGCAATTAGTCCATAGAGAAACAGTCCACAGAAGTCCATAAAATGCTTGATCCCAAAGGTAATTTACAGCATAGGCACTTGAAACAGGAATCAAACAAAGACAAAGGTCCAGGAACATGAAGAACTTAACGTGGATCCAACATTGCTTCATCTGAAGCTAGATTCTGTACTTGCTCTATTTCCTGAACAGCTAAGAACGGATTTTTCCTTAACTTTGGTTTCACTTCTAACTTCTGCTGTAATCTGACTGAGCACCGTAATTGCTGGTTTGTTTGTCTTTGCTGGCTAAAAACACTTCTTCTGTTCAAGGCTTCAATAAAATCTGCACCTGGAGATAACTGACCAGGGGACTGAGCCTTTCTCAGGCTCGAGACCTCAAGAATCCCCTTGCAGCAATACATGCATCTCTAACTCATAATTTAAGCTGCATTTAGGCTCTACATCTCCAAACCTAGTCCCAGGAAACAGACTGTCATCCCCATTCCCTTCAGAAACATCTTCATGGACAGCATCCCCATTCCCATCAGAGGAATCAACTTGAACATGAACAACATTGTCATTCCCATTATCCAAAGCAACCTGATCATTAGACACAATCATAGGCTGAACAAACTGACCTACAACAGTTTCTTAAAATGACACCCATAGCAGCTATAACATGCTCTCCGATATGGAGCATTTATTTTGTACAAATCCAAAAATGATCTGGAAGGGTAAAGGATCTGGAGCAAAAGCATAAGCAATGGGTTTATCTTTTTGTAAGCAAGTTCATCTCATAACTGGGATGTTGGCAACATACCAGGTTCTAGGAATTGCATTCTGTACTGCAATACGGCAAAACAGTGGAGGTAATGAGTATGCTTGGAAAGACAGAATCCATGGATAAAGAGGTGCTTGACCCATTCACCTTATTCTACCCAGCACTTTCTGGAAATGCTTGATGCAAGAGGAGATGGAGGAAATGGTGGCCGGGGAAGGATTAAGCTCTTTCCCCAAATTCTCTTCCCCAGATTACACTTCCCCATCTGTTGTTTATATATTTGGCAAGAGACCCAAATTCCCAAGTGGGTCTCTAAGAGACATCTAATTTCATCCTAGAGATGCCGTCTTGGCAAATGATTCTAAGTGCCATTTATAGATTAGGATACGTGGACTCTGGGTGAAGGAGAAATTAATTCTGGGCTGGCTTGTGAGCTTTTATTTATTTATTTGCTTTATCTTTATCCCACCTTTCTCCCTATAAAGGGTGCCTTCCACATCTCTTGAGAGGTGAATACTTTGGGTTATAGTCGGTGTTGAACATTTTTTGAAGTGACGATTGATGTTGTTAGTATTTGTCTTTTGCTTTCCCCCAATCTGGGACTAAACTGGGGGAAAAATCATCCCACAAATGTTTATAAAATATTCAAAAATTTCAAAGTATTTGTAAACACAATCCATTAGAAAAGCACATGAGAAGATCCTACACATTCTTTAGGCAGGATAAGTCTTGTGCAATCAGTCTTCAAAGGCCTTTTGAAACTGAAAAGTCTTCCCCTGTTTATAGAAAGTCTAAACTCTCTGGGAAAGGCCTCTGATGTAGATGCCAGAACATGAGCAGGTGTTCATAAGGGAGAATACAATCTTTCAGGTATCCTAGACCTGAGTCATATAGGGCTTTGTACTATGTAGTTCCAAACTAACCACAGTCCAGCATTTGGTCAGTTCCTTTAAAATGTTCAGGCAAAAACAACAGAGTAGATTTACCACTACCCCGTTTGGAAAAATGGCATTCACAACCTTTTTGAAAAGGAAAAATGATGTCATATCTTTTTGGCAAATGTGAATCTCCATGAACATCTGGAGACCACCTTTTGCCGCCCTGAGTCGCCTTCGGGCTGCTATGGGCGGGATAGAAATAATGTAAATAAATAAATAAAATAACCATTAGTTGAGGAAAATCATGACCTTGTTAGAAGTCAATCCTTTGAACAAGTGATGTTCACAAGCATTCATGTAATGGCACACAGGTAACTCAGCTGTTAAACTGATAAACCATGTCTTTGAACTGCCAGGGACAAAGACATGCCACTGCACAAAATACCTATACTTAGCTAGCAGAGTTTTAAAAATGTTTCTTTGAAGTTGAAATTGCAGTTGCCCAAAACATATACTCTCCCTTGAAACATTTTAGTTTAAAAATATGCACTCGGACAAAAACAAAGTCTTCTTTAAAAATTAACATATCTTAATCACAAACATCACAAACATCTTGTATTGATTCTGCATACAGGCATATTTATAGTTAGAGTATAGTTTCTCTGTGTTGAGAACACAGTGCATCATTCTTAATCAATAGTCCAGAGTCCAGAGTCTTTAAGTATACATCTTATGAAAGTCCAGATTGTATAACTATAATCACCGCTTCTCAAAGCAAACATATAATAAACTGTTCCTGCATAAGTCCAAATGCCACTTGCTTCCTTTGAAGCCCAAAAGCATACTGCATCCACCTCCACTGAGAACTAAAGCAAACTGCTAACACTGAAGTCCCAAAGCATACTGTTAAGAAAATGTATTTATTTATTTACCCTATTTATACCCTGCCTTTCTCCACCCCAAGGGGAACTCCCTCCCTAGGGCTATTAGATTGGCCCCCTCCCTCCTGACATTTCGTAAATATGAAAGTATGGAACGGCTTAGACAATTTGATTGGAAAATTAGTTTAATAAGAATACACTGATGATTATAGGTTTTTAATGGTTTTTGTATGGTTTTAATATTATGTACTAATGTTTTAAAACTGTATTTTCTGTTTGTTGTGGCATCAAATTGCTGCCAAGTTGTAAGCCGCTTTGAGTCACCTTTGGGCTGAGAAAGGCAGGATATAAATGCGGTAAATAATAAATAAATAAATAAAAATACACTTACATACACAATACAGGTTAACAAATATATACATTAACAAACAAATAGTGAAGGCTTGGAAGGTTGCCATTTCCAACAACCCCCAGTTGTTGTTGTTGTTCATTCGTTCAGTCGTTTCCGACTCTTCGTGACCTCATGGACCAGCCCACGCCAGAGCTCCCTGTCGGCCGTCACCACCCCCAGCTCCTTCAAGGTCAATGCAGTCACTTCAAGGATCCCATCCATCCATCTTGCCCTTGGTCAGCCACTCTTCCTTTTTCCTTCCACTTTCCCCAGCATAATTGTCTTCTCTAAGCTTTCCTGTCTCCTCATGATGAAACCCCAGTTACCACTTTGTAAATAAGAGATGGGCAGCCACTTCAGAGCTGATCTGGTACTGCTGGATTTTGTCTCAATGTTTTATAAAAACTTCCTGCCCAATGGCCCTGCAAATATCTTAATCAGTGGGAGGATTTCTTGAGGCTGGACCCTTCGCCACACTTCTCTGAGAAGAAGGCCTTAGATATAAATGGGACTTGGTTGCATATAGATATCCGTAAAACCTGGTCTCAGACTGTCCAAGTCACATGGAATCATTAGTGGGCATCAGATATTCTCTGTGGCTCAGGGACATCTGAAGCCAAGCTGATGGAAATCGGCCCGGATAGAAGACTAGTGGTTGGCTTTGTGCCCCAAAGGTATTCTGAATGAATTGATCCCAACACAACCTGGCAGGCTGAAGAGTGGATTGAATGAATGCAGGCGGAATCCGAATGGACACACAACTGGCCTCCTGCACATTGTCGTGGCTCAAACGGCAGGCTAAAGATTGACAGCTGCGTGCAGACTCTCATGTCTGTGTTCAGACAATTTATTCTTCCTTTTGAAATGATCTCTAGCTCAGCTCCTGCAGTCTTAATCCCTGGTCAGCTTGACACCTCAGTGTGGCCAGTATAATCCCATTCATTCTTTCTGGTCTCATTCTGCCCACCCATCCTCATTGGACTTGTGTATGTACACAGTAAGGTTTTTTCGGGTGGGGCCAGTGAGATTCAAGGTTGCATTGGTAGGACTAGGTATCTAGGGACCTCATCAGATGGGTAGGGGGAAAGCAGGGGAAAGTGGAAAGAACTGTCCACCTTAATCCTTACCATTTTTTCTCATCTTCTGGAATGGCTGACCTTCCCATGTCGTTTTCCATTCCTTGATGTGTGTTCCCCACTTCTTTCACATTTTCTGCAATTAAAAGTCAGGTAGCCCCAAACTTTTAAAACAGAGCCTTCTCTCTGTTTTCAGGTGCTGGCAACATGGATTCCCATGGGTAGCCACAAGAAGTGGCTGTGTGTCATGGGATACCTTCCATGGGACTCCGTTTTGCCAGTGCCTGAAAATGGAGGGAAGACACAGAGAAGGCTGCATCTGATAAGGTCCTAGCTTGAGAGAAGTCATAGTCTCCCTCTAATTTTCTTTGGTCATCTTTTCCTTGGAATAATACTGTGTCCAGTCCTGGATGCCATTACAATTCAAGAAGGATATTGACAAGATGGAATGTGTGCCGAGGAGGGAATCCAAATGGTCAAAGGTCTGGAAGCCAAGCCTTATGAGTAGCAACTGATGGAGCTGGAGATGTTTGGCTTTGAGAAGAAAAGTTGAGATGGGACATGATAGCCATGATTAATATTTGAAAGGATCTCAAATATTGTGGTGTTGAAAGCTTTCATGGCCAGAATCATAGAATCATAGAATCAAAGAGTTGGAAGAGACCTCATGGGCCATCCAGTCCAACCCCCTGCCAAGAAGCACGAATATTTCATTTAAATCACCCCTGACAGATGGCCATCCAGCCTCTGTTTAGAAGCTTCCAAAGAAGGAGCCTCCACCACACTCTGGGGCAGAGAGTTCCACTGCTGAACGGCTCTCACAGTCAGAAAGTTCTTTCTCATGTTCAGATGGAATCTCCTCTCTTGTAGTTTGAAGCCATTGTTCCGTGTCCTAGTCTCCAAGGAAGCAGAAAACAGGTTTGCTCCCTGTGGCTTTCTCTCACATATTTATACATGGCTATCATATCTCCTCTCAGCCTTCTCTTCTTCAGGCTAAACATGCCCAGTTCCTTAATTCATTCCTCATAGGGCTTGTTCTCCAGACCTTGATCAGTGGGTTGCTATGAGTTCTCCGGGCTGTATGGCCATCTTCCAGAAGTATTCTCTCCTAGAAGAGAAAGGTTCTGGAATATGGCCATATAGCCCGGAAAACTCACAGCAACCCATGTCAAATATTGTTTCCTGGTACTCTAGAAGCTATGACACAATTCAGCAATGGATACAAACTACATAAAAAGTTTCCACGTGAATATTAGGTAAGAGTTCTTGTTGATTAGAGTTGTTCAGCATTGGAATATGCTGCACTGTACTGTGGTGGAATTCCCTTCTTAGGAAGTTTTTAAACGGAAGCTGGATGGCCATCTGTTGAGAGAGGTTTGATTGTGTATTCCTGCATGGCAGAATGGGTTTGGAATGCATGGGGTTTGGGGTTCCTTCTAACCCCATGATTCTCTGACCTGTTTTTCGTCATTTGATCCACTGGCGGGGCAAAACTCCATCTGGATGGACATTAGCGGAATGCCCTGATTCAAGGTCCCAGCCATTCCTTTTCCAGCAGACTCCATTCCAGGCGTCCTCCCTCCAGGTTTTTTACCTCGCTCTGCAATTAACCAGGAGCCTTTTCACACTATCCAATTATAGCAGATTTTAAAAGACTAGAAGAACCAAACATGTTTTGTTTATCCCAAAATATTTTCTGTCAGCTCTTGACACTTTTTATACCAGCTCTCTGGGTTGGTTAATTTTAACCCAGGATAAAATTGGAAAGGAACAAAAATCTAGGGCTTTTCAATTGATCTGCACCTGATTCCACTTTCAATGCCATGTCTTCATTCTATAAAATCATAGGATTTGCAGTTTAGGAAGTACTTAGAATTCCCAGCCAGAGAACTCTAGTTCACGTATCAACACAAAGTCCAGGAACATACTATTCTGCTGTTTTGGATATGTACAAATGTAACATCCAAAGAACTAAGCAAATTGAGTCTCCCAAATATTTGTCCTCCAAATGTTTTGGAATTCAGTTCCCAGAAACCCCGGATAACTTGGGCATCAAGTTATCCAGGCATTTGGAGAAGTGAAGTGTGAAGTATCTAGAGAACCAATATTTCTGGGAGGATCTGTGGCCCTCAGCTCCCACCCAGAACTTGAAAATATTGTGTTTGGACTACAGCTGATAAAATTTCTCAGCTGGCACAGCCATGCCTTGTGTCTGTCATCTCCAACCACCAGTCATGCTGGTTAGGACTGATAGAAGACCTCTTGTGTAAGGGATCATAATGAGAAGGCCACTAGGCCAGGAAAGAGGTTCTCCAGAAGCAAAGCCCAAGCCCAAGCCCAAAGCAAGCTTATGAGTGGGTTGTTGTAGGTTTTTCCGGGCTATATGGCCATGTTCTAGAGGCATTTTCTCCTGACGTTTTGCCTGCATCTTTGGCAAGCATCCTCAGAGGTAGTGAGGTGGATGTTTGCCATAGATGCAGGCAAAACGTCAGGAGAAAATGCCTCTAGAACATGGCCATATAGCCCGGAAAAACCCACAAGAACCTAGTGATTCCGGCCATGAAAGTCTTCGACAATACAAGCTTATGAGCTCCAACATGGTCATACTATTTTCTTCCCAATTAAATCTCGATTTATGTGTTGTGGAGGCTGATATTGTATCTGTGCATCTCTGCTGACCAAAACCACAGTGTGGCATGATCAGAATGGCAGCTGAATTTAGAAGGTAAAATCAAGAGCTTAGACTCCAGACACGGCTCTTGATTCAGCTCCAAAATTGCATGCTTCATCCTTAGTTTGGTTTTCTATTCAGAGCTTGAAAGAGTTTGTTTGTATCACTGTGCCAACAAGAGTTAATTTGGAATTGAAATCCCTACACTCTAAAATTTAAGGTCTCTGTGTGTCTACTTGGAACAGCATTTAGATCAAACTAAAAGCTGTTATGACCTATAAAGATCAATATGGATTCATCCAGAAAATGTGGATGACCTTATCTCCCTATATAATCCTGCCTGAGCTTTTGACTGGCTTTCAACTCTTCATTAGTTGTTATACAAAGTTCATTTAATGTATGTGGGTATCTCTGTGTTGTGTTTAAATTCCCCAATAACATTTTCAATGATTTACACTGTGTTTAAAGAATGAGGAACGATCTTCTTTAACTATACATTGTTTTAATCTATGCTGTGAGTCACCTTGGTTGTCATCTTGGAAGGAACATGGAATATAAAACAGAAAGATGGATAGATGAATGGTGGGTGGTGGGTGGATACTGGACTCATGAGAAGGCGGTGGACTCTCCATCTTTGGAGGTCTTTAAGGATTAGTTGACTAGTGCTTGAGAACCACCACAATCAGTTGAGTGAACAACAGAATAACAAGGATGGAAGAGACCACAAGTGTCATCCAGGCCAACCTCATGCTGTGCAGGAACACATAGTCAAAGCATTCCTGATAGATGGCCATCCAGCTTCATAGATAGGTGATAGATAGATAGATAGATAGATAGATAGATAGATAGATAGATAGATAGATAGATAGATAGATAGATAGGGAAGCTTTGGCAGATAGCAATCTAGGAAGCTTTGCCTTATTCCGTGTGACTCTTGCAGGATGGTCCATCTGTCCATCTATTTGGCCCACTTTTCCTTGGCCAGCAGAAGAAACTTGCTCTTGTTGTTGGAGAGGTTCACCTGGCAACGCAAGGCTGGCAGCTGAGTCATCCAGAGATTGGGGAGCCAGGGAAGCCAAGACAAAAAGGAGGCATCATTATCTCTCCTCTTAGTTGCTAGAGGCAGGGATCAGAGAGTATCCCCCCCCCTCTGTATTTGCAAGGCCCCAGCAAGGCTGAGCGATTGTCCTCCTGCCCAACAAGTCTCCTGCTTTTAGGAACAAAAAGGCCTGTCACGGGACATGATTGTCACCCCAATGCCAGGCTTACCGTGAGGCTGAGCTGTTTGCTGCCTGACAGCTGGCAAGAGAGACAGGCATTGAGGGCAGGATATACAGGGACAGATGAGGTGGTTGCCAAAGCCACTCGGATCCCTTGCCTTGGCTTTGACAGAACCTGTCAAGAGAGGACTAACCATGGAGCATCCCTGGGGAATTTCGGTTCTTTTCTCCCCTCTTCAATATAGTTTCCACCTTTAGGAAGTTCCTCCAAAACAATGGATTTTTATTTGCCCCCAGGCCTTTCCATTGCCCATGCTTGTCAATGAATCTCTGTGTTGTTCTTTCAGCTCCAATGCATTTTGATACTAGGGCGAGACTATAGCATTGGTGTCTTACATCTGAGTCAGGAGGAAGCCAGATATGGGGAACATGCTGCAGATGTTGGTGTTCTGCAACTCCCATCATCCTCAGCCAACAGTGATGAGGAATTAAGGCAGTTGTAGTCTAACAGCATCTGAAATAACCCCAGATGCCCTTTCCTTTTCTAAACAGTGCGGAAAGAAGGCTGGAAATTCAGCTAAAGACTAGATGTAATATTTTCAAAGACTAGCCCAGTTTAGCAAACCTCAGTGAAAAGGCAATGGATGAAAAATAGCTTTTGGGCATGTTTCTGCCAATGTAGCATTTTTCCTGAATATTGTTTTGCCAAGGTCATTCATGCTTGGCCAGGTCATGTTGTCAATGCATGCGGCACGCAATGCCAGCAGAGATTTTCACATTGCTTTGAAGAGGCTACTATACAGAAAAGCCTGGTGAAACAAAATAGTAGAATCAAAGTTACTAGGAGTTTGAGGCAGACTGTAAAAAAGTTACCTTTTTTTGCTGTGTTCGTGTGGGCTTAGAGATTCTGGGAACCAGAAGAACCTTTTGAATGCTCTAGAATTATTCCTTGGAGTAAGCACTCCCTTCCAAACATTAAAGACTCGGGTTGTCTAAATACCTTTTAACTGTGACTCCCAGCAGCCTTAGCAAGCATGCCAAGGGATGTTGAAGTTGCAGTTCAGCATCATGTAGATGGCTGCACAATTCCAGTTCTAAATGAAGAATGATCAAGAGATGCAATGACAGTCATTGCTCTTTGTATCTATCCTTTGTTGGATTGCTGTAGGTTTTTTCAGGCTATATGGCCATGTTCTAGAGGCATTCTCTCCTGACGTTTCGCCTGCATCTATGGCATGCATCCTCAGAGGTAGTGAGGTCTGTTGAAACTAGGAAAATTGGGTTTATATATCTGTGGAATGACCAGGGTGGGACAAAGAACCCTTGTCTGTTGGAGCTAGGTGTGAATGTTTCAACTGGCCACCTTGATTAACATTTGATGGCCTGGCAGTTGTTTGGTGTGGCTTGTTAGTGCCTGGGGCAATTTTTTGTTGAGACGGGATTAGCTGTCCCTGATTGTTTCCTCTTTGATGTTTTGCTGTTGTAATTTTAGAGTTTTATTAATACTGGTAGCCAGATTATGTTAATTTCCATGGTTTTCTCCTTTTTGTTGAAATTGCCCACCTGCTTCAATGGCTTCTCTGTGTAGTCTGACATGGTGGTGGTGAGAGTGGTCCAGCATTTCTGAGTTCTCAAATAAAATGCTGTGTCCAGGTTGGTTCATCAGGTGCTCTGCTATGGCTGACTTCTCTGGTTGAAGTAGTCTGCAGTGCCTTTCACGTTCCTTGATTCGTGTTTGGGCAATGCTGCGTTTGGTGGTCCCTATGTAGACTTGTCCACAGCTTCATGGTATACAGTAGACTCCTGCTGAAGTGAGAGGCTCCCTCTTGATCTTTGCTGAACGTAGCATTTGTTGGATTTTCTTGGTGGGTCTGTACATTGAACTATCTGTCCTTCCTTGACATAAATTTCATCCTTGGACAGTTACTGGTCCTGATGAGATTTCTCTGTATATGTAACAGGCAGTATACCACCTTTCCCCTTCCCCTCCATCACATTTAACCAGAGACACTGCGACTCTTCTTAGTGTGGAGGTGGCTCAGCACTGGCAGGCAGGCTGTTCTTCGTTTTGCATTTATAGGATTGAGAGGAAATTACTTTTCCCATCCAAAGTCACTGAAACATCTTTGAATAGGAAGCCCCTTGCAAGCACAATGTGGACTTCGAAGTGCCATTTATGTGTCCTGTGGACTCAGGAATAAATGGAAGTATGTGTCCAGTTCTGGATATCGCAGTTCAAGGAAGGGATTGGAAAAATTGTCAAAGGTCTGGACACCAAGTCCTATTAGAAGCAGCTTAGGAAACTGGGTATGTTTAGCCTGGAAAAGAAAAGGTGGACATAATAGCCATGGGTTGGGTATTTGAAAGAAAGTGATATCGAGGAGAGAAAAAAAATGGTTTTCTGCTGCTTCAGAGACTAGAATGGATCCCTTGGTGGTGCAATGGGTTAAACCCTTGTGCTGGCAGGATTGAAGACCAACAGGTCATAGATTCGAATCCAGGAAGAGTGCGGATGAGCTCCCTCTGTCAGCTCCAGCTCCCCATGTGGGGACATGAGAGAAGCCTCCCACAAGGATGGTAAAACAGGAAAACATCTGGGCAACGTCCTTGCAGATGGCCAATTCTCTCACACCAGAAGCTACTTGCAGTTTCTCAAGTTGTTCCTGATGTAAAAAAAGGAGAGACTGGAACACAAAGCAATAGATTCAAATGATGATATTTTTGTATCAATTCTCTCTGGTATGAGATAATTGACTGACTGCAAGGACGTTACCCAGGGGATGCCCGGATATTTGATGTTTTACCATTCTTGTGGGAGACTTCTCTCATTTCCCTGCATGGGGAGCTGGAGCTGACAGAGGGAGCTCAACCTGCTTTCCCCAGATTTGAACCGCTGACCAGTTGTTCAGCACTCCTGCCTGCACAAGGGTTTAACCCATTGCACCACCGGGAGCTCCCCAGTTATGTGTGTATAGCCATCTGTCGAAAGTGCTTTCATTGTGTTTTCCTGCGTGGCAGAATGGGGTTGGTCTGGATGGCCTTTGAGATATTTTCCAAGGCTATGATTCTAAGTACGTCTAAAAGGGGTTGCAAGCACCATTGATGTGGAACCCAGCATGGTTCCACATCAATTGCTATTTCAATATTTCTGAGCATATCTGAATAATCCTTCTGGTTGAAAATTCCAGAGGAAGTTCAACTATTTAGGCATCTTGGTGCTCCGATTTGGCCAGATCATATTGGAGGTAGAAGGAGGGTGGGCTTCCTAAGTTTAGTCTGGAGGGAGCCCAATCTCTTTGTCCACCTGTTCCCCCAGCCCATGCCCTCATTTCTGCACCATTGATGTCAGTGCATTCCACTTTGCCACAGCCTCAGTCATTCCACCGGTTCTTTGGTGACGATTCAGCCAAAGCTCCACCTGGGGCCTTCCTGGGCTCTTTGCAAGGAGTGGACTCTGGATCTGGGAGTGCCTGCTTCCTCTGGCCCTTCTCCTCCGGAGGTGACGCACACAAGCAGCTGCAGCCCCAGATTAGCCACACGCAGCCCCTATTTAACCACAGGCTTGGCTGCTTGCTGACAAGTAAAATTAACAAATATGCAGCTCAGTCCAATCATAGGCTCCAGACTCTCGGCTCTTGCAAATGGTGTAAGACAATGGAAACCAGAACTGCCAGAGCATCTGTTTTTGCTTCAGTGGATACTCTGCATATGCTCAGAAGCGAGGACTATAAAATAACTAATGGCCTGTATTCATGATAATGTTATTAGGTATTTCATAGAATTATAGAATTGGAAGAGACTTTGTGGGCCATCCAGTCCAATCCCCTTCCAAGAAGCAGGAATATTGCATTCAAAGCACCCCTGACAGATGGCCATCCAGCTGCTGTTTAAAAGCCTCCTAAGAAGGAGCCTCCACCACACTCTGGGGCAGAGAGCTCCACTGCTGAATGGCTCTCACAGTCAGGAAGTTCTTCCTCATGTTCAGATGGAATCTTCTTTCTTGTAGTTTGAAACCATTGCTCCGCGTCCTAGTCTCCAGGGCAGCAGAAAACAAGTTCCTCCCTCCTCCCTATGACTTCCTCTCATGTATTTATACATGGCTATCATGTCTCCTCTCAGCCTTCTCCTCTTCAGGCTAAACAATGCCCAGCTCTTTAAGCTCCTCCTCCTAGGGCTTGTTCTCCAGACCCTTGATCATTTTAGTTGCCCTCCTCTGGACATATTTCAGCTTGTCAACTTCAATTGTGGTGCCCAGAATTTGGCACAATATTCCAGATGTGTTCTAACCAAGGAAGAAAAGAGGGGTAGCATGACTTCCCTGGATGTAGACACTAGACCCCTATTGATGCCGCATCACATTGTTGGCTCATGTTTCACTTGTTGTCCACGAGCACTCCAAGATCTTTTTCACACATACTGCTCTCAAGCCATGCATTCCCCATTCTGTATCTTTGCATTTCTATTTTTCTGTCACAGTATTCATGATAATGTTATTACATTAGGCGTTTATATAATTATAGAATTGGGAGAAACCCCAAGGACCATCCAGTCTAACCTCCTTGTGCCATGCAAGCAAACACAATCAAAGCACTCCCAACAGATGGCCATTCAGCCTCTAGAGAAAGAGACTCCACCACACCGCTGGGCAGCATATTCAAACAGCTCTTAACATCAAGAAGTTCTTCCTAATGTTAGGTGGAATCTCTTTTCCAAGAATTCAGTGATTCAGATTGGATCCCACCTAAATTGGTAGGTCCCAAAGTGTGTTCCTCTAAGTGTTTGGGATTTTGACTTCCAGAAGCCTCAGTCCACTTATCCTACAGTCAGGAATTCTGGGAGAACTAGATTAGGAGCCACTAGCCTGAACTTTAGGAAGAAATGTCTTGATTGTAAGAGATAATCCGTTAGTGGAATAGGTTGGGTTACCTTGGAAGATGGTGGAGTCACTTCCTTGGAGGTCTTTAAATAAAGGTTAGATGGGCATCTCTTTCTTCACGTCAGGGGGTTGGACTAGATGACCCCTGTGGTCCCTTTCAACTGTGTGATTCTGTAATTACCACTACAGCACTGGAATCTTGCCAGATCTCTTCTGGGGAGACCAAATGCTGAGGATTCAAACAGACTGAGCGCAGACGCCTTCATGTGCAACTTGCTGGGGAGAAGAGAAGGTTGGGTTCGATGAAGTTCAGGTCTGATGCAGCTCTTAGGTTTCTTTGAAATTGGACTTCAGAGGGAAAGAGAAAGAGAAGGGGAGGCCCTCCTTGAAATTAGATGCCAGTCTTCTTAGAAAAGACTGTCAGATCTGAGCTTGAAAGTGTTCCTTTATTGGACTGCAATGCCCAGAAGGCTCCCCCCACCTGATCATGGTGGCTGGGGGATTCTGAATGTTGTAGTTGAACAAGCAAGTTTTCCCGCAGCAATCCCTCCCCCAGATTTCTCTTTGTATCTCTGTCAATGGGTGTCTGTCTTGCCAATAGCTCAGCCTCTCCATCTGAAACCGAGACCCTGGCCTAAATAAATCCCTTGTTTGCCACAAAAGCGTGTCAATTTGGCAGTGTCATGCTAATTGTCCTAATTTGCACAGTTTATACTGCCAGTAAAATATAGGGCAGCCGGACTTCTCTGCCTGCCCGTCTCTTGTCTCGTCTCAGCTCAACATTGGGCTGTAGGCAGTTTTAAATTTGCATGTGTTTAAGATCAATGAATGCGTGAAATGCAACAATGGCACTCGGGGCGGGTGAGCGCCGGGATGGGTTTCCTCTGGGAGCGTCTGCCACCTGCCTCGATGAATAAACCAGCCCGATCATTTTCCTTCCCTGGGGTTTATTTTCGGAGCAAGGTTACCACTTGGAAGCTTCATCAGTGCCAGGGCATCATGGGATGACAGGAAGCCAGGGATGAGCTTGCCTTGATTTTCCACCAAGCCATCACTTGTACAGCACAAAACCTTGACATGTAGTTGCTAAATAGTGTTACTTTCTTACTTTACTTTACTTACTTAGGTGATCTTTCATAGCCTGAGGATGATGGTCCTCCAATTGTAGCGTCTTGGCGGTGGGTCTGTAGGTGGCTGTGGATCCTTATTCTTGATCCACATGTTCTCCCACAGTGAGGACAGTCCGGTCAGGGTTGGCTTGATGCGCCTTCCTCTTGGCACATTTCTCCCTTTTGTCCTACATTTGTGCCTCTTTGAATTCAGCAGCACTGCTGGTCACAGCTGAACTCCAGTTACAGTGCTCAAGGGCCAGGGCTTCCCAGTTCCTGGTGTCTATGCCACAGTTTTAACAGTTGGCTTTAAGCCCATCTTTAAATCCCTTTTCCTGTCCACCAACATTATGTTTCCCATTTTTGAGTTGGGAGTATAGTAACTACTTTGGCAGATGGTGATCTTTGGGCATTCGGACAACGTGGCCAGTCCAGCGGAGTTGATGATGAAGGAACATCACTTCAGTGCTGGTGGTTTTTGCTTCTTCCACCACGCTGACATTTGTCCACCTGTCTTCCCAAGAGATTTGCAGGATTTTTCGGAGGCAACGCTGATGGAATCGTTCCAAGAGCATGTAATGTCTGTAGACTCACGTTTCGCAGGCGTATAGCAGGGTTGGGAGGACAATAGCTTTATAAACAAGCCCCTTGGTATCCCTACGGATGTCCTGGTCCTCAAGCACTCTTTACTTCATTCAGAAAAAAGCTGCACTTGCAGAGCTTTGGCAGTGTTGTATTTCAGTGTCAATGTTGACTTTTGTGGAGAGATGGCTGCCAAGGTAGCAGAAATGATTAACATTTTCTAATATTACACCATTAAGCTGTATTTCTGGCATTGAAAAAGGATTGGCTGGTTTTCTCAGTGTTCAATGAGAGGCCAAAGTTCTTGTATGCTCCTGCTAAGGTGTTTAGAGTGGCTTGTAGGTTTTCTTCTGAATACAAATAGACTATGTTACCATCAGCATATTGGAGTTCTATATGTTGTAATAGTGTGTAGTGGCTCTTATGACAGTGGAACGGTGAATCCAAAGAACCCTAAAGTTGAAAGAGACCCCCAAGGGCCATCCAATCCAACTCCCAGCCTAGAAAGTTTAGAATGGCCCCTTCCTGGCTGTTGAATAGATAGCAGGAAAATACTTTTAAAAATACTTTCAAAAACCAAATGCTTTTAAAGAAAGGGCCTTTGGTGTACTGTTTTAATTGTGTTAAAAAATCACTCTTAAATATCTTTAGTTGTACATTTTAATGTGTTAGCAAAAAGGCCTTTCTGATCCATGGTGATCCCACCACAGGGTTTTCTTTGCAAATTTTATCCAGAAAAGGTTTGCACTTGCTTTCCTCCAAGGCTGAGAGAGTGTGACTCACCCATGTGGGCTTCATGGCCAAGTGAGAGCTCAAACCCAGATCTCCGGAGTCATAAACTGATGATCAAATCACTATACAAATGGGTGGTTGTGAGTTATCCAGGCTGTATGGCCATCTTCCAGAAGCATTCATTAACTGGACCTGATTGTTTCATGTCAGGAATTCCCCTGTTTGCAGAGTGTTGTTCTTTATTTACTCTCCTGATTTTAGAGTTTTTAAAATCCTGGTAGCCAGATTATGTTCATTTTCATGGTTTACTCCTTTTTGTTGAAATTGCCCACCTGCTTCAATGGCTTCTCTGTGTAGTCTGACATGGTGGTTGTTCGAGTGGTCCAGCATTTCTGTGTTCTCAAATAATATGCTGTTTCCAGGCTGGTTCATCAGGTGCTCTGCTATGGCTGACTTCTCTGGTTGAAGTAGTGCCTTTCCTGTTCTTTGATTCATGTTTGGTCAATGATGTGTTTGGTGGTATTTATATAGACTTTTCCACAGCTAAACAGTAAATAAAGAGCAACACTAAAAAAACACAACCCCCCCCCCCCCAAAAAAAAAAAAAACAACAACAGGGGAATTACAGACAGGAAACAATCAGGGCAAGTTAACACCTTCTAACAAAGGATTTCCCAAGGGAGGAAGCAGTCAGGCTATGAAGCTGCAAGGCCATTCAATGCTGATCAAGGTGGCCAATTGCAACATTCACACTTGCCTCAAAAAGACAAGCATTCTTTCTTTGTCCCAGCCTGGACATTCCACAGATATATAAACCCCACTTGCCTAGTTTCCAACAGACCTCACAACCTCTGAGGGTGCCTGCCATAGATGCAGGTGAAACGTCAGGAGTGAATGCTTCTGGAACATGGCCATACAGCTTGGCAAACTCACAGCAACGTAGTGATTCCGGCCATGAAAGCCTTCGACCACACACCATACTAATGTTAATGGTTTTTCAAAATTGAAATGTTTATATGTTAATTGTTCCCAAGATCATAAATCACACTCATCTCCTTGCAACTCAGTGAGAGAAAGGGCATTCCTCCCATCCCATGATCTTTTGACCATTAGCATTTCATTGTTTCCTGATGATACCTTCAGGGTTTTTACCATATGGCCCCCTCACATCCATTACCAAGATAGATCCCCATTTCTCTTCCCAGTGACAGGGCCACAAAAGGACCGATACACTACAAACACAGATCCCTCTTTGTCTCCCTAGCGACATGGCCGCAAGGACTCCTACTGCAGTCATGACAGTTAGCAATAGCTTTATTCCAGTTTAGCATTGACTTGCATTGTCGAAGGCTTTCACAGTTGGAATCACTGGAGACTTGTTAACATTGACTTGCATGCTTTAGCTATTTGAGTATTCATATATTACATATTTAAAAATATTTATGTATTTTTCATGTTGAGTTGTAAGCTACAGGTTTAGGAAAAACATGGGATGAATGTGATGGCGATGACAACAACAATGATAAAGATGACAGGAACAACTACATAATGACTTTGCTAGTGGATGATTTATTTCACTTAGGGTGCATTTATATTGTGGAAGGAATACAGTTTAGCACCACTTTAACTGCATTGGTTTAATGCTATCATAACACAGGAGTTGTAGTTTTACATGAACTTTAGCTTTCTCTGCCAAAGTGTACTCGTACCTCATCAAACCACAACTCCCAAGATTCCACAGGATTAAGCCACAGCAGTTAAAGTGGTATCAAACTGTTTTTATTCTACAGTGTAGATGCACCCATACCGTACAGTTAGAAAACAGCTTCTGGGTAGTCTGAAATTCACCTGAAATTCAAAAAGGCACTTATTTTATCATAGTGGTCTTGAAACACTCCCTGCTGCAGAATACTCTAATTCTAACACTTCTCCCACACTTACTTCCTTCCTTCCTTCCTTCCTGAGAATCATAGAATCAAAGAGTTGAAAGAGACCTGATGGTCCATCCAGTCCAACCCCCTGTCAAGAAGCAGGAATATTGCATTCAAATCACCCCTAACAGATGGCCATCCAGCCTCTGTTTAAAAGCCTCCAAAGAAGGAGCCTCCACCACACTCTGGGGCAGAGAGTTCCACTGCTGAACGGCTCTCACAGTCAGGAAGTTCTTCCTCATGTTCAGATGGAATCTCCTTTCTTGTAGTTTGAAGCCATTGTTTCGTGTCCTAGTCTCCAGGGAAGCAGAAAACAAACTTGCTCCCTTCCTTCCTTCCTTCCTTCCTTCCTTCCTTCCTTCCTTCCTTCCTTCCTTCCTTCCTTCCTTCCTTCCTTCCTTCCTTCCTTCCTTCCTTCCTTCCTTCCTTCCTTCCTTATTGTTTCCATTGTTTTTACTCTTCTTGCTGTCCTTCACTCCTTCCCAGGTGTTGCTGAGCAATTTGCTATTGCAGAAGCCAAGCTGCGGGCCTGGTCTTCGGTGGATGGAGATGACTCCAACGACGAATCCTACGATGAAGATTATGCTACACCTTCGGATACAACCCAACCAGCCGGTAAGTGAGAGCAAACAACAGCTACACTATAGAATTAAAGCTTGTTGACACCACATTTAACTGTCAGGGTTCAATGCTATGGAGCCATGGGAGTTGTAGTTTTACACAGACTTTAGCTTTCATTGCAAAAGAGGGCTGATGCCTAACCAAACTACAACTCCCAGGATTCCATAGCAGTGAGACAGGGCAGTTAAAGAGGTGACAAACTGCATTGATTCTACAGTGTAGATGCTTATAATGCTTGTCAGAATATGTTGGAATTGCATTATATGGGTCTACACCGACATATAATGCAGTTTCAAACTGCCTATAAAACAGTGTAGATGGGACCTACAGTGTAGATAGATGACTTTGAACTATGGTGTTGGAAGAAAATTCTGAGAGTGCCCTGAACAGCAAGGAGATCAAACCAGTCCATACTAGAGAAATAAAGCCTAGGGAAGGGAAGGATATTAGAGGCAAAGATGAAGTACTTTGGCCACATAATGAGGAGACAGGAAAGCTTGGAGAAGACAAAGATGCTGGGGAAAATGGAAGGAAAAAGGAAGAGGGGCCGACCAAGGGCAAGATGGATAGATGGTATCCTTGAAGTGACTGGTTTGACCTTGAAGGAGCTGGGGGTGGCCATGGCCAACAGGGAGCTCTGGCCTGGGCTGGTTCAGGAGGACACCAAGAGTCGGAAGCGACTCTTGGTGATGAATAAGCAACAACAAGATGGGACCTGAAAACATAAATTTACATCCCAGAGGGATCAAGTAGGCATAGAGGGAGGATAGGTAGACGTAGCAGTGGTTCTCAACCTGTGGGTCCCCAGGTGTTTTGGCCTACAACTCCCAGAAATCCCAGCCAGTTTACTAGCTGTTAGGATTTCTGGGAGTTGAAGGCCAAAACATCTGGGGACCCACAGGTTAAGAACCACTGACTAGAGGGAGGTCATTTCAGATAACTTGGACTAGCCATTTTACTACCATCCACTTTGAGGCATTTTTACTCTTCAGTGTAGGAGCCCCCAGTGGCACAGAGGGTTAAACCCTTGTGCTGGCAGGACTGAAGACCAACAGGTTGCAGGTTTGAATCCGGGGAGTGGATGAGCTCCCTCTGTCAGCTTCGGCTCCTCATGTGAGGACATGAGAGAAGCCTCCCACAGTGATGGTAAAACATCAAAACATCCTGGCGTCCCCTGGGCAACATCCTTGCAGACGGCCAATTCTCTCACACCAGAAGCGACTTGCAGTTTCTCAAGTTGCTCCTGACACACACAAAAAAAACTCTTCAGTGTTAAGCACTGTTGCATTTCCAACTTTACCTCCTATCTAATGTATTAATATACTTTATTTCTACCATGTCTTTCCCCCCATGGGGACTCAAGGCGGCTAACAACCACACCATTCTGTCTTTGAATGGAGTTCCTACAAGAAAGCTCATTCTCCAGATGTTTTGGACTTCAACTCCCACAATTCCTTACAGCCTCAGACCCCTTCCTTCCCCCCCCCCTCACCCTCAGACTGTTATGAATTGTGGGAATTGAAATCCAAAACACATGGAGGGCCCAAGTTTGAACATGCTTGCTCCAACTAATGCACGCACTCTAATACAGCAGATTTTCAATTCATTGGACTCAAGCAGCCAGAATTCTCAAGCAATCGACATAAAATTGAAGAAACAATACTTAAAATCAAAATCAAATATAATCATTTTAGTGGAAATATAATTTTATGCTCCTGTTGATGCAGTTCAGAACTGCATTGACTTTTTTGACTGCTGCATTATACTGTTCTTTCACATTTAATCTAGCAAAGCCCTGAGATCTTTTGCAAATTGACCTGCTATTTGCAGGATGGTTTGGAGATGCCACTTTGGCTTCCATGCTGTCGAAAAGGTGGCTACCAATTTTGCAGGATGTGCCCTCTCTTTTCTCTGCCACTAGGCCTTGCCCTTGGCTTGAGCAATGAGGCTTTCACGCTGCGCACAGTGAGCCTGGCAGCTGGCGCACATGTGTTGGCAAAGTGCGTAAATCTGCGTCCTCCTCTACAAACAAAAGCTCTCTCTGTATTTCCCCCCTACAATTAACTTTGCATATCAAAGAAAGTCAACGGTAATCTGCTGGCGCGGCATGTAAGGAAAGTTCTAATTATTCTTCTGTGTAATTAGAATGAGTGGGCAAGAAGAGAGGAAGAGGAGGAGGCGGCGGAGGTGACACGGATGGGAGAACGCTACCTTCCCTCAGGTTGCGCACGTCACCGGGGTGGGAGGGGGCCGTAGCCATGGCAAAGAGTCATGCGCCCACTGCTGAAAAGGATTAACATAAACCCTGCTAATTTGAAGGGAGGCAGATTACCCTGAATCAAAAGAACACAAAATACATGTTTGTTTTGACTGAGGTATGTAGCCAAAATGTGCATGGAGGTAGCCAGGTTTTGACGTACCAAGCTGAAAAAAACATACCTTATGCAGTCAGGCCGGCAGCTGGTACACATGTATGTACAAAGTGTGTAAATCTGCATCCTTCTCCACAAGCAAAGTGAATGCTGTGGATACTTTGATCTCTGTGAGGTATTTGATATTCTTGCAAAAAAAGCTAGTAATGTGTAGGTTAGACAATGCTACTGCTAGGTGGATTTGGTGCTTACTGATGGATCCTCTTCACCTGGAGAGAAGTGACGCGGGGTTTGGTCTGTATGGCCCTTGAGGTCTCTCTCAACTCTATTATTCTATGATTCCTTGATTCTATTTTCTTTTCAAGCCACTCACTGCCTCTTGTAACAGGACTAGTGTCACCCATTGGATTTTCCCGGCTGAGCAGGGATTCAAACCTTGATCTCCAGAGTCATAGTCCAACGTTCAAACCACTATGCTATATTATAGATGCCTTTTTATTATCTGGAAGATACAACAAGTTTGTGGAAGTGGGTTGGATTAGATTGTGCTTGTCTCTACAAACTCAGATCACAGCCACACCGACCACTTAGGTCAGTGTAGAGCCAGATCAGCTCCATGTCAGCCAAATGCCACATGAGCTGATCCAGGGAACATGCAAAAGTCAAAGGTTTGGAGCATGTAAATATTTTTCAGTGTTAACTGAAAAATGCAAAGCACGAAGCTGATTAGTCAGGCTACGCCTGAGAAGCTAGCTGAGCTTGGGAGTTTTGGCAACAGTTACATGTTTAGGTTTTTGGTGCAAGAGCTTAGCAAGCCAGTTTGTATTTTTGCTTCTGGAAGAAGATCCTTCACATGGACACCTAAGGACCATTTGAATCTCTTTCAAAGGACAATGTGTGAATCAATGCAACTGTTCACATTGTATATATGTTCCTCTGCATAAGAAAGAGTAAACACCTTATCCGTTACTGATAATCTGCGTGGCATATCTTTTCTCTAGCAAGACAGTGTGTGAATTGGTAGAGACCTGAACTATGCATGATTTTCATTCCACCACAAAGGGGAAGTCCAAATTCTGACACAGAATCTTCTGGTTTGGGGGCTGTAGAAATGGTTCTGGATCGGAACCACCCACAGCTGTCCACACTGGCATCTCATGTGTCCAAACTCAGGTGGCCCAGGGACACAGGATAGCAATCCCTGTCCACCTCCTCTCCTGGCATCTTTCCTTTAATTTGAATCCTCTCCTCCATGTCATAGTCTCCAGAGAAGCAGAAAACAAACTTGCCCACTCCTCAATGTGACGTATTTCCTTGCTGTTTTGCAGATGCTGTGCCCCAGATTGCACCCAGCACCCTGCTGAAGGGCTTCCTGCACAGCCGCTTATGCCAGCTGAATGCTCGGCAAGGCTCCTGCGACCCAGAGAGTGACTCCTCTCAGACCACCATCTCTCCAGAGACTTTGTGCTCCAGCCTTTGCAGCCTGGAGGACAGCCTCCTGCTCAAGGAGCTGAGCTCGCCTTCCGAACTGGCCATCAAACTCCTGGGCTCCCTGTCTGGCAGGGAGGAGGCGCTCCTCTCCAAGTTGCCGGCCACTCAGATCGCCGGCGAATGTGCCTTCCGGAGCCTGGCACAGCTTGAGTGCCAGGACTCTCTGTACTCCATGTCGTTCACCGAGTCCTGCCTCTCACCCACAGAGGAGGAGGAGGAAGAGGGGGGAGTCCTGTGTAAGGACTGTGAGGCCCACAAGGACAGCTGCCACGTCCGCAGGAAGGCCTCCGATGTGGCCTCCTCTGGGGTGGTGTCTCTCGATGACAACGAAGAGGAAGAGCGGAGGGGGAAGGAAGAGGAAGAGGAGGAGAGCAGAGAGCAGTGAATCTCTATTTGCTCCGTGGCATGCTTCACCTGCCATCTTGTCCCGTGCCGTGGCATCCATTCTCAACCCTGCTCCGTGGCCTGTCCCTTCTCTGAAGAGGATGGATCCTCCCCACCTGGAGGAGGAGGTGGCATGACCCAAGGCTGGGCAGGGGAAGATGGGCTGAATGGACGCCAATCCAGGAGCCCATCCTTTCCCCATTGGTCCCGTCCTATGCCTTCCTCACCTCCACTGTGCCATCTGATTCAGCCATTCAAAGCCTGGCGAGCCTGTCGTTTGGCTTCGTGGATTTTGCCTGCTGCATCTTCTCTCTCTTGTACTCTTTCTCTTGTGGCCTGTTTTGTTTTCTTTGCATGAGATTGTCTTGGGGTGGGGGAATTAAAATAAAACAAAACACCGGAAACAAAATCCAAGCAAGCAAAATAACGAAAAACAGGGCTGTGTAGAACGGACGCGTGCCACTGTCTGGTCCGAAGCATGCAACACGCCTTGGTCTGAGCGTGCCCAAAAGAAAAGGCACCCCTTGGATGCTGTCCTGTTGGCATGGCTGAAGCTCTTAAAGCAGAACTGTTGCAGTTCTTAAGACAGTTTATCATGGTATATTATACAGATATCCCTTTTCCCTTCCAAACCCTGCAGCTCAAGGCAAAGGGCTGAAAACAGAATGTGGAATGCAATGGATGCTTGATTTGTTATGCCTTTTTTTTTACAAAAAAAATTCGACATTGGCCCAAATGGACCAACTTCTTGGCTTTTACTGTCTTGAATTTTATACTGTGGACCTACAGGATGCAAGGAGAAAGGCCGGAGCCGGGCACATGGATGCGCTTGTGCACCCTCCTTGGCCGTCTCCATTGGAAGGGAGCACGGAGCATGGCAGGGGAAGGTGGGAGTGGCCAGTCCTCCCACCCTGCCCCAGATCTTTTCTATATTTTTGTATGTGTGTCTCCGTGTTGCCGTCTTCACGGGGTGTCGCTGTCCCTACCATGGAGGATGGGGTTTTCTAAGGGGGGACATATTTCCTTCTGCTCCATTCGCCCACCTGGACCAAGCAGGGTGGACAATACTGTGACCCTCATTTCATCCCTTTGCCCTTGCCGCTTCACAATGCACAGGACCCGATGGCCTATGCTTACCTCCCTCTGGGCTTGGAAATGTTACTTTTTGGGAACGTTTCCAAGCTCAGCTCCTTCTTAGCCCAAGCAGCTCTGAAATCAAAAGGGATGCTCATGACCAACTAGAGAAAATATGGTCTGGACTTGTAGTTTGGAGAGGAATATTTAGAATTCTCTGCCAGTGAACTCCAGAGTCCCTCCACTAAATTATAACTCCTACAATTCAATAGGATGAGATATATTGGATGATACCCAAGTGCTACAAATATGTAGTTTGGAAGAAACCGTACACCCCATAAAGTTAGTAATGGAAATCCAGGAATATCAGAATAATTTGGTGTGTTGGAGAATTGATGCCCATTGGCTGGGAAAATATCAGTCTTATACCATTGTGCTAGCACCCAGTGGATCCCAAAGATCTGTAGTTTGGCAAGGACTTGAAGAATTTGCCCATTCAAGATCTCTAGCCTCTTCCTCACAGTAGAAGGGTAAAAAGCATTAGTTTTCGATGAATATTCATTGGTCCAGAAAAAAGGAGACCCACAAACGTACATGTGCTTGCATCCCTTCACAGACTGCACATCTCTCCAACATTTCTGCACATGCACACACAAGTTTGGCTTTCCACAAGTCAACTCAACCAGACATATGTTATAATGTAGTGGGCATGTAAATATACATCTACACACACACACACACCTCTTAGGTTTAGCAACCATAGACCCTTTCCCATCCATCACAAATGCTGCAAAATGATTTTCAGCAAAACTGAATCTGTAATTGTGGTGTAGCATGTGTTTGAGTGGTGTTTTGGTATTGATCTTCCAATGACAAAGAGCATTCAGCATTGTTACTGGCAATTTGCAGAAACAGGCTGTTTATGAAAGGGAAAGATAAATTGGATCCACTATTTTTAAACACCCTGTACATCCAAGGTATCTGTCACTCAGTATGCTACAATATGCACAATTCCCCCTCTTCTTTAGCCAAGAGATGCTTTGCCTTCTAGATTGCACTTGGCCACTTATGGTTTGTTGAGAAGGCATGGCTACCAAAAATATCACTGCAAAGTGGCAACCCACACAAAGAGTTCCAATATAGTGCAGGGACGTACATACAGCTATATATATAATTTTACCCCAATCAGGTGCCTTCTGATGGTGTTAGACTACAATTCCCATAAACCCAAGTTAGCACAGTCAACTGTGACCCATTATGGGAGTTGTTGTCCTAGAATCAGTTGGTGGGCAGCAGCTATAGAAACACATGCTGTGTGCCATGTACATTTAACACAAAATACAGTATTTGAACCCATAACATACTCATACATAGAACTGAGTAAGAATACAACCATGAACTCTCATCAAGACAATCAGGGATGTTGTTGCTTTTGTTGCCTGACTCAATTTCTTTTAATCTGGTGCCAGGGAGCGTTAGGTGTAACCTTGGTGAAATGGTATCTCACAATTTCTAAGGTGGAACCAGTCCAATAGTTCTTTGGGTTTGGAGAATGGGAGTGGGTAGAGGAAGATGGGGTACCATTGGAAACATCATGAGAGCCAGGGCTGGTAGTCTGGATGGATTTGCATCACTCAGATTCTGGCCTTCCTTCTAGCTTATGTATTGGGTTAAAGGGACTGGGCTGTAATGTTCCAGATGCTATGGTTGTGCAGCAGACATCACCTTCGGCTGGGGCTGATGGGTGTTGGAATCCAACAACATCTGGAGATGGCAATGGCTGACAACTTCTGAATGGGCAAGGCAGAAAATCTGCTCTGGTTTTTAATGGAGGCACACAGGAGTGGATCTTTAGAAAGAGAAACTGGGAGGGATAGGTTTGCTTAAGGGGATGGGAAATATTAAATACTATAGAGGTCTCATTTAGATATTTTGACACAGTTGAGGCAAGTTCCTTTTTTGGACCACAGCTCCCACAATGCATTAACTATAGTGGGCAGTTACGTATGGGAGATCTGGTCCAAAAATGCAGGAGGTGCTGTTCAAGCAAAAGTTTGAAAGATGAGAGTAGAAGGAGGGAACTGTTGCAATGAAGAAAGAAGGGCTGTGATAGGGATCAGGGGAAGAAGAAATGAAAACCAGGTTTAATTGAAAGATGTCCCAGTCAAGGAGTTTGGAAACATTACCACAACTCCCTCCTTCCTCCCAGTCATTTGCTACCTTTTGTGCAGCATCAGTCCATTCTGTAGAATGGGTACACGTCCTCCTAACACCTCCAACTACTCCCTGTGCAAACCTCTGTTTTTACTCCTTAGTAAATCCCCTCTTGATGCCTGTGCAGAGCTGTGTCCCAAAGCCTATGCATCCCTACCCATTTTGACCCCATCTCTCTACTCCTTTTGCTCTCCTTCCCCACCCCCAAATGCACAATATTGTTTGTGTGTGTCCCTATTTCTGCCCTGTCCCCTTCCTGGTGTACACCCCTGGCTGGTATGAGTGTCCGTTTTGTTCCGTTTGTATCTGTAATTCATTAAAAGGCTGGTTCTACTGACTGGTCTGTGTCTCTTTCTGTCTTTCCTTCCACTGATCTTGCTCATTCCTGCTGTTTCCTTCTTCCGCATTGCTCTCAAGTAGCCACCCTAACCCCACTCTTTAGATTAAGCAAGGATGCAAATTGTATAGCCCTCCAAATGTCATTGGACTACAGTGCCCAGTTTTTTTAAATCTTGACAGAGGGAAATAATATTATGGTTTGTTGGGAAACCCTGATAAGGAGCATTCTGGACAGTATATTCACACATTTGTGTGTGTACGTGTGTGTGTGTAAAACAGCATTTTCGCCATAAGATAAAGATTTTTTGTACAGAAATAATGTTTCTGTGCTATTACTTTTTATTCCAAACATGTGGCTTTATGCACCAAAAACCCATGTGCATAAAGTTATGTGCACAATAAGTCCTCAACTACATAATTTTCTGTATGCAAAATAGTGCTTTTTGTGCAGAAAAAAATGTGTGAATTTCATGCAAAGTAAAACCTGAACTCTGAATGGTCCTCAAAGCTGCCTTGACTCCCTATATCAGGAGAAAGGCAGGACAAAAATAGAATGAATTGAAGGAAGAAATTTGCTAACGTTATTTGCTGCTTCCTTTGAGAATGAAATTATTAAAGAATTATATCCTGATTTTTTTTACCATTGGCTGCTGGCATCCAAGAACATTTGGAGGACTGCACAGTACTTTCTGTCCGATGAGGCCACTGGATTTTAGGCTACCGACTTGTTCCAGAACTCAGTCTGCATTATGTAGTCTATTCCTGCCTGGTGGACTTTACGGTGTGAACCGAACTAGTTGGGTGACCTAGAACACATCAAGCTAAGCAAGGGGAGCATGTGCACCATTATTGAAGAACATAATTGTTATGTGACCTGGAATACATCAGATCAAGATGTCATTCAGAGAACACAATGAACATCTAGCACAATTGAGAACATAACTCTTGAGTGACCTAGAACACACTGAGTCAAGCTGCCATTCAAGTAAGAATGTCTAGCACAATGGAGAATACAACTGTTGTGTAACCTAGAACATATTATGTCAAACTATCTTTCAGGATCTACCACAACTGAGTTTCTTTTTGAAGAGCCCCTAATAATCTTCTAGAAACAAGAGTTTTGGGAAAGTTACTTTTCTGGTCCACAAAATCTAAAAAATTCCAAGATGGGTACATTTTCTGGGGAATAATAGGAAAATATATTTAAAAAATAACTTTTTCTGACATTATTCATTCAGTCACTTAGAACGTTTACATTCTAAAAAGGGCAGGATTATGTATCAACGGTTGAATATTTACAAAACAATTACATCTAACATTTTCAAATATTCAGAAAACATACATTTAAAAACAACAAAACACAGCCAATTTACAGATTGGTCTGATTCCTATTACTTCCAACTAGAGGAGAGCTTTTAGTTGAATGGTGAGTTGACACAGAGATAAATTCCTCCTGATTGAATGGGTCTATTTGGTACTAATGAAAAGATTTAGGTCAAAGCCTACATTATCTATATTTGATTGGACATAAAACAGGTAAGTCTTCAACATGTACCTAAAAATACTAGCTGCAGCATATCAGTTATCAGAGCAAATTGTACTCTATGTAGTGGATGTGACCATGCTTAATGTCCTGCTGTGAATGAAAAATGAACATTTGAAGTATATTGCATTGCCTACAAGACTTCTCAACACGATCTCAAGTACTGAGTGGATCTCTAAGGGAGAAGACAACCCACAGGTAACCTGGTCCTTAGGGCTTTGTAGGCTAATAAGAGAGGCCAAGGTTTCCATCTGAGAGAGCTGTGCAAGCTTGAATTCTGGTACTATGGGTTAACACACCTGAGGTCAATAGTATCATGAAATGACTTGCCCATCTGAATAGGCATCACAGAGATAATAACAAGGGCATGATGGTCATTTTGACCCCCAAACTTTGCAGACCAATCCTGATGCAACTGTAGTAGGTTTCCCCATACATTTCAATGTTGCAAGAATTTCAAAACTCTAAATTGGCATATTAGCTTTATTAAGCTGACCAGGAGAGACCTTAAAATGTGTGCCAGATTTCAAGATCTCCAGATCAACCAGGAAAGGCATATGGAGGTCTCTTGACATACATTAGCCAAGATCCTATGCCATGTTTGCATGGGGGTAAAGTTATACTTCAATAGTAAATAGGTGGTTACATTACACAACTCGCCTGCTGAATGCCAATACTCTGGAGCCAACTGCAAATCTGCAAATCTTGTTTTGACAATCCCAGTAAATCAAGTGGCATACAGTGTTCCCTCACTTATCACGGATGTTACATTCCAGGACCACCCACAAAAAGTGAAAATCCGCAAAGTAGGGACACTATATCTATCTATATAAAAATGCTCTGTTCATTTTGAGTGACATCATAACTCAAAAACTGCTGGATTAATTGCCACCAAATTTGGCTACAAGACATCTACTAACCCAAGGAGTGACCATCACACACACAAAAAATGATTTTGTCATTTGGGAGTTGTAGTTGCTGGGGTTTATAGTTAACCAACAATGAAAAAACATTCTGAACTTCACCAATGATGGAATTGAACTAAACTTGGCACACAAGACTCCTATGAGCAACAGAAAACACTAGAAGGGTTTGGTGGGCATTGACCTTGAGTTTTGGAGTTGTAGTTCACATACATCCAGATATCACTATGGATTCAAACTATGAAGGATCTAGACCAAACTTGACATGAATACCCCATACGCCCAAATATGAACACAGATGGAGTTTGGTGGAAATAGACCTTGACATTTGGGAGGTGTAGTTACTGGGATTTATAGTTCACCTACAATCAAAGAGTATTCTGAACACACCAACAATAGAATTGTACCAAACTTCCCACACAGAACCCCCATGACCAACCGAAAATACTGAGTTTTCTGGTGGTCTTTGGCGATCCTTCTGACACCCCCTCAAGACCTCCCAGGTGTCCTGACCCCCAGGTTGAGAAATGCTGTCTTAAGGCCATCCAGTCCAACTCCCTTCACCAGGGCAAGAAAACATAATCAAAGCCCTCCTGACAAAGAGCCATCCAACCATAGATATTGATAGATATATATGATTCATGCACACACACACACACACACGTTTATGACAGATATAGTATCAGAGATTTGAAAGGGACAATTATACGTTGCATGTTTAAGAATAGGAAAACCAGACAATCTCGACATCAACACTGACAAAGAAATACTTTTTATCCACAAGCATAAAGAAATTACTTATATTAGACTTTCTCAACACTTTCTCATAACTTTATTTTCCAGATCACCAGACTGGGCCACAGCAATGTGTGGCAGGGGACACATTGCTGTGGCCCGCATATATATAAAGAGATCAGGGAAACTAAACTAAACTAACTAAAGAGATCAGGGAAAATACACAGACCAGTTAAATATGATCTCACTAACATTCCTAGTGAATATGCAGTGGAAGTGAAGAACAGATTTGAAGGACTAGATTTAGTAAACAGAGTCCCAGAAGAACTATGGACAGAAGTCCGCGACATTGTTCAGGAGGCGGCAACAAAGTACGTCCCAAAGAAAAAGAAAACCAAGAAGGCAAAATGGTTGTCTGCTGAGACACTGGAAGTAGCCCAAGAAAGGAGGAAAGCAAAAGGAAACAGGGATAAGGGGAGATATGCCCAGTTAAATGCGCAATTCCAGAGGTTAGCCAGAAGAGATAAGGAACTATTTTTACATATGTATTGTCGAAGGCTTTCATGGCTGGAATCACTAGGTTCTTGTGGGTTTTTTCGGGCTATAGGGCCATCTTCTAGAGGCATTTCTCCTGACGTTTCGCCTGCATCTATGGCAAGCATCCTCAGAGGTAGTGAGGATGTCCTAATTCCAACAGACCTCACTACCTCTGAGGATGCTTGCCATAGATGCAGGCGAAATGTCAGGAGAAATGCCTCTAGAAGATGGCCCTATAGCCCAAAAAACCCCACAAGAACCTATTTTTAAATAAGCAATGCATAGAAGTGGAAGACAACAACAGAATAGGAAGATCAAGAGACGTCTTCCAGAAAATTAGAAACATTTGAGGTAAATTTCAGGCAAAAATTGGTATGATAGGCCTCACATTTCTATGTGAGGCCTAGGAAACGATCTCTTGCAGATACAGATAAATTTTAAGAAGCTGGCCTACACAACTGCAAAATGGTAAAAAAATTAATTCAACCACATGTGTAAGGGAATCACATGCACCCATTTTTATGTCTTTTTTATGACTTATCCAAGCGAGTACCCGGATGACTGCATTGCTTTTCATGGAACAAACCACATTGCAGAGTTAGAAGGCACTAAAAGGGCCATCTAGTCCAACCCTCTGACATGCAGGAATATGCCACAAAAGCACATCTGAGAATGGCCATCCAATCTCTGTTCGAAAGATTTCCAAAGTTGTCAAGTCTGCCATCCTTCAAAGCAGTCTCTTCCATTAATTCCAACAGCTCTTAGCATCAAGACATCCTTATGTTTTCAAATGACAGTGGAATTTAGCACATACACAGAGATGCCCTCACGGACATGGCATCTCCAGTGAAGAGGATGGAGATGACTGCATTCTTCACCCACGCAGAGAAATTTCACAGGAGCCTGACTTATATGTGTGCGTGCGTGAGACGTGTGCATTGAAAACTCCAGTTCCTTTCTTCGCTGCAAGTGGGTATCCTTATGGAATAGAGTTTCTGCACATGCCAAACCAATACCTTCAACTAATATTCATTTATTAATACTAATTCCTCCTGGAATCCTAGCACACTCACACTGAAACCTCCCAGAACACAAAGCAACATCCATCTTTTAAGAAACATGCAAACTTAAGTGCATAAGCTTCCTTTGGTGGCTGGTGCGGCCTTAGCGATGCCAGATCATCCCGTCTCTTAATAGTTTATGCTTTAGACTTAAATCACTCCTAACAAACTATTCTTAAAGCTTTAAAATGGTGAATTATGTCAATGTATCTTTTAACTAGGTTGCAGTTAAATGTCAAAATATACCATACCTGCCATCATCCTGTTGGAGTTCAAATATAAATTCCTTTATGTATGCAGTTGTCTTTTTTTTCTTTTTAGCTGTGCCATTTTGTCTATATTCTATTCATGGATATTTAAGAGGAATTCCATTATTACATTTATTTTTTTTAATTCACATTCCATCTTTTTTCTGATACAGGATCTAAGGCCTTTTACATTATAATACAGCTAAAACCTATTTCTTACAAAAGTTATTTTAAAAAATAAATTATCAATTCTAACTGTAATAAGGGGGTCACGGCATGAGGAAGGATGAGAAACACTGTGCTGGAGGAACTGAAGTTTCAAGTTAGCGTAATGCTAGAAATTTGGGGACTGGAGGATAATTTCGCAGGGAGGGCAAAATGCCTATCTGGGGCAGTTTGTAAAGGACTGTAGGTCATTTTTTAAAATAAAAATATTAAGTTTTTACAAGTTACAGTTTCTCTCTTTTTGTGTTAGCCTGGCACCAGCATCTTTGGTTCCCAGCCAGGCCCGTAGCCAGGATTTTGATTCGGGGGGGGGGGGGAGCTGAATTTTTTTCAGGGGGGGTTTGGGGGGTGCGTTTCGGGGGGGGGGGGCTGAGTCTGAGTGAAAGAGGGTCTACCCTAGCAAACCTTTTGTATCATTACCCCAATACCCCCATGCTTAGGGGATATATTGAGTATGGTGATCAGATCATGGCCTTTTCGCGAACCACCATGAGAATTTCGGGGGGGGGGGGCTGGAGCCCCTCAAGCCCCCCCCCCCCCCGGCTACATGCCTGTTCCCAGCCATTGCCAGGTGTGATTCTTTTTGTGGCTAAAGTCACCCATTTGGTCACAGAGGTGACTTAATGCCCTTCCATACAGCCATATAACCCAGAATATCAAGGCTGATAATCCACAATATCTGCTTTGAGCTGGATTATTTGACTCTACACTGCCATATAATCCAGTTCAATGTGGATTTTATATAGTTGTATGGAAGGGGCCTTAGGAACAGAATCGAGGGTGGATGGGAGAGGTGGAAATTCCCACTTCTCATCACGCCTCACTCCCAAGCGTTGAGTAGGCAGCTTCTTTATCTCACATTCCAGTGTCTTGGACAACAGTAAGGGCAGCCTGACTAAGCCAATTATGGACATCTTGGTTTTCTTGGCCAAGGACCTGGCTCTTCCCGCCCCCTGCCTCCCTCCCCACTGCCCTGTTCCTTCCCATAGACACAGGACACATACCTCAGTCTCCACAGAGAGAAGTTACCCTCCTTGGCAGGGCCATGGCGTCTTCCATCAGCAACTCCTCTACCTTCCGCTCGGAGCATTTCAGCACCTATAGCTCCGGGAAGCCCTGCTTCGAACCCCTGCTTGACCCACCTCATGGGATTTTTGGCACTGGGAGAGCCAGGGAGTCCTATGGATACTCAGGTAAGTGAGGGTGTGTTTTAGCAGACTGGTGGCACTCAGGAACCTGCAGTTCTCAACTTTTGTGTTTCTCTTTATATATTGAACATCAGCACCCAGAATCTCATCCTGTTGGATGAGAAATGAGGTTCAAAGAATTTGGAAGGCCTAAAGTTGAGAACAAGGGGTCTCCTCCTTGCATCCCTTCCATGCCCATTAAGATAACCCTCAACACGGGTGCCATGCCACTGGTTCTTGGATGGGAGACCAACAGACATCTCTCAGTGTAAAACCTTGGAGAATCCTTGATACTAAAGTTGAAGTTGGCAAGGTTTGAATTGAAGATGGCTTCCTGAAGTAACGGCGCTCCATGCAGTCATGCTGGCCACATGACCTTGGAGGTGTCTACGGACAACGCTGGCTCCTCGGCTTAGAAATGGAGATGAGCACCACACCCCAGAGTCAGACATGACTGGACTTAATGTCAGGGGACTACCTTTACCTTTACCTTCCTGAAGTCACCTGTATCAAAAATATAAACCATAATCTAAATTTCTTTTTTGTTGTCTGAGATCTTGTTTGTGTGTTTGTGTCTTCAAATTGCCTCTTAATTTGTGGTTGGATTCTGTAGGGTTTTCTTAGCTGAGGGATATACTCAAAGGTGGTTTTGCCAACCTTTTCCTCTGAAATTTTCCGATAGCACTTGGCATTCATTGGTGGCCTCCCATCCAAGTACTAACCAGATCCAACCCTGCTTAGCTTCCAAGAACAGATGGGACTTGATGTCTTTGGGGGATTTATCTTTACATAAATCAGGTACTGCTTGCTTGCACTAACTCTATCCTTATTTTCCCCCTCTCTGACACACTCTGTGTACCTGTTTCAATGGACAGAATGGCAAGTTGAGGTCAGCCTAAGATGTTGTTGTCTTTTGTCAAATTCCTAGAAATGCTGGGCATTTAAGTTTATCTTATTTTTTTCACGGCAGTATCCAATTACAATACACTGCAAATGTTAAAACACAATGATGACATCCATTATAATCAACCAGCAGGGACCAAGGTCATTCAAGGCTGAGAATAATGGCAGTCACTATCCAATGCCCTTGAAAGGGTGGCACTAGGACAAGGAACCCATTATAGAAGTTAAACTGAACTGTAGGGTAAGCATGGAATTCTACCCTTCAATTAAATGGATATACAATTTAAAGTGCTGAGTAAAGTCATACAATCATAGAGTTGGAAGAGATCTCAAGGTCCATTCAGTCCAGCCCCATTCTGCCTTGCAGGAAAATACAATCAAAGCACTCCTGAAAGATGACACTTTCAGGCAGCGTCTTCAACAATTAAATAAGTCTTTCAATGAGGAAGTTTTTAATAATAATATATTAATAAACTTTATTTATACCCCGCCACCATCTCCCTAAGGGACTCAGAGCGGCTTACATGTGGCCAAGCCCAACAGTACATCAATAAACAAAAGTTTTTTCAAAATGATTAGATGGAATCTCATTTCTTGAAATCTGAATCGATTGCACTTATCTCTGGTCTCTGATCTCTGGCTCCATCTTCAGCATGACATCTATTCATATATTTAAACATGGCTATCATGCCACACACCCCTAACCTTTTCCAAGCTATATATACCCAGGCCACTGAGCCGCTCCTCATAGGGATCCATGAATTTCTGACCCTGACTGTTTTGGTCACCCTTCTCTGGACACTTTCCAGGTTGTCAATATCCTTCTTGAATTGTGGTGCCCAGTAATGGACACAATATCATTCCAGGTGAGGTCTGGCCAAAACCAGAATGAATTCTCCTTTCCTTTGACCTTCACTTCACTTCACTTCATTTCTTAATTAGTCGCTTTCCACCAAGGTGCTCTTAATTAGTCGCTCTCCGCCAAGGTGAACTGAAGCCAGCAACTGGGTTTTGTGTGTTTGTGTTAGGAGTAATTTGAGAAACTGCAACTTGCTTCTGGTATGAGAGAATTGGCCATCTGCAAGGACATTGCCCAGGAGACGTCTGGATGTTATGCCACCCAGTGGGAGGCTTCTCTCATGTCCACATAAGAGAAGCTAGAGCTGACAGACAGGAGCTCACCCCGCTCCTTGGATTTGAACTGCCGACCTTTTCATCAGCAGTTCTGCCAGCACTAGGGTTTAACCCATTGTGACACCTGGGGCTCCATAACAACCTTTTGAGTTTTAGAACTATGCATATAATTTCTTTTTAAATGTAATTGTTTCCTGTCTCTCTTTGCTCCCTTCCAGGCCCTCCCTCCTCGACACATCCCTCTTCTCTGGGCAGCAGCAATGTCATCACCAGTGGGGACAAATACCAGGTCATGGCTGATGTCAGCCAGTTTGAGCCACATGACATTGTGGTGACCAGCTTTAACTACTGCATTGTCATCCAGGCAGAGAAGGTAAGACTCTGGAGAGTGGAATGATGATATTCAGAAGTAATGGGGAAACAAATGCCAAGGGGCTGAAGATGGGGTTGTCCTCTAAGTCTGACTACCAAGTCCTCCAGGGAAATATATAGTCAACTCCTGGGGTCCTGGAGATGTCTAGAAAAATGTTCTCTCTAGCAGTGACATCCTTTCTGCCTATCCACTTTTCCCTTCAGGTTGCAGAAGATGGCACTGTTTCCAACACCTTCACCCACAAGTGCCAACTCCCACCCGATATGGATCCGCTGTCCATCAGCTGCTGCCTGAACGATTCGGGCAAGTTGATCATCTCTGCCAAGAGGTTGATGTCGATGCCCCCACCACTCTATCGCACTGAGGTCCAGCTCTAAGATGCCCCTCTTTGCCGTGGGCCTTGAGTCTATGTCACTGTTTACATTGTGTAACATAACTATAAAACAGGTTAGTGAATTGAGATGTATATTATGACACTGGCAATAGTACTTATGTATATTGGGTTCTACCAATGTGCATTGGGTTCCCTAACTGGTGTCCTGATGTGCATTTTAAACAGAGGCTAGATGGCCATCTGTCAGGGGTGCTTTGAATGCAATATTCCTGCTTCTTGGTAGGGGGTTGGACTGGATGGCCCATGAGGTCTCTTCCAACTCTATGATTCTATGATTGGACTCCTTACCGATGAGCATCAGCACTCCTGAACCAGTATACCAATGCACATCAGCCACAACACCCACTTTGCTATCTTCCCGATACAGCAGCTCCTCGCTTTTTTTTTCATGTCAGGAACGACTTGAGAAACTGCAAGTCGCTACTGGTGTCAGAGAATTGGCTGTCTGTGAGAATGTTCCCCGAGGATGCATGATGTCTGATATTTTACCATCCTTGTGGGAGACTTCTCTCATGTTCCTGCGTGGGAAGCTAGAGCTGAGATGGGAGCTCACCCCACTCCCCGGATTTGAACCACCAACTGTTGGTTAGCAATCCTGCTGGCACAAGGGTTTAACCCATTGCGCCACTGGGGGCTCCAGCTCCTTTCTGAATGCAGACATTGTGGGTCTACTCAGTTCTCTTTCTTGCAGATGTAGGTCTACTGATATGGACTTACATTCCATACTCATACCCAACCAGGATTTCATCTCCTGACTCGACCTCTCCCTGCCAGCATGATACAAGTGTCATTCACCAGTGCTCTGATGTGGCAAAGGGATGCCGTTCTGCTCACGCAGCCAATAGCCAATAAAATAGGTTTTGGGGTGGAGTTAAAATTGCAGCTATAGTGTTATGATCATAGCAATAGAGTCACTGTCATAACTAAGAAGTTATTGTGAATACAAAACAGTTACCTAGATAAATGTATCCGTAACTGGGTTGCTGTTGAGTTTTCCGGGCTGTTGGCCATGTTCCAGAAGCATTTTCTCATGATGTTTTGCCCACATCTATGGCAGGTATCCTCAGAGGTTGAGGGGTCTGTTGCAAACTAAGTAAGGTTTATATATCTGTGGAATGTCCAGGGTGGGAGAAAGAACTCTTGTCTGTTAGAGGTACATGTGAACATTGCAATTTGCATTTAATGGCCTGCAGTTTCAAGGCCTGGCTGCTGTGGACAAGTACCACGCAGCTGTGGACAAGGGATCACCAAACGCAGCATTGCCCAAACATGAATCAAGCAACATGACCGACACTGCAGACTAATTCAACCAGAGATGTCAGAGCATCTAATGAGCCAACCTGGACACACACATATTATTTGAGAACACAAAAATGCTGGACCACTCCAACAACCACCATGTCAGACTACACAGGGAAGTCATTGAAATCCACATGCATGTGGACAATTTCAACAGAAAGGAAGAGACCATGAAAATGAACAAAATCAGGTTACCAGTATTTAAAAACTTTAAAATCAGAACAGTAAATAAAGAGCAAGGCTCAAATAGCAGGATAATTCCAGACATGAAACAATCAGGACCAGCTAACACCTCCCAACAAAGGATCCCCCAGGCAGGAAGCAGCCAGGCTTTGAAGCCACAAGGTTATTCAATGCTATTCAAGCTATTCAATGCTATTCATCCACACGTACCTCTAGCCGACAAGAGTCCTTTCCCCCATCCTGGCCATTCCACAGATATATATACCTCATTTTCTTAATTTCCAACAGACCTCTCAACCTCTGAGGATGCCTGTCATATATGTGGGTGAAACATCAGGAGGGAATGCTTCTGGAACATGGCAATACAGCCCAGAAAACTCATGGCAACCCAGTGATTCTGGCCATGAAAGCCTTCATCATCCCTAACTATTTCATACTCAGGATCACTACTTAGTCATGATTGTGATACTGTTGCTGCAATCAAAACTCTCTCACAATTTATTGTGATCAGCTGCATAGGAAAAATGAAGTTCATTCTGTCAACAGCCGGAATACGGGACAATATGGGAGAATGACATTTTTATCATGTTGATGAATCAGGCCAAGAGAGCCTACTTAGTTAACTATACTTAATTATACATACAATACAAGCTGCATACCCATGGGAAAAGTACCTGCATTTCACCTACCTCTATTGTCATCTACCAGCATCTGACAATATATATAAGATATTCTCTAGGGATTTTCTAAGATTCAGCGAGGTTTAACCCATAAAAAGTAACTTCTTCCACACTGTGTCTATAACTTCCACAACAATTCTCTTGTTTGAAATTAAACCATACCTCATGTCGATATGCAAAGAATTGTCATAAAACTTTTTTTTACTGTCTTGCAATTTTCTATTACTCCTTCACAAGTTTTTATCACTTTATTTATTTAGTTTTTTTTTATAATGGAAATTTTGTTGAAATGCTATAATTAATACTGTGAACTTATTTTTTAACTGTTTGATCACAAGGTTTTGTTGCAATTTATTTAAAGCAGGAAACAAGGTAATATTTGTTTCTTATGTGAGATTATAATATTGGAAACCACTTTGGGATTTTTAAATAAGCATATTTAATAAATACATCAATGTGTTTTATGATTTAATTGATAATTTTATGTTATTATCATTATGTTAGGTTTCTGTATGCAAGGTATTATTTTTTGTCATAAATATGGAGTCCCCCATTGGGGGGAGAAAAGCAATAAACAAGTGAAATAAATAAAAATAGTAAATATATAACATATTTCAACACAGAGTCATAGTATTTTCAGTACTGATCACATTGCACCTCCAAGCCCTATGAAGAATGGCTGAGGGAGGTGGATGTGTTGAGATTGGAGAAGGTTGAAAAAGAGGCATGATATCCCTATTTAAATAGTTGAAGAAGATATATGTAGAAGGTGGAGCAGAGACAACCAATGGATTCAAATGACATAAAATAAATTCCATGTAAATGTGAGGAAGAACTTCTTAACTATAAGAGCTGATTGACAGTAGAATATGCCTCCAAGTGCGGTGGAGTCTTTTTCTTTGGAAGTTTTTTAACAGAGTTTGATATGCTGGCAATCTCTCATCCAAGTACTAGTAAGCACTGCTCCTGCTTATTTCCCAGGATCAGGTGCCTTTATGGCAGTGTTTCTCAACCTGAGGGTCGGTTGTGAGGGAAATGTCAGAGGGGTCACCAAAGACCATCCGAAAACACACTATTTTCTGTTGGTCATGGCGTTTCTGTGTTGGAAGTTTGGCCCAATTCTATCATTGGTGGGGTACAGAATGCCCTTTGATTATAGGTGAACTATAAATCCCAGCAACTACAACTTCCAAATGTCAAGGTTAAATTCCCTCAAACTCCACCAGTGTTCACATTTGGGTATATTCAGTATTCGTGCCAAGTTTGGTCCAGATCCATCATTGTTTGTGTCAACAGGGCTCTCAGGATGGAGGTGAACTACAACTCCAAAACTCAATGTCTGTTTTCCCCAAACTACACTAGTGCTCACATTTGGGCATATTGAGTATTCATGTCAAGTTTGGTCCAGATCCATCATTGTTTGAGTCCACAGTGCTCTCTGGATGCAGGTGAACTACAACTCTCAAACTCAAGGTCAATGCCCACCAAACCCTTCCAATATTTTCTGTTGGTCATGGGAGTTCTGTATGCCAAGTTTGGTTCAATTCCATTGTTGGTGGAGTTCAGGATGCTCTTTGATTGTAGGTGAACTATAAATCCCAGCAACTACAACTCCCAAATGACAAAAGCTGCCACCCCTGCACACCCACAAGTATTCAAATTTGGGCATATTGGGTACTTGTGCCAGTGAATGAAAATACATCCTGCATATCAGATATTTACATTACTATTCATAACAGCAGCAAAATCATAGTTATGAAGTAGCAGCGAAAATAACTTTATAGTTGGGGTCACCACAACATGAGGAACTGTATTAAGGAGTCGCAGCATTAGGAAGGTTGAGAAACACTGCTTTAGGGTATTTGCACCCATATGAATACCAGGTGCTGTAACTTGCAAACCACCCTTGAGTATTCCTTTTCCAAGAAAACCTATGGGTTGCTATAGGTTGACAAGTGACTTAAAGATGCATAGACACTAGGCTTGGTTAATAAAAAACATGGTTTAAAACTAATTTTGGATGTAGGGGGCACTGGTGGTTCAATTCTAAAGTCAATTCCGATTTTCACAGAAAAAAAATCAAAACTATTCGAAACTTCCGAGACTTCCGAATTCTTTTGTTAATGGTTTGAAAGTGTTATTTCCTGTTTCATTGGGTGGTCTTTATTTTGAAAATAGTTGTTTTACTCCAGAAGTGGGGAAAAGCAAACGGAGGAAATTCCTTTCTTCTCTGGTTTAAAACTGGCTTCTCTGGTTTTAAAACTGGCTTCTCTGGCTAGAGCCGAGGCCAGGGACCAGAAGCGGGGAAAAGCAAGCGGAGGAAATTCCTTCATTCTCTGGTTTAAAACTGGCTTGAGCTGAGGCCAGGAAATTCCTTCCTTTTCTGGTTTAAAATTGGCTTCTCTGGCTTTAAACTGGCTTCTTTGGCTTGAGGTGGAGGCCAGGAAATTCCTTTCTTCTCTGGTTTCAAACTGGCTTAACTGGCTTTAAAACTGGCTTCTCTGGCTTGAGCCGAGGTCAGAGACCAGAAGCGGGGAAAAGCAAGCGGAGGAAATTCCTTCCTTCCCTGGTTTAAAACTGGCTTAAGCTGAGGTCAGGAAATTCCTTCCTTCTCTGGTTTAAAATTGGCTTCCCTGGCTTTAAACTGGCTTCTTTGGCTTGAGCTGGAGGCCAGGAAATTCCTTTCTTCTCTGGTTTCAAACTGGCTTAACTGGCTTTAAAACTGGCTTCTCTGGCTTGAGCCGAGGTCAGAGACCAGAAGTGGGGAAAAGCAAGAGGAGGAAATTCCTTCATTCTCTGGTTTAAAACTGGCTTGAGCTGAGGCCAGGAAATTCCTTCCTTTTCTGGTTTAAAATTGGCTTCTCTGGCTTGATCCAAGGCCAGGGACCAGAAGCGGGGAAAAGCTGAATAATTTCCAACTCACTTCCTGAGTCGTAAGAAAAATGGTGGGAAAAGCTTCAGAAGGGCAAAGGGACTTCCGGTTTATAAAAAAGCTTCGATATCTCTTCAAAAAGGTAAATTTAACGAAATTCTTATGAGCAACGTGTTATCCGAGCGTTTCTATCCATGCCTAATAGACAAACATGGTATGACCAAGTTTCTGACCTCCCACTCTATTCTTTTTAAAGGTTGTGCCCGACTTTTGCGGAAGAGTGACTCTTGGCTCCACTAGCCATCTGTCTCCTTTTTCCCTGTGCAGATGCCAGCTGTGCATTACATCTCTGTACTTGGCTTGCGTGATTTCCGTTTTTCTCTCCCAGTCTATTCCATTTCCAGGATGCCTGGCTCAGCATTTTCAGTTGCAGCTCACTATGTATTTGACAACAGCAGAAATCTGGCCAAAGGGTATGGAGTGGAGGGGAAAGCTGAAGTGTGGAAAACTAGCCATCTAGAAGAGAACAGCCCAAGCTGGTCTTTCGGGGTGCATCAACAATGTAGACTTCATGCTGTTGGCATCACTTTAACTGCCATGGCTCAATGCTATACAGCCCTGGGAGCTGTAGTTTTGCAAGACCTTTGGGTTCCTCTGCCAAAAAATGCTGGTGCCTCACTAAACTACAAATCCCAGGATCCCATAGCATTGAGCCATGCCAGATAAAATGGTGCCAGACACATTGATACTGTAGTGAAGATGTACCTTCAGAATGTATCTATGCATTCATTGACGTTGCAAAGGCATTCAACACTGAATCACAGCGCTCTCTGGACCATCCTCCAAAGAATCGGGTGCCCTAACAAATTTGTGAACATCCTGCGGCTCCTCCATGATGACATGGTGGCAATAGTCTTGGACAGCAATGGCTCCCAAAGTGACCCATTTAAGGTGGAATCAGGTGTCAAACAGGGATGTGTTATTGCCCCAACTTTATTCTCCATCTTCATCGCTATGATACTTCATCTTGTTGATGGGAAGCTTCCAAGAGGAGTGGAAATCATCTATCAGACAGATGGCAAACTATTTAACCTCAGCAAACTGAAAGCCAAAACCAAGGTTTCAACAACATCTGTTCTAGAACTCCAGTATGCTGATGACAATGTCGTCTGTGCACATTCAGAAGAAGACCTACAAGCCACTCTAAACCTTCGCAGAAGCATACGAGAAGCTCGGCCTGTCATTGAGGAAAACTAAAGTCCTCTTCCAGCAGTCACCAGCCAATCCCTCTCCAATGCCAGAGATACAGCTTAATGGTGTAACATTAGAAAACGTTGACCATTTCCGCTCCCTTGGCAGCCACCTCTCCACCAAAGTCAACATTGACACTGAAATACAATACCACCTGAACTCTGTGAGTGCGGCATTTTTCCGAATGAAGCAGAGAGTGTTTGAGGAGACATCCGTGGGGATACCAAGGTGCTTGTTTAAAAGCTATTGTCCTCCCAACCCTGCTATATGCCTGCGAAATGTGGAGTGTCTACAGACATCACAGGCAACTCCTGGAACGGTTCCATCAGTGCTGCCTCCGGAAAATCCTGCAAATCTCTTGGGAAGACAAGTGGACAAATGTCAGCATGCTAGAAGAAGCAAAGACCACTAGCATTGAAGTGATGGTCCTCCGCCTTCAACTTCGCTGTACTGGCCACGTTGTCCAGATGCCTGACCACCATCTCCCAAAGTAGTTGCTCTACCATAAACTCAAGAATGGAAAATAGAATGTTGGCAGGCAGGAAAAGAGATTGAAAGATGGTCTCAAAGCCAACCTTAAAAACTCTGGTATAGAGACTGAGAACTGGGAAGCCCTGGCCCTTGAGCACTCCAGGTGGAGGTCAGCTGTGATCAGCAGTGGTGCAGAATTTGAAGAGGCACGAATGGAGGGAGAAAGGGAGAAAGGTGCCAAGAGGAAGGCGCGTCAAGCCAACCCTGACCGGGACCGCCTTCCATCTGGAAACCAATGCCCTCACTGCAGGAGACGATGCAGATCAAGAATAGGGCTCCATAGTCACCTACGGACCCACCCTGGAGGATTATCCTATTCGAACAACAAGGGATCACCTAAGTAAGTAAGTCAGAATGTATCTATTACAGAAGTTTTACGTCACTGTAATCAGAAGACACAATTACTAGAAAGCTCTACTGCTTTAGTTCATCCGAGTGGATGAAAGCATTCTATTAGAGATGCATTTCACATCAAACAACAAACCTCAGGGTTGTATAAGGAGGAGCAATGTCACTTAAAGTAATATTAGACATCTGTAATTGTAGTGTAGATGCATTCTTTGATATTCTTCCTAAATGTCATTTGCTAAAATCCCTTTGGTGATGAATGGAGGGCAGCTTAAAGGAGCACGCTGGGGATCTACTGAATCTGACTCCCAAATGTCACTGATGAAGTGGGAGAAGAGTGCTCATCTCTGAAAATATACAGACGATTAGGATAGGGAATCTTTCAGAGAAGGAAGACCGATACTGAGAAAAGTGCCCAAGGATTGGGCAGGCCTTGGGGAAATTTGTTTTGGACCACAAATCCCAGAACTCTCCTAAACACATCACCAAGTCAGTGTGGATCTGCTCTGGAAGTTCATGAGCAATATGATATCATTGTTTTTAAAAGGAAAGCTGAATGGATGAATAAAAGAAAAACACTTTCATGAGGCAAATACTTTCATTCAGAGGTTGTTCACATTGAAGAATCAAACATTATATATGCTAAAACGGTTTCTCAACCTGGAGGTCGGGACCCCTGGGGGGGGGTCACAAGGGGGTGTCAGAGAGGTTGTTAAAGACCATCAATATTTTCTGTTTGTCATGGGGGTTCTGTGTGGGAAATTTGGCCCAATTCTATCATTGGTGGGGTTCAGAATGCTCTTTGAGTGTAGGTGAACTATACATCCCAGCAACTACAACTCCTAAATGTCAAGGTCTATTTCCCCCAAACTTCACCAGTGTTCACATTTGGGCATACCGAGTATTCTTGCCAAGTTTGGTCCAGATCCATCATTGTTTGAGTCCACAGTGCTCTCTGGATGCAGGTGAACTACAACTCCCAAACTCAAGGGACAGAGTGCCTATAAACTTGGGAAGAGTTTCCTTGTTGCCACTAAGATGGCATATAAGTGACTTACCTGGATGTGAGTGGCATTTAAATTGATTTCTGCTCAGGGTGACCCTACCATAGGATTTTCTTGGCAAAATTTGTTCAGAGGAGGTTTGCCATTGCCTTCCTCTGAGGCTGAGAGTGTGTGACCTGCTCAAGGTGATTCAGTGGGTTCCCATAACTGGGATCCCACAGAGCTGAAATTCTACTCCAACACTCAAACCGTGACTGGCTTGCGTTGTGTATACGCAAAAAAAAACAAAACCTCACTATTCTTCTTCAAGGAAGAATGACCACATTGCTACCTGCATAAATGTAAGTGCTTTGACATTGAGTTGTCACTGTTTATTTTGCATAATTTATACTGCTTTTGAAAGGTGCAAAGTAGAACATTGAACTTCCATATTCAAACCACTGAATATTTTGCTGAGACAAGCATCTGCACACAATCCTTACTTCTTGCCTGGATGTCAATACACTAGAAAAAATTGCATCAATGTCTCCCTGAAAAATGTAGTCTCAAGACCAAGCCCTGAGACCCGGCAACCTTAATGGCCAAGGACATTCAAAATGGTAGTCCAACACCGTGAAGGCCAAAAGTTGCCCACACTTAAACTACAGCCTTGATTGTGCCCAGGAAAAGATGCCATGCATCTGGCCTCTCTTGGTTTCAATGGGATGTGGCATATAAAAAAGCCAATGTGATTCTAAGCTACATCAATAGGCTTATACTATCTAGATTGTGGGGAGTCATAGTATCACTCTGTTCTGTCTTGGTCAAGCTTCACTTTGAATTCTGTCTAGTTCTTGGCACCACAATTCAAAAAGGATATTGACAAGCTGGAACATGTCAAGAAGGGTGATCAAAGTGGTCAAAGGTCTGGAAGCCAAGCTCTATGAGGAGCAACTTAAAGAGATGGGTATGATTAGCCTGGAGAAGAGAAGGTTAAGAGAAGACCCATGTTTAAATATTTGAAAGGCTATCATATTGAAGAGGGTGCAAGTTTCTTTTCTGCTAGTGCAGAAACTAGGATTCACTGGGTTGCTGTGAGTTTTCTGCGCTGTATGGCCATGTTCCAGAAGCATTCTCTTCTGATGTTTTGCCCACATCTATGGCATGCATCCTCAAAGGTTGTGAAGTCTGTTGGAAACTAGGCAAGTGGGGTTTATGTATCTGTGGAATGTCCAGGGTGGGAAAGAGAACTCTTGTCTGTTGGAGGCAAGAGTGAATGTTGTAATTGGCAACCTTGATCAGCATTTAATGGCCTTGCAGGTTCAAAGCTTAGCTGATTAGATATTGACAAACTGGAATGTGTCCAGAGGAGGGCGACTAAAATGATCAAGGGTCTGGAGAACAAGCCCTATGAAGAGCGGCTTAAAGAGCTGGGCATGTTTCGCCTGAAGAAGAGAAGGCTGAGAGGAGACATGATAGCCATGTATAAATATGTGTAAAGAAGTCACAGGGAGGAGGGAGCAAGCTTGTTTTCTGCTGCCCTGGAGACTAGGACACAATGGAACAATGGCTTCAAACTACAAGAAAGCAGATTCCATCTGAACATGAGGAAGAACTTCCTGACTGTGAGAGCCGTTCACCGAGTGGTGGAGGCTCCTTCTTTGGAAGTTTTTAAGCAGAGGCTGGATGGCCATCTGTCAGGGGTGCTTTGAATGCAACATTCCTGCTTCTTGGCAGAGGTTGGACTGGATGGCCCATGAGGTCTCTTCCAACTCTATGTTTCTATGATTCTATGATTGCTGCCTGGGGAATCTGGCCCTGATTGAGTCTTGTCTGGAATTCCCATGCTTTTTGAGTGTTGCTCTTTATTTACTGTCCTGATTTTAGAGATTTTCAATACTAAGAGCCAGATTTTGTTCATTTTCATGGTTTCTTCATTTCTGTTGAAATTGTCTACCTGTTTGTGGATTTCAATGGCTTCTCTGTGTAGTCTGACATGGAAGTTGTGAGAATGGCCCAGCATTTCTGTCTTCTCAGATAATACGCTGTGTCCAGGCTGGTACATCAGGTGCTCTACTATGGCTGACTTCTCTGGTTGAATTATTTTGCAGTGCCTTTCATATTCCTTGATTTGTATTCAGGTGCTGTGTTTGGTGGTCAAGCAGAAAAGAGTTATCGAAGGATTTCATGGCTGGAATCACTGGATTGTTGTAGGTTTTTTGGGCTATATGGCTATGTTATAGAAACATTCTCTCCTGATGTTTCGCCTGCAAGCATCCTCAGAAGATGCTTGCCATAGATGGAGGTGAAATGTCAGGAGACAAGGCTTCTAGAACATGGCCATGCAGCCCAAAAAACCTACAACAACCCAGAAAAGAGTTATTTCTCCCTCCCTGGACATTCCACAGATATATAAATCTCACTTGCCTAGTTTTCAACAGATCCCCCAACCTCTGAGGATGCCTGCTATTGATGTGGGCAAAACATCAGAAGAGAATGCTTCTGGAACATGGCCATACAGTTGAGAAAACTCATAGTGACCCAGTGATTCCGGCCAGGAAAGCCTTCAACAACTAGGATTCAAACTGCAAGAAAAAAAATCCACCTAAATGTGAGGTAAACAACTTCCTGGTAGCAATTGCTGGTCGACTGGTAATATGCTGCCTGAGAGTCTGGTGGAGTCCCCTTCTCTAGATGTTTTTGAACAGAAGCTGTATGGCCATCTGTCAGGAGTGCTTTATGTGTTCCTGCATGGCAAGGAGGTTGGACTGGATGGCCTTGTGGTCTCTTCCAACTCTACAGTTATGTGAATCTGTGATATATTTTTTTCCGCACCATGTACCTCATTAAGCAGCAAAGTCACCTCAAAGTCCTTCTCTGGGCTGAACCGAGGTCAGATCAGGAGGTACAGCAGGAGCCAGCTGGTGTCAGCCGGGGCAGCAGCTGCGGGGCCAGAGGTTGGAAGGTTGCAGGCCTCCGAGCACCAAGGTCTGCATGCTGTTAACTCCGGGCAATGTATTAAGCACAAGGACGGGCCATGGTGTCTGTCATTGCGCATGGCGCTCAAGCTCCAGGCAGACATTCACCTTCTGCATCCGCTGTGACAAGAGGGAGGAGGATTCTCTCCATCAGGATGGTGAGTTGTGGGAGGGAAATCATAATACATAATCCCCAGCATGCTAATTTTATGTATTTTTGGAATCCATTGGCTTCTTTTCATCTTGGAGAGAAGTGACCAGTGGGGTGTCAGAGGGTTCTCTCCTGGGCCCAATGTGTTTCAGCGTCTTTATCAATGACTTGAACGGTGGAATAGGGGACATGCTTATCAAATCTGCAGATGACACCCAATGGGGAGGGAGAAATAATACCCCAAACGACAGGATCAGAATCTAAGATGACCTGAACAGATTGCCGGTCCCCTCATATTTTGAGTTTGCACTAGCCTCGGCCCGGTCTTTTAATTGCAGGGTTATTTTTAAAATATATATGTGGTATTGTGATAATTTTATGCTTACGTTGTTTTGTTAATTTTATGTTATGCTGTTTACTCTGTATGTTTTAGTGATGTTACTTGGAAACTGCCCTGAGTCCCCCTTGGGAGGATAGAGAGGTATATATAATAATAATTATTATTATTATTGCTGGGCCAATTTCAACAAGAAGAAATCTAAGGTGCCACACTTACTTAGGCAGGAAAAAACCTGAAATAGATATTGGATGGGTGACATCTGGCTTGAAATCAGTACACATGAAAAGGATCCTGGACTCATCGCTGAGCCTGGAACCTCAGGTTTCGGCGGTGACCAGGGGAGCATTTGCACAGCTAAAACTTATGCGCCAGCTGCGCCCGTACCTTGGGAAGTCTGACCTGGCCACAGTAGTCCACGCTCTGGTTACATCCCGTTTAGACTACTGCAACACTCTCTATGTGGGGTTGCCTTTGAAGACGGCTCGGAAGCTTCAACTAGTCCAACGTTCGGCAGCCATGATTCTAACAGGAGCGGAATGCAGGGAGCATACAACCCCCCTGTTGCACCAACTCCACTGGCTACCGATTTGCTACCGGGCTCAATTCAAAGTGCTGGCGTTGACCTTTAAAGCCCTAACGGTTGTATAATGTGTTATGATGTTAACTGTTTTTTATACCGTGTTATTGTAGCATTGAATTTTTGGTGTTCTTGTGAGTCACCTAAGGGCTGAGAACAGCGGTATACAAATAAAGTAAATAAAGTAAATAAATAAATTTAGCAATCTTAATAGATTATAAGCTGAAGATGAGCCAACAGTGTTATACAGCAGCAGCATGCTGGAAGAAGCAGAGACCATCAGCATTGAAGCAATGGTCCTCCAACATCAACTCCGCTGGGCCGGCCACGTTGTCCGGATGCCTGACCACCGTCTCCCAGAGCAGTTGCTGTACTCTGAACTTAAGAATGGAAAATGAAACGTTGGTGTACAGGAAAAGAAATTTAAAGATGGCCTCAAAGCCAACCTTAACATCTCTGGCATAGACACTGAGAACTGGGAAGCCCTGGCCCTTGAGCGCTCCAGCTGGAGGTCAGCTGTGACCAGCAGTGCTGCAGAATTCGAGGAGGCACGAGTGGAGGGTGAAAGAGAGAAACACGCTAGAAGGAAGGCGTGTCAAGCCAACCCCGACCGGGACCGCCTTCTACCTGGAAACCAATGCCCTCACTGAGGAAGAAGATGCAGAGCAAGAATAGGGCTCCACAGTGACATACGGACCCACAAGGAAACCCATAATGGAGGACCATCTTACTTGTCCAATGAGGGATCGCCTAAGTAAGTAACAGCAGCGAAAAGAGTGAATGCAGTTGTCAGCTGCATCAATAGTAGTATAGTGTCAAGATCAAGGGAGGTCATAGTCTCACTTAATTCTTCCTTGGTCATACATCACGTGGAATAACACTGTGTCCAGTTCTGGACACTCCAATTCAAGAAGGACATTGACAAGTTGAAAGGTGTCTTAGAAAAGGACAACAGAAATGTTCAAAGGTGTGGAAGGCAAGCCCTATGAGGAGTGGCTGAGGGTACTGGGTATGTTGAGCTTGGAGAAGAGAAGATGGGGACATGATAGCCATGTTTAAATATTTGAAAGGATACCATATTGAGGAGTGAGTCTGCAGCAATGATGTCCTGTGACTATGTTGGTTTGCCACCAACATGTGAGAAGATCCTTTGGAAGACACCAGACAATCCCAGAATGATGTGTTGTAGAAGGCTTTCATGGCTGGAATTACTGGGTTGTTGTGAGTTTTCCAGGCTGCATGGCCCTGTTCCCAAAGCATTCTCTTCTGACGTTTCACCTGCATCTATGGCAGGCATCCTCAGAGGTTGTGAGGTCTGGGTTGTTGTAGGTTTTTTCGGGCTATATGGCCATGGTCTAGAGGCATTCTCTCCTGACGTTTCACCTGCATCTATGGCAAGATATATAAACCCCTTTTCCTAGTTCCAACAGACCTCACTGCCTCTGAGAATTATGCCTCTAGACCATGGCCATATAGCCCGAAAAAACCTACAACCCAGTGATTCCGGCCATGAAAGCCTTCAACAATACGTTGTGAGGTCTGTTGGAAACTAGGAAAATGGGGTTTATCTATCTGTGGAATACTGTCCAGGGTGGGAGAAAGAACTCTTGTCTGTTTGAGATAGATGTGAATGTTTCAAATGTCCACCTTGATTAGCATTTAATGGCCTAGTAGTTTCCTCGGGGAATCCTTTGTTAGGTGGTGATTAGATGGCCCTCATTGCTTCTTGTCTGGAATTTCCATTTTTGAGTGTTGTTCTTTATTTACTGTTACGATTTTAGAGATTTTTAGTACTAGTAGCTAGATTTTGTTCATTTTCAGGATTTCTTTCTTTCTGTTGGAATTGTCCACAAGATTGTGGATTTAAATGGCTTTGTTGGGACCTTTGTGGGAAGAGTTTTTTCTCCCACCGGGACTTTCAGCAGTGGAACTCTCTGCCCCGGAGTGTGGTGGAGGCTCCTTCTTTGGAAGCTTTTAAACAGAGGCTGGATGGCCATCTGTCAGGGGTGATTTGAATGCAATATTCCTGCTTCTTGGCAGGGAGTTGGACTGGATGGACCATGAGGTCTCTTCCAACTCTTTGATTCTATAATTCTATGATGCTATGATTCCACAGATAGATAAACCTTATTTTCCTAGTTCCAACAGACCTCACAATCTCTGAGGATACCTGCCATAGATGCAGGCGAAACGTCAGGAGAGAATGCTTTGGGAACATGGCATACAGCTTGGAAAATTCACAACAATGCAATCCCAGTATGAGTTCCTAATCCATGCCCTTCCCTGTTATCTTTCCCAAAAGAAACTGGTCCAAGGTTCCAGCAGGACTGTGATTTAGGAAGACGCCAGACACTTGTTGGGTTGTTTCTTTGACCATTCTATTTGCAATCTCTTTCTTTTATTAAATTAATATAAAAATGCTCTGTATTTACAATTCAGGTGCCATCCCCACTTTCCTCTCCCCACCCCTGGATTCAAGCATCGGGTGGGCCCCACGCAGAGGAGTGGGGAAGGGACAGTCGTTCAGAGTCTTTATTTGTCGTTGAGGATGGCTGGGTGAAGGAAAGGCTGCCCAAGGCTCAGTAGTTAAAGAGATCCAGTGTTCAACTTAATTTATACCCACACACTATTCATTCATAAGAATGGGCAGTGTGGTGACGTGTCCAGTATTTAGCAAGAAAGCCCCTTCCCAAATCAGAGAGCCATGAACCATTGACTGCATGCCAAATACATCATGGTAAGGCAGTGGGGTTAGGGAAGGACTAAGGCAGCCATATAGCAGAGCGGAACTTGGGGCACATTACATTTCTGGATTATAATGCCCTGAATCCCTGTGCAGGATAGTGGGATTCTGGGAGCTGGAGTCCAAAAATAAGAGAGACGTCCCCAAGCTTTGCTTCGCGTACCATTCAGGAATATTGAACCCAGGCGCCCCAACGGCAAGGGATGATGTGACCTATAGTCCAGAACACCCACAGCACAGCAGATTGGCAAAAGCCGTACTAAAGGATAGGACCAGCCTAAGCCCAAAGGTGGTCTGCTCCAAGTAAGAAGCACCGCACGCCTCTTTCGTTAGGAAGAGACTCCCACCAAGAAAGCCACCTCACACTCTTCACATGGTTAGCTTTCCCTCTTTTTGAAGGTTTTGCCCCATAGCAGAGCTTGCTGGAAAAATAGGCTTACAAAGTGGTAAGGAAAAGTAGCGTTGAATGAGCAAGCCCTGAGATCAAGGGGCAAGATCAAAAAGGCCGCCAGGATGTGCGGTGGAAGAAAGCACAGCCCCACAATATGGGGACAGGTGTGACGTCTTCGGCATCCAGTGGGCAGGACAGAGAATTGGAGATTCCTTTGGAGACTTGAACCCTAGAGACATGGATAGGGCTCTTCACAGGGAATCTTGAAGCTTTCCACAGCAGGAATGTGTTCTGCTCCTTCCACACTTTCCAACCAAGGACAGGAAAGGGGGCAACCTTGGGGTTCAATCCCATTGCTTACTTCGCGAGACTTGGCCTTAAGTCTCTTTTCTCATCCAGTGGCTTCTGGAAAGCATGTGTTTGAGGTCCCAGGACCCTGGGTTGGAATGCTGAGCAAGGCACTGCCATCCCCACCCTCCACGTGGGTTTGGGCTGGAACAAAGCAGCTCATGGGAGGGGATGGGCCATCAACGTAGACCTATCATATCCACCGATACTCCGTACGTCCTCTTCCGCCACCGTCATTGGCACTTGTCGTCGCTTTCGGAAGGGCTGGACTCGCGGGGGATGGAGTGCCGGTGCCGCCGGTCCCACAGCTGGTGGATTTCGGTGGCCTCCGTCTCACTGCTGCTGGTGGTGCTGTCACGGAAGCTGGCCAGCGGAGGACGGACCTTCACGCCCTTGGCTGTGACTGAGCCCTCAATGGCTTTTCGCAGCTGGAGGGAAGGGAAGAGCAAAAGGAATGGGATGAGGGAGGCCATTAGGACCCCAGTCTCATTCACACTGTATAATTATAGAACTTCAATATACTGTATATACTCAAGTATAAGCCTAGTTTTTCAGGCCCTTTTTTAGGCTAAAAAGGTTCCCCTCGGCTTATACTCGAGTCAAGGTTATTTATTATTTTACTATGTTATTAGTATTATTTTTAGTACATTTATTATTTTACTCTATTACTGCTATTAAATTTCCATTATTGACTCTATTATTATTATTATTACTACTACTATTACTATTACTATTATTATTATTACATTTATTATTTTACTCTATTCCTGTTATTAAATTTCCATTATTGACTCATTATTATTATTATTATTATTATTATTATTATTATTATTACTATTATTATTATTACATTTATCATTTTACTCTATTACTGTTATTAAATTTCCATTATTTACTTTATTATTATTATTATTATTATTATTATTATTACATTTATTATTTTACTCTATTACTGTTATTAAATCTCCATTATTTACTCTATTATTATTATTATTATTACATTTATTATTTTACTCTATTACTGTTATTAAATTTCCATTATTTACTCTATTATTATTACTATTATTATTATTATTACATTTATTATTTTACTCTATTACTGTTATTAAATTTCCATTATTTACTCTATTATTATTATTATTACTATTATTATTATTACATTTATTATTTTACTCTATGTATTATTATTATTATTATTATTACCTTTACATTATTTTACTGTACTATTATTTTTATTACATTTATTACTTTATTCTATGTATTATTATTATTATTATTATTACATTTATTATTTTACTCTCTTTATTATTATCGGAAGGATACGTAAGCACATTTACATTGAGGAAGGTTAGCATAATGGTTTGGACAGCTGGACAGTCTTATCTTAAATTACAGTTTTATGTAAATACACAAAAACATTTAACCTACTGATGATTATCAGTAGCATCTGCATTTCTCACCCTCGACTTATACTCGAGTCAATACATTTTCAGAGTTCCTTATGGTAAAATTAGGTGCCTCGCCTTATATTCGGGTCGGCTTATACTCGAGTATATACAGTAATTTTGACTTATTGTGGCTGCATCCTATGCAAAGTTGGAATGTATAGTTTTATGGAGGCTCATGGTGTACAGCAATCTCGCCTGTTTCCAAGTGGTATATAACAAAGACAACAAAAACAATAGCTGCAATTGATGAAAAAAATAATTCAAAATATGTCTTCAAAACTAAGAGGAAAGTGGTGACATTAACTTTCTGTGGGACAGAGGTAAAGTATACTCGAGTATAAGCCGACCCGAATATAAGCCGAGGCACCTAATTTTACCACAAAAAACTGGGAAAAGAAATTGACTTGAGTATAAGCCAAAGGTGGGAAATGCAGCAGCTACTGGTAAATAAAAAATAGATACCAATAACATTACATTAGCTGAGGCACCAGTAGGTTAAATGTTTTCGAATACTTACACAAAACTGTAATTTAAGAGAAGACTGACCAACTCTGATTAAACCATTATTTTAACCTTCTTTGACGTAAATATGCTTATGTATCCTTCCAATAACAATAAAGAGAGTAAAATAATAAATGTAATAATAATAATAATAATAATAATAATAATAATAATAATGTTCGACTCATGATCGAGTGTGGTCTACTCCATGAGGTTACGACTCATGATTTTTTAATACGAAATCCAGCATATAGATCTCATTTGCTGTGACATACTGTGTTTTGTGTCAGTATAATAATAATAATAATAATAATAATAATAATAATAATAGAGTAAAATACATCACACAGTCCAAGACGCTTGGGAAGTGTTTGACTTGTGCTTTTGTGATACGAAATCCAGCATATAGATCTCGTTTGCTGTGACATACTGTGTTTTGTGTCAGTATAATAATAATAATAATAATAATAATAATAATAATAATAGAGTAAAATACATCACACAGTCCAAGACGCTTGGGAAGTGTTCGACTTGTGCTTTTGTGATACGAAATCCAGCATATAGATCTCGTTTGCTGTGACACACTGTATTTTTGTGTCAGTAAAATAATAATAGAGTAAAATAATGGAAATGTAATAATAACCGTAATAATAGAGTAAAATAATAAAAGTAATAATAATAGAGTAAAATAATAAATGTAATAACAATAATAAAGTAAAATAATAAATGTAATACTAATAATAGAATAAAAAGATAAATGTAATAATAATAATAATAACAATAATAAATAAGAGTAAAATACATCCTCAGCTGCTGCAAGAAGATCGCACAGACAGACTACAAGCAGAGGCACAACACTGTTGCTCAGATGATTCATTGGAACTTGTGCCACAAATACCATCTGCCTGTGACAAAGAACTGCTGGGATCACAAGCCGGAAAAAGTTACAGAGAATGAACACGTCAAACTACTCTGGGAGTTCTGGATTCAGACAGACAGAGTTTTGGAGCACAATACTCCTGACCTCACAATCGTGTTAAAAAACGAAGTATGGATTGTCAATGTTGCAGTCCCAGGTGACAGCAGGATTGCAGAGAAACAACTGGAAAAGCTCACACGATATGAGGATTTAAAGATCGAACTGCAAAGACTCTGGCACAAACCAGTAAAGGTGGTCCCAGTGGTGATCGGCACACTGGGTACAGTGCCTAAAGACCTTGGCCTGCACTTAAACACAATCGGCGCTGACAAGATTACCATCTGCCAGCTGCAAAAGGCCACCTTACTGGGATCTGCACGGATTATTTGGCGATACATCACACAGTCCTAGACACTTGGGAAGTGTCCGACGTGTGATCCAATACAACAGCCAGCGGAGTGTCTGCCGTGGACTCATCTTGTTGTGTTTCAAATAATAATAATAATAATAATAATAATAATAATAATAATAATGTAAAATAATACAGGGTTAGTCAAAATGAATAGGCCAATAAGATATACAATTAATTTTCTTATTGGCCTATTCATTTTGACTAACCCTGTAAATAACCTTGACTCGAGTATAAGCCAAAGGGGATTTTTTCAGCCTAAAAAAGGGCTGAAAAACTAGGCTTACACTTGAGTATATACAGTAAGTATTCAATTGCCATCCGAAACACTCTGTACTGGTAGCCTACCTAATTGTAATGAAATGATAACATGGCGAGTGCCACAGATGATATCTCTGCACTATAATCAAAATGAACTTCGTTACACCATGAAGTGAGACACTCTCCAACAATGTAAAGGTGGAACAGTCTATACAGGACAAACTCATCTATCAGAAAGTCTGATACTACACTTTATAGGGTCTCCTAAGAACCAACTGGCCATGCTAGCTGGGCAATTCTGGGAATTGCAATTCAAAGAAGTATCCCCCTCCCTCCACAAACATTTTTTCCTTCTTAATTAATGTAAAAAAACTGATGGAAGGGAAGGGGTCAAACCTAAACTCAGGCATTTGTGATAATTACATGACAACAACAGGGGAGCAACCCCTTTTCTCAAGGATACTCACTTCCTTCAGGGACACCATGCCAATAAGGCGTCCAATGCTGGTGACATAGGCATGGTCCACTCCCAGGAGGGAGAAGATGGTGTGCGTCTGTGGGAAACAAATGTAGTGTTAAGTTAATCTTCTTCAGACTTGGATGATATTCAACCAGCTCTTTTTATGCAGTTTGGTAAAGTTCCTTTTGTGTAATGACGACTTCCAGAATCCTCTTTTTCATGTTGATTGGGTGCTCCTTGGAGTTGGATGTCCAGAAAGGGACATTTTTCATGCTGGAGCCCTTCTAATCTTGGAGCTGAAGGCAAGGATCCATCTCTCCAGGGTGAACCTATTTTGCTCCCACACCCCAATACTTCTGCTCTTGATACATCCTGAATAGACTACTGCTCTTGTTGCATCCCGAATAGACTACTGCAACGCTCTCTACGTGGGGCTGCCTTTGAAGACCTCTTGGAAGCTTCAACTAGTCCAACGGTTGGCAGCCAGGTTGCTCACTGGAGCGGCGTACAGGGCCTTCTCAGCAGTGGCCCCCCCGTCTGTGGAACTCTCTCCCTAAGGACACCCCTCCTGTCCTTTAGAAGACAACTGAAGACTTGGCTTTGGGGCCAGGCGTTCGATTAGTGGACAGTGGCAACTGGCAAGAAAACTTAGGATATCTGCAAAATTGGATTTCCCCCGGATTTGGACTTGGTTTTAATTGGCATGTTTAATTTATTCCAAGAAGAGAAAAGTAGGTATATAGTATATGTAATGGACTATCCACTTCTGTAGAACTTCTCTGAAAGATATTGAATTTGGTAACACTTCACTCAAGTATTACCATACCATTGATTGCTCCCTCCTCCCTGTGGCTTCCTCTCACATATTTATACATGGCTATCATGTCTCCTCTCATTCTTCTATTCTTCAGGCTAAACATGCCCAGCTCTTTAAGCCACTCCTCATAGGGCTTGTTCTCCAGACCCTTGATCATTTTAGTTGCCCTTCTCTGGACACATTCCAGCTTGTCAACATCTCCTTTCAGTTGTGGTGCCCAGAAGGGATCACCACAATTCCAGCCTGTCTTGATTATGAGACTTGAAGGCTTTGCCTACAATGTGCTCACTTTGCATTGGTGTACTTTTTTGTGTCCGGAGCGACTTGAGAAACTGCAAGTTGCTTCTGATGTGAGGGAATTGGCTGTCTGCAAGGACACTGCCCAGAATCATAGAATCAAAGAGTTGGAAGAGACCTCATGGGCCATCCAGTCCAACCCCATTCTGCCAAGAAGCAGGAATATTGCATTCAAATCATCCCTGACAGATGGCCATCCAGCCTCTGTTTAAAAGCTTCCAAAGAAAGAGCCTCCACCACACTCCGGGGCAGAGAGTTCCACTGCTGAACGACACCCAAATGTCTGATGTTCTGCCATCCTTGTGGAAGGCTTCTCTCATGTCCCCACATTGGGAGCTGGAGCCGACAGAGGGAGCTCAACCTGCTCTCCCTGGATTCGAACCACTGACCTGTCAGTCATTAGTCCTGCCAGCACAAGGATTTAACCCATTGTGCCACTGGGGGTTCCTATTGCTGTACTTATTATGGGAGACATAGATTTACGCCGCCCACTTTGCAATCCCAATTTAGCCAAGCTTCCCTGAGGATTTCTCCAGACATTTTTCTACTCCTCATGCTATTCCTAGCTGTTACAATCCCCATGAGAGCTAGGCATTTGAGGTTTTATAAAGCAATATCAAACAAAATGAAAGCTGAGATAGTCAAGCAGTGGAAATCCAGATTAGGGAGAATTTCCTGAAAATAAGAGTTGTTTGACAGTGGAATTGGAAGGTGGCAGATTCCTCTTTGTTGCAGGTTTCTAAACAGGAGTTGGATAGCCACCTCTCACACAGTGCTAGGTTTTCTGCCCTAGCAGGAGGTTGGACTAGATGTCCCCTGGGGATCCTTACAATGGTTTTGCACGACATATCCTGCACTTCTTTATGTGCAGCATCAGAGGACCTTGATTACTTCTACTCTCTTTCTACCTTGTGCAAAGAAGTGCGTTCCACCAGCTGGAATGGCGCAGGGTCAATTTTGCAGCTGTTGAAGTTGACAAACTGATCAAGCTGCTGTTCCTCCCACTCCAGGATCTGAAAGTCAAGACACCAGATTAATGGGTTGGCCAGGAAAAGCTGCCACATCCTGCCTGCCTCCATGGGCTGTATTGGGTTGGTTTTGTCATTTGGGAGTTGTAGTTGCTGGGATTTATAGTTTACCTACAATAAAAGAGCATTCAGAACTGCAACAGTGATGGAATTGAACCAAACTTGGCACACAGAACTCCCATGACCAACAGAAATTACTGGAGGGGTTTGGCGGGCATTGATCTTGAGTTTGGGAGTTGTAGTTCACCTATCTCCAGAGAGCATTGTGAACTTAACCAATGATGGATTGAGCTGCACCAGTGATGAAATTGAACCAAACTTGGCACACAGGACTCCCATGAGCAACAGAAAACACTAGAAGGGTTTGGTGGGCATCGACCTTGAGTTTGGGAGTTGTAGTTCGCCTACATCCGGAGAGCACTGTGAACTCAAACAATGATGGATCTGGGCCAAACTTGGCACAAATACTCAATATGCCCAAATGTGAACACTAGTGGAATTTTGGGAGAAAATAGACCTTGACATTTGGGAGTTGTAGTTGCTGGGATTTATAGTTCACCTAAAATCAAAGAGCATTCTGAACTGCACCAGTGATGGAATTGAACCAAACTTGGCACTCAGAACTCCCATGACCAACAGAAAATACTGGAGGGGTTTGGTGGGTACTTTGAGTTTGGGAGTTGTAGTTCACCTACATCCAGAAAGCACTTTGGACTCAAACAATGATGGATCTGGACCGAACTTGGCACAAATGCTCAATATGCCCAAATATGAACACTGGTGGAGTTTGGGGAAAATAGACCTTGACATTTGGGAGTTTTAGGTGTTTAGGTTCTCCTACAATCAAAGGGCATTCTAAATTGGGCCACACTTCCCACACAGAACCCCCATGACCAACAGAAAAAAATAGTGTTTTCTGCTGGTCTTTGGTGACTCCTCTGACACCCCTTCACAACCCCTCAGGGGGCCCGGCCCCAGGTTGCATTAGACCATTGCAATTGAGCAAATGTTTCGATGTGACTCAAAAGTAAGATAGCAGTGGGGCAAGGGAGACTACAAGTACATACAAATCAGTTCACCAGACCACCCTAAACCCCTGGATAAGGAATGCTTAGCCTATATCAGGCAACTCTTAGCAACTGATCTGGCAGGCCACATGCTTTCTACACCTGCTTTAGGAGGACACTGTTTGCAATACAGGATAGACCCATCTACATGTTCCTTTATAGACAATGGGTGAGAGGTTTTTGGAGTGACAGATGAGACTCACCTCAGTGGGGGTCATCTCGCCAACCACTTCATATTCATCCTGCAAAAGAGAAATAGAATGGACACACACTGACTAAGGTATTCCAGGGAAGGTGCTTACGAGAGGACAATCAGGCCAGAACAGAAGGATGAGGAAGGAACAGTGGACACAACTGGAATGAAAGGAGGACGCTGAATCCATGTTGGCTGAGGTATGCTGAGAACTCCAGTCTCCCAAATATATTTTCCCCTGGCTCTGCGTGTTGCTGAACTACAAAAGCCAATGTTCCCTGTCACAGTTGGCAAAGATAGATGGGAGCTGCAATTCAGCAACATTTGGAATACCATCGTTCACTCACCATTGATGAAAGCAGTGTGCGATACTGGATATCTGGGGGAAGCAGCTGGAGAAAGGGCCACAGTCCAACTTTGAGAGGCAGGAGGGATCAAAGTCTCTGGTTCATACTTGGGTTAATGTTAGGATCAATATATGGGTTGTTTTATGGTGCTGTAAACTCACAAGTACCGTATATTCCGGCATATAAGACGACTGGGCATATAAGATAACCCCCAACTTTTCCAATTAAAATATAGAGTTTGGGATATACTCACCGTATAAGACTACCCCTCTTCCAACACACACCAAATAAATTTTTTAAGAGCATCAGATTTGATTTCAATATGGTAATTTTCCTATTACTTTACCACCTTCTCTGCCTCTCAGATCTCGCACATGCGCACCTGCACCGCTTCACTGCAGTCTCCAGGAGTGAGATCTGAGAGGCAGAGGAGGAGGTACAGTAATAGGATACAAGGACGGGCCAGACAAGTAAAAGAGTTGTGTTTTTCTGGGCCTAGAGCCACTCTATCTCTTTTTTCCATACCCCGGACGCCTGCAGCTTCCTCCGCCCTTCACTTACACCTTCCTGGTGAGGCACCCCTTCACCTCACCATCGAGACCACATTAAGTCCACGAATCCTGGCGAATGGATTTTCTTCTACCATACTTGTACAGCGGCACCCTTAATGCTGTCATACAGTCACTGCATACAGTAGGAACTTTTGAGAAGGTTTTCTTGGGTTAAAAAGTAGTCTTATACGCCAGAATATACAGTAGGTGGTTTTTATCAGGTTGGTTAGTGCATTGTCTGAATATTTCTGGTAATTGTCCCAAAGCTACGTGGTTTATTCTGACATCAAGTTGACTTTGATTTATGGTTCTATCAACAAGAGACTTCTAAGTCATTTCACCTTCAACAGCCATATTTGGGTTTTGCAGACACAGGTTTTGCAGACTCGGGGCAGCAATAATTTCCTTGACTGAGCCTCTCCATCTACAATGCAATCTTGCTGTTTTCCTTCGTATTTCTAACTCACCTAGCTTTATTGCCTTCTATAGTAAGTTATCTCTTTTCATGATATGAACAAAGTATAACAATTTTGGTTTATTCATTCAGCTGGAATGTGTCCAGAGGAGGGTGACTAAAATGATCAAGGGTCTGGAGAACAATCCCTATGAGGAGCGGCTTAAAGAGCTGGGCATGTTTCGCATGAAGAAGAGAAGGCTGAGAGGAGACATGATAGCCATGTATAAATATGTGAAAAGAAGTCATAGGAAGGAGGGAGCAAGCTTGTTTTCTGCTGCCCTGGAGACTAGGATGCTGAACAATGGCTTCAAACTACAAGAAAAGAGATTCCATCTGAACATTAGGAAGAACTTCCTAACTGTGAGAGCTGTTCAGCAGTGGAACTCTCTGCCCCGGAGTGTGGTGGAGGCTCCTCCTTTGGAGGCTTTTAAACAGAGGCTGATGGCCATCTGCCAGTGGTGCTTTGAATGTGATTTTCCTGCTTCTGGGCAGGGGGTTGAACTGGATGGCCCACGAGGTCTCTTCCAACTCTATGATTCTATGATTTTGGCTTTGAGAGAATATTTAGGCTTGATTTTCTTTAGTACCCATTGGAATTTTAAGCAGTCCATGATATTCATAGAATTAGAGAGGACTAAATTCCCCACCAAATTATAAATCTCAGAATAACCTAACACGAAGCAGTTAAAGCCACATCAGACGCTTAACTGTGCAACATAGACTCACCGCTGCTCCTGGCAGCAAGAGGGAACAAGTATGTTCCTATCTGAATAGCAGTCCTTAAGATATTAATAGATGGTGTTTCTCTCTCTCTATAATTTTATCTTTTCCTTTGCAGAAAAAATGAAATGCAAAGATACAGAATGGGGGACGATGCCTGGCTCGACAGCAGTACCTGTGAAAATATCTTGGAGTCCTCATGGAAAACAAGTTAAACATGAGCCAACAATGTCATGCGGCAGCTAAAAAAGCCAATGGGATTTTGGCCTGCATCAACAGGAGTCTAGTGTCTAGATTCAGGGAAGTCATGCTACCCTTCTATTCTGCCTTGGTTAGACCACACCTGGAATCACACTGTGTCCAATTCTGGGCAATTGAAGGGAGATGTTGACAAGCTGGAATGTGTCCAGAGAAGGATGACTAAAATGATCAAGGTTTTGGAGAACAAGTCCTATGAGGAGCGGCTTAAAGAGCTGGACATGTTTAGCCTGCAGAAGAGAAGGGAAGCCCCCAGTGGCACAATGGGTTAGGACTATTGTGTGACAGGTTTGAATCTGGGGAGAGCATGGATGAGCTTCCTCTTTCAGCTCTAGCTCCCCATGCAGGGACATGAGAGAAGCCTCCCACAAGGATGGTATTTTATATTTATCGTGTCATCAGCAACTGGACACAAGGATTTTATATTTATCGTGTCATCAGCAACCAGACACAATGATAGTAAAACATCAATATATCAAGGCATCCTCTGGGCAACGTCCTTACAGATGGCCAATTCTCTCACACTAGAAGGGACTTGCAGTTTCTCAAGTTGCTCCTGACATGAAGAAGAAGAAAAAATAGGGAGGAGGGAGCAAGCTTGTTTTCTGCTGCCATGGAGACCTAGGGCGCAATGGAGTGATGGCTTCAAACTACAGGAAAGGAGATTCCACCTGAACATTAGGAAGAACTTCCTGACTGTGAGAGCTGTTCAGCAGTGGAACTCTCTGCCCTGGAGTGTGGTGGAGGCTCTCCCTGAACATTAGAAAGAACTTCCTGACTGTGAGAACTGTTCAGCAGTAGAACTCTCTGCCCTGGAGTGTGGTGGAGGCTCCACCTGAACATTAGGAAGAACTTCCTGACTGTGAGAACTGTTCAGCAGTGGAACTCTCTGCCCTGGAGTGTGGTGGAGGCTCCACCTGAACATTAGGAAGAACGTCTTGACTGTGAGAACTGTTCAGCAGTGGAACTCTCTGCCCTGGAGTGTGGTGGAGGCTCCACCTGAACATTAGGAAGAACTTCCTGACTGTGAGAAGTGTTCAGCAGTGGAACCCTCTGCCCTGGAGTGTGGTGGAGGCTCCACCTGAACATTAGGAAGAACTTCCTGACTGTGAGAACTGTTCAGCAGTGGACCTCTCTGCCCTGGAGTGTGGTGGAGGCTCCACCTGAACATTAGAAAGAACTTCCTGACTGTGAGAACTGTTCAGCAGTGGAACTCTCTGCCCTGGAGTGTGGTGGAGGCTCCACCTGAACATTAGGAAGAACGTCTTGACTGTGAGAACTGTTCAGCAGTGGAACTCTCTGCCCTGGAGTGTGGTGGAGGCTCCACCTGAACATTAGGAAGAACTTCCTGACTGTGAGAAGTGTTCAGCAGTGGAACCCTCTGCCCTGGAGTGTGGTGGAGGCTCCACCTGAACATTAGAAAGAACTTTCTGACTGTGAGAACTGTTCAGCAGTGGACCTCTCTGCCCTGGAGTGTGGTGGAGGCTCCACCTGAACATTAGAAAGAACTTCCTGACTGTGAGAACTGTTCAGCAGTGGAACTCTCTGCCCTGGAGTGTGGTGGAGGCTCCACCTGAACATTAGGAAGAACTTCCTGACTGTGAGAACTGTTCAGCAGTGGACCTCTCTGCCCTGGAGTGTGGTGGAGGCTCCACCTGAACATTAGAAAGAACTTCCTGACTGTGAGAACTGTTCAGCAGTGGAACTCTCTGCCCTGGAGTGTGGTGGAGGCTCCACCTGAACATTAGGAAGAACGTCTTGACTGTGAGAACTGTTCAGCAGTGGAACTCTCTGCCCTGGAGTGTGGTGGAGGCTCCACCTGAACATTAGGAAGAACTTCCTGACTGTGAGAAGTGTTCAGCAGTGGAACCCTCTGCCCTGGAGTGTGGTGGAGGCTCCACCTGAACATTAGAAAGAACTTCCTGACTGTGAGAACTGTTCAGCAGTGGACCTCTCTGCCCTGGAGTGTGGTGGAGGCTCCACCTGAACATTAGAAAGAACTTCCTGACTGTGAGAACTGTTCAGCAGTGGAACTCTCTGCCCTGGAGTGTGGTGGAGGCTCCACCTGAACATTAGGAAGAACGTCTTGACTGTGAGAACTGTTCAGCAGTGGAACTCTCTGCCCTGGAGTGTGGTGGAGGCTCCACCTGAACATTAGGAAGAACTTCCTGACTGTGAGAAGTGTTCAGCAGTGGAACCCTATGCCCTGGAGTGTGGTGGAGGCTCTCCCTGAACATTAGAAAGAACTTCCTGACTGTGCGAACTGTTCAGCAGTGGACCTCTCTGCCCTGGAGTGTGGTGGAGGCTCCACCTGAACATTAGAAAGAACTTCCTGACTGTGAGAACTGTTCAGCAGTGGAACTCTCTGCCCTGGAGTGTGGTGGAGGCTCCACCTGAACATTAGGAAGAACGTCTTGCCTGTGAGAACTGTTCAGTAGTGGAACTCTCTGCCCTGGAGTGTGGTGGAGGCTCCACCTGAACATTAGGAAGAACTTCCTGACTGTGAGAACTGTTCAGCAGTGGACCTCTCTGCCCTGGAGTGTGGTGGAGGCTCCACCTGAACATTAGGAAGAACTTCCTGACTGTGAGAACTGTTCAGCAGTGGACCTCTCTGCCCTGGAGTGTGGTGGAGGCTCCACCTGAACATTAGAAAGAACTTCCTGACTGTGAGAACTGTTCAGCAGTGGAACTCTCTGCCCTGGAGTGTGGTGGAGGCTCCACCTGAACATTAGGAAGAACGTCTTGACTGTGAGAACTGTTCAGCAGTGGAACTCTCTGCCCTGGAGTGTGGTGGAGGCTCCACCTGAACATTAGGAAGAACTTCCTGACTGTGAGAACTGTTCAGCAGTGGACCTCTCTGCCCTGGAGTGTGGTGGAGGCTCCACCTGAACATTAGAAAGAACTTCCTGACTGTGAGAACTGTTCAGCAGTGGAACTCTCTGCCCTGGAGTGTGGTGGAGGCTCCACCTGAACATTAGGAAGAACGTCTTGACTGTGAGAACTGTTCAGCAGTGGAACTCTCTGCCCTGGAGTGTGGTGGAGGCTCCACCTGAACATTAGGAAGAACTTCCTGACTGTGAGAACTGTCCAGCAGTGGAACTCTCTGCCCTGGAGTGTGGTGGAGGCTCCACCTGAACATTAGGAAGAACTTCCTGACTGTGAGGAGTGTTCAGCAGTGGAACTCTCTACCCTGGAGTGTAGTGGAGGCTCTCCCTGAACATTAGAAAGAACTTCCTGACTGTGAGAACTGTTCAGCAGTGGAACCTTCTGCCCTGGAGTGTGGTGGAGGCTCCACCTGAACATTAGGAAGAACTTCCTGACTGTGAGAGCTGTTCAGCAGTGGAACCCTCTGCCCTGGAGTGTGGTGGAGGCTCCACCTGAACATTAGGAAGAACTTCCTGACTGTGAGAACTGTTCAGCAGTGGAACTCTCTGCCCTGGAGTGTGGTGGAGGCTCCTTCTTTGGAGGCTTTGAAACAGAGGCTGGATGGCTATTTGTTGAGGGTGCTTTGAATGTGATTTTCCTGCATCTTGGCAGAATGGGGTTGGACTGGATGGCCTATGAGGTCTCTTCGAACTCTATGATTCTATGATTTTTCAGAATTTTTAGAAATGTTCTTCTCAGGGTTCATTTCCAGCTCTTTCTCCTGGACATGCTCGAGTTTTGCCAATGTCCTTCTGCAAATGTGTTGTTCAAAACTGGACTGAGTGCATTGATAAGCGCAGAATGGAGGGGAATTATTATTTCTCGTGATCTGGATGTGAGGCTCCTGTTAATGCAGCTCTTAAGACTGCATTAACGTTTTAGCGGCAGCATCGCCTGGCTTAGCGCGTCACAATATAGATTTAATTGCAAAGATGTGCGGCTGCTGAAGCAACTTCCATTTTTAACACATATCCTGGCAGCAATGCAGATTCCTGCTCACCCACTCCTAAATAATGGATCAGATTAGTCCTTTTTTCTCTCTCCAAACGCTTCACGGAGAAAATGTGGCAACAGATGCTGCAGACGGATAAAAATTCTGGACGGGTGGCCAAAAACCCCCAGAGAACAAAAATAATATATATATTAAAAAAAAAAAACACCTGCCAGCTGCCTCTAAATGCTTGTCCAAATCACAGCTTTTCTAGATGCGGACACGGAATCATCCCAATCATTTCAATGCGGCAGGTTTTCATTCCAGGGGTGAGGACAAGAGCAAATTAGCCGGGGAGACAAGTCATTTTCAAGCAGGAATGAAGGCAATGATCGTCTATGATTGGCTGCTTCAGGAGAGATCACTCTATAAATTGGTTAGTTTGTGAAAAGTGGGGTGGGCTGGTTGGATGCCACTAAGAGAAAAGATTAATCAGAATTAAGAGGCCGAGCTGTGCTGAAGGCTCTCGTGGTTGATTCATCGTCGCACGGCAAAAGGGGTCTCGAGTGCAAGATAATTGCATCAGTCCTTGGGAAAAAGATACAGCAGTCTCTAAGAGTCCTTCATATGGAAGGAGCAAAGCTTGGGAATTTTACATTTTGGATTGTGCTCTCCAGAATCCCTCAGCAGGGCATTGGGCATGCCAGCTGCCAAAGGGAAAGGGAAATGCAAATTCTTCAACTTCTCTAAGGAGGAGCACTAAATAAAACTGTAATCAAGATTCATCTTGCCTAGCCTTCTGCTTCCAACCAAAGACATGCAAGCACCCTTGGAAAATGTATTGTCGAAGGCTTTCATGGCTGGAATTACTGGGTTTTTGTAGGTTTTTTCAGGCTATATGGCTATGTTCTAGAGGCATTCTCTCCTGACATTTCGCCTGCATCTATGGCAAGCATCCTCAGGTCTCTTCCAACTCTTTGATTCTATGATTCTATGATTCTAGGTAGAATCATAGAATCATAGAATCAAAGAGTTGGAAGAGACCTCTTGGGCCATCCAGTCCAACCCCCTGCCAAGAAGCAGGAATATTGCATTCAAATTACCCCTGACAAATGGCCATCCAGCCTCTGCTTAAAAGCTTCAAAGAAGGAGCCTCCACCACACTCCGGGGCAGAGAGTTCCACTGCTGAACAGCTCTCACAGTCAGGAAGTTCTTCCTAATGTTCAGATGGAATCTCCTCTCTTGTGGTTTGAAGCCATTGTTCCGCGTCCTAGTCTCCAAGGAAGCAGAAAACAAGCTTGCTCCCTTCTCCCTGTGGCTTCCTCTCACATATTTATACATGGCTATCATATCTCCTCTCAGCCTTCTCTGTTGGAACTAGGAAAAAAGAGTTTATATATCTGTGGAATGACCAGGGTGGGACAAAGAACTCTTGTCTGCTGGAGCTAAGTGTGAATGTTTCAACTGACCTCCTTGATTAGCATTTGATGGCCTGGCAGTGCTCTAAAATTACAACAGCAAAACAACAGAGAGGAAACAATCTGGGACGTCTAATCACCTCTCAACAAAAGATTGCCCCAACACTGCCAGGCCATCAAATGCTAATCAAGGTGGTCAGTTGAAACATTCACACCTAGCTCCAGCAGACAAGAGTCCTTTGTCCCACCCTGGTCATTCCACAGATATATAAACCCTTTTTCCTAGTTCCAAAAGTCCTCACTACCTCTGAGGATGCTTGCCATAGATGCAGGCGAAACGTCAGGAGAGAATGCCTCTAGAACATGGCCATATAGCCCGAAAAATCCTACAACAACCCACCCTTGGAAAGTTCACTGGAAGATGAAGCAATCAACAACCACCCCAACACCAGATATTTGGGGACAGAATCCATCTGAACATGGAAACTCGACTTCACTATTATGGCTACCAGCTGGTGATACTTCAGTGAAGAGCTCTCATGGAGATTCTATTTCCTTCATTGTCACATTCTAAAAACTCATCCAAGGATACAAATACATTGTCAAATGAATGCAGCTTGACACCATTTGATCCGCCACAGCTCAATGCTAAGGAACCCTGGGATTTGTAGTTTGGTGAGATGCAGAAGTCTGGGGTCTCCTTGGGAAGAGAAGGCAAAATACCTTGGAAAACTACACCTCCCAAAGCACTGAGCCATGGCAGTTAAAGTGGTCCCAAACTACAATAATCCTTAAGGTTAGATGAACCCAAATGGAAATTGATCAGCAGATTTCATGGAGATGAATGTCTCAAGTGAATTTTACACCTAGCTCCAGCAGACAAGAGTCCTTTGTCCCACCCTGGTCATTCCACAGATATATAAACCCTTTTTTCCTAGTTCCAACAGACCTCACTACCTCTGAGGTTGCTTGCCACAGATGCAGGCGAAACGTTAGGAGAAAATGCCTCTAGAACATGGCCATATAGTCCGGAAAAAACCTACAACAACCCAGTGATTCCAGCCATGAAAGCCTTCGACAATACATTGTCTAAAGTGAATGTTCGAAGCATTGCAGGAAACAAGTACCATTGTTCCTTGACATCTGCGGTTTTGATTTTTGTGGATTTGATGATCTACATATTTGTTTAAAGACATTCTCTGCAGGAATCTCTAGGTCTTCCATCATGACCCTACAGTCAACTTCTTCCTATCATGCTGGAGGACCTCGAGATTTCTAGAGAACATTTTCCTAGGAGTCTCAAGTTCCTCCAATGTGATTTTATGTTCAACAGAAGTTGACCACAGAATCATGCTAGAAGATTCTGGTTCTGTCCCAGTTTACTTGTCCGAATGTATCTCCCTCTATGACCCACCTCGGAGTTTATGATAGTTGGGGGAAGCCCTGCTCTCAATCCCGCCACCCTCGCAAGCACGATTGGTGGGGACAAGAGACAGGGCCTTCTCAGTGGCGACCCCCCGTCTGTGAAATGCACTCTCCAGTGAAATCAGGGGAAACTCCTTCTCTCCTCTCCTTCAGGAAGAAACTCAAGTCTTGGCTTTGGGACCAAGCATTCGGGCAACTGGCTGAACAACATCTGTGGAACTCTCTCCCTAAGGATATCATGTTGGCCACCTCCCTCCTGTCCTTTAGAAGACAACTGAAGACCTGGCTCTGGGGCCAGGCATTCGATTAGAGGCCAGCGGCAATAGAAAAAGGAAATTTGGATTTTGGGACATGGATTCTCCCAGCTCGGCTTGGTTTTACTGGCACATTCTTTCCATTTCAGCCATCAGACTCTCTTGGGTCAGTCTTAAGCCCTAAAAGCCTTCAGCACAGCCCCAGGCCTCAGTGGATACATTATGGGGCAGGTTAGCTTTCTGGCCCCTTTGATTGTTTGGGAAGAGCTGGATGGACGTGGCGCAGCCCACACTTACCGCCACGGAAATGCGGACGCGCTTCGACTTGCGCTTTTCAGACAGGCCCGAATTCTCATCCTTATTTTTTTAAAACCAGGAGAAACAAAACAAAATAAATAGGGAAAAGAGAAAGGGATTACCAGGGAGGGATGACAGAGGCAGGAAGACGTCTGGCCACGTAATGGGAAAAGTGAAGGGTCACCCAGGGAAAGGATATTTTGGTTTTTTGCCCAGAAATATGGCAACAAAATGGGATGGAGAGAAAGGGTGCCTCACCTCAGCAGACTCAGTCGTCGGGGAGTTGGCACAAAAAAGGCTCCGCAAAGCAATGCCTGGAGCATCCACAGCTCCAGCTGCCAATGGAAAAAGAGAAGGAAAGTGTTAGATGAAAAGTGAGATTGAGCGATCATTAAGCATCGGTTAGGGAAGTAGTTCACAACTTTGGGTCCTCCAGATGCTTTGGATTTCAGATCCCAGGATTTCTTACAATTGGGAAAGGTGGCTGGAGCTTCTGGGAATTGTAATCCAAAACATTTGGAAGACCAATATTTAGGAACCACTAAGTTTGGGCAATGGGATCAAACCTCTGGTCTCCAGGTACCAAATCCAAACCTCCTGTCTCAATCCAATATTCTGGAGTTCTCCAGAAGTGCACAGACCTTGATGCCATCATCTGGTGACCATTCTCATTACACAATGATAGTGCTATGATTCTACTTGAACTGAAATGGCTGAATCATAAGGAATCCTGGGGCTTGCAAATGCCAGGATACCATGGGATGGAACCATGGCAGTTAAAGTGGGATCATAGAGCTATAATCCTGCAGTGTGAACGGGCTCCTAGCAGTCATCTGCCAGCTTCTAAACAGGATTTTCCTTATTCCAAAAGTTATAAAGGCAGAGCTTTCCAAATGGTGTGTCATGACACATTAGTGTGTTGGCTGAAATGTGTCAAGTGAACGTAACAAGAAACCCCTGAATCTATATAAACAATAACTCATATATGTTTATTTATATATTTTAATATATAAAAATATAATTATATTGTGTCCCCATATATTTGTGTCCTCATATATTTCATTATTACAGTTTATTTATGTTTCCACATCTCTGATAAGTGGTTGATTTAACCACTGGTTTGCTAGTACAACTAAATTACTGTGTTGCGAAATGATGCAAAAAAAGTGTGCCACCAATATGAAATGTTTGGAAAGCTCTGACCTCAGATTTAGTTACTGGGAAAAAGAGCATTAACTTCTACCATTCCAGAAATTTTGGTCTTATTGTCCCTTCCCCACCTTTGGCCCTGTCCATAATTAAAAGATGCCCCCTGTAAACCTGGTTGTTGTTGCATGCCTTCAAGTAATTTTCAACTCATGGTGACGCAAAGGTGAGCTTATCATGGGGTTTTCTTGGTTTGAGAGTCTGTGGCTTGCCCTGTGTCAGTTACCCACAGGGTCTCTATGGCTTAGGGGAGAATTGAATCCTGGTAATTCAGCCCATGAGCTAAAAAGGGGTCCCTGTGTTTGAGTTAGGGTCTAATTCTGACTAATGTTCAGAAAGCAGAAGACGTACTCTCAGATAAAGTGCTGGGGGCTCGTTTCAGAGCCGGCTTGAGGGGTTTGCGGGATTCACTTCGGGGTGGGACGAATGAAGATTCCTCAGTGATGATCTGGATTGAGAGAAGGAAAGACAATAGAGCACTGAATAAAAAGAGAAACCAGGCTTGGTTGCCACTTCCCAGCCACCCTTCATTGTTCCCTTAAAAATACTCAAGGTTCCTCGGTTCCTCATTTCCTTGGACGTATTGCTCCAAATGAAAGATTCCCATCACCTGAAATCGCACTCCTGTGTCAGGTGTTTGGTGCAGCTCCTCGCCTTCTGGAATCTTCTCGGTGGCTTTGCGCTCGACCTGGATCTTCTCCCGCATGTATTGCAAGCGGCGTGCATAACTTAGCTGATCGTTCAGGAGGGCCACAATCTGCGTGCGCTCGATAGAGCCCAGCAGGATCATGGATTCTGCAAGGGCAAAGGCGAAACTGAGCAGAATTCAGATTACTGCTGGATGGAGGAGAGATTTCATTTATGCAACAGATGAGTTCACACTAAAATCTGGGACTTTTAACTATAGTACGACATCTGTATTCACAACAGATGCATACCCAGACCTCACATGAATATGTGAAACTATAGATCAGTGGTTCTCAACCTGTGGATCCCCAGGTGTTTTGGCCTACAACTCCCAGAATTCCCAGCCAGTTTACCAGCTGTTGGGATTTCTGGGAGTCGAAGGCCAAAACATCTGGGGACCCACAGGTTGAGAACCACTGCTGTAGATAATAGCTAATCCTATTAAAGTTGGCCATTCACATTCATGGGTTTGGCTTTTGTAGACTTGATTATTCACAGATTTGATTAATATGGCCTCTAGGAATTTCCTGATCCTCCAGCAGGGGATTATCGTTAACTTCTGGTGGAGGACTTAAAGTTTCTTAGCAAGGGATTTACAGCTGCTAGAGAGCATTGTGGATCAGGCATGGGCAGGTGTTTTGAACTTCAACTTCCACAGTTCCTAACAACCAGTAGCCTGTTAGGAGTTGTAGAAATTGAAGTCCAAAACACTAGTAAGGCTCAAGTTTGTCCATGATTGTTATAGATCCTCCAGAAGCAGAGGGTGACCATAGATAGAGTCATGCTGGAAAATCTAGAGATTTCTAGAGAAGTGTTCTCACAAATTAGCCATTTTTATTTACAATCATCAACATCATCATCATCATCATTATCATCACTATATTATAAATGGGATTAAAAATTGAGGTACTCCAAGAAGAGGTTGTTATTTACATAGAAGGTCCTAAGTGAATAACGGAATAAGTGAAACCATGGATAAGTGAAACCAGGTATATTGGTTCCATGAATATGGGGTCATATTGTGATGCAGAAGTAGATATCAAAGGGAAAGAAAGAGAATCTGCAAACATTTTTAGTTTGGGAGAAAAATCTCTCAGTTAACAGGCTAGCTGGAGGATTCTGGAAGCTGTAGTCCCTAGAAGATTTTTTTTCTATACTGTGGCTCCAATATATCACTGTCAAGGTGTGTTTGGTTTAGGCTGGGTGAATGTGTATCTCCAGGTATGGATGGACTAGAACCCTCACCAGCCTTGGCCAGCACGGCTACAGGGGAGAGGTGAAACACCTGGAGGACCACAATTCCACATCTCTGGCTTATTGGGCAATACCCTGGAGATCTATTATAAGTCAAGAGAAAGGAGAAAAGACAATAGTCTTTCATGCCTGCAGACTGGCATTTATTGACCTCCTCTAAACCAGCCTGTATTGGCCTTGTTTTCCCTTCCTTCCAAACTTTGCAGATTTCCATGACAACGTGGAGCTGTCTGTTGCTGCGGTAGCCCCAAATAACAGTGGTGGCTAGCAGAAAATATCTATGTCTCCAGCCATGGACACAAAGGTGGGAGGAGTTGTTGAGCAGGAGAATGAAAGTGAGCAAAAATAGTAGCGTCTGCACAAGATAGAAACAACGGTGGCAAAAAAATGCCAATGAAACGGTGGCAAAAAAAGCAAATGGGATTATGGCCTGCATCAATAGGAGTATAGGAGTCTAGTGTCTAGATCCAGGGAAGTCATGCTACCCCTGTATTCTGCCTTGGTTAGACTGGAATACTGTGTCCAATTCTGGGCACCACAATTCAAGAGCGATATTGACAAGCTGGAATGTGTCCAGAGGAGGGCGACTAAAATGATCAAGGGTCTGGAGAACAAGCCCTATGAGGAGTGGCTTAAAGACCTGGGCATATTTAGCCTGAAGAAGAGAAGGCTGAGAGGAGACATGATAGCCATGTACAAATATGTGAGAGGAAGCCACAGGGAGGAGGGAGCAAGCTAGTTTTCTGCTTCCATGGAGACTAGGACACAGAACAATGGCTTCAAACTACAAGAAAGGAGATTCCATCTGAACATGAGGAAGAACTTCCTGTGAGAGCTGTTCAGCAGTGGAACTCTCTGACCTGGAGTGTGGTAGAGGCTCCTTCTTTGGAAGCTTTTCAACAGAGGCTGGATGGCCATCTGTCGGAGGTACTTTGAATTCAATTTTCCTGCTTCTTGGCAGGGGGTTGGACTGGATGACCCATGAGGTCTCTTCCAACTCTTTGATTCTATGATTCTATCTCTGGCTTATTGGGCAATACCCTGGAGATCTATTATAAGCCAAGAGAAAGGAGAAAAGACAATAGTCTTTCGTGCCTGCAGACTGGCATTTATTGACCTCCTCTAAACCAGCCTGTACTGGCCTTGTTTTCCCTTCCTTCCAAACTTTGCAGATTTCCATGACAACGTGGAGCTGTCTGTTGCTGTGGTAGCCCCAAATGACAGAGGTGGCTAGCAGAAGATATCCATGTCTCCAGCCATGGACACAACGGTGGGAGGAACTGCCAAGCAGGAGAATGAAAGTGTGCAAAAATAGTAGCGTCTCCACAAGCTAGAAACAACGCAGCATCATGTGCACAGAGCAACAGGCAGCATGGAGGATGAGGATAGTAGGGGGAAAGCAGGAGAAGGAACAGCTCATCCCTGGATGGTTTTAGAGAAGGGGTTCTTATCCTGAGATCCATAGATGGAGACAAAACTATGACTAGTATCAGTTTCAGCATTTGCGATGTCATAAACCAGTGTTTCTCAACCTGGGGGTCGGGACCCCTGGGGGGGTCATGAGGGGGTGTGTCAAAGGGGTCGCCAAAGACAATTATATAACAAAGTATTTTCTTTTGTTCGTGGGAGTTCCGTGTGGGAAGTTTGGCCCAATTCCATTGTTGGTGAAGTTCAGAATGTTCTTTAATTGTAGGTGAACCATAAATCCCAGCAACTATACCTCCCAAATGTCAAGGTCTATTTTCCCCAAAACCCACCAGTGTCCACATTTGGGCATATTGAGTATTCATGCCAAGTTTGGTCCAGATGCATCAGTGCTCTCTGGATGTAGGTGAACTACAACTCTAAAACCCAAGGTCAATAACCACCAAACCCTTCTAGTATTTTCTGTTGGTCATGGGAGCTCTGTGTCCAAAGTTTGGCTCAATTCCATCACTGGTGGAGTTCAGAACTGTCTTTGATATTGTAGGTGAACTATAAATCTCCCAGCGACTACAACTCTCAAATGACAAAATCAATTCTCCCCTCAACTCAACCAGTTGATTGGGGTCACCACAACATAAGGAACTCATATTTTGAGAGAGATATTGACAAGCTGGAATGTGTCCAGAGGAGAGCGACTAAAATGATAAAGGGTCTGGAGAACCCTTTATCATGAGGAGCGGCTTAAGGAGCTGGGCATGTTTAGCCTGAAGAAGAGAAGGCTGAGAGGGGATATGATAGCCATGTATAAATATGTGAGAGAAAGCCACAGGGAGGAGGGAGCAAGCTTGTTTTCTGCTGCCCTGGAGACTAGGACGCGGAACAATGGCTTCAAACTACATGAGAGGAGATTCCACCTGAACATGAGGAAGAACTTCCTGACTGTGAGAGCCGTTCAGCAGTGGAACTCTCTGCCCCGGCGTGTGGTGGAGGCTCCTTCTTTGGAAGCTTGTAAACAGAGGCTGGATGGCCATCTGTCAGGGGTGATTTGAATACAATATTCCCGCTTCTTGGCAGAATGGGGTTGGACTGGATGGCCCAAGAGGTCTCTTCCAACTCTTTGATTCTATGATTCTATGATTCTATAACTGTATTAAGGGGTCGTGGCATTAGGAAAGTTGAGAACCACTGACTAGATCTATGACCTCATACATTTGCTATTCACAATTATGATCATGGGACCATTGCCATGATCATAAATCCCCCTCTAAAACCCACCTTAAAAGCCAGGCAGGCACCACAATCAAAGGTTTAGGTGAATGAGGCATTCCCACCAGCAAGCCCATTTGTGCAGTTGCAACAGAACCTCCCTGCTCCTATTTGTCACAGTTCACTGGTGAGATGGGGCTGGATGATACGCCATCTTTCAGCACACTGCAGTGCACACCAGTGCCATGGAATCCCTTCACATAGAGTGCATCGTAATGAAGGCTGACACCACTGGGTCCACATGGCTGCAATGCTGCCAGCAGTGAATGCTTGAAAACTAGGTTACGCCAACTGTTCAACAAGTACTAAAATCTTGTTGCATTTTATCCAGGGAAGAGCTGCGTGTCTGTGTGCTCAAGCACGGTGAACCATCTGTAAGGGCACATAAACTGGGTCTGGGGGAGGGTGTGAGTATGTGCTAGCTTTAGTCACTTCCATTTCCATGCTACTCCTCTGGGGATATTGCAAAGATTTTAATAGCATTTGTCAACACATTTTCAGATTATCTCGGGGTTTAAAACAACACCCATCAGACCAACGAGATTCGCAGAAGCAAAATGCATAGCCCAATTGGTGCTAGTACATGTGCTGCTAATCCCAACTTCTTCAAGTTGCACAGATCCAAGAGGTGTTGGACTACAACTCCCATCATCCCCAACCTTTGAGCATAATTGTGTACAAGTTATTGGAATTTCTGATAATTTTTGAAGGTGTAGTCATTTTTGTTAAGCACAGTAGTATTTCAGTTAACCAGCATCCATGGAGATCAGTGGATGCTGGATAAATGTAGTTTCTGATTGCTTGAAAGTTACTATTAAAAATAGGCCTAATTTTTAGTACAATTAGGAGCCCGAGGTGGCGCAATGGGTTAAACCAGTGGTTCTCAACCTTCTTCATGCCATTACCCCGTAATAAAGTTCCTCATGTTGTGGTGACCCCTAACCATAACATTATTTTCATTGTTACTTCATAATTGTAATTTTGCTACTGTTACAAATCGTAATGTAAATATCTGATATGCAGGACGTATTTTCATTCACTGGATCAAATTTGGCACAAATACCCAATATGCCCAAATTTGAATACTGGTGGGGTTGGGGGGGGGGGGGAGGAACTGGATTTATCATTTGAGCGTTGTACTTGCTGGGATTTATAGTTCATCTACAATTAAAGAGCATTCTGAACTCCAGTGATGGAACTGAACCAATCTTGGCACACAGGACTGCCATGACCAACAGAAAACACTAGCAGGGTTTGGTGAGCATTGATCTTGAGTTTGGGAGATGTAGTTCACCTATATCTGTGGACTCAAACAATGATGGATCTGGGCCAAACTTGGCACAAATACTCAATATGCCCAAATGTGAACACTAGTGGAGTTTGAGGGAAATAGATCTTGACATTTGGGAGTTGTAGTTGCTCGGATTTATAGTTCACCTACAATCAAAGAGCATTCTGAACCCCACCAACAATAGAATTGGACCTAACTTTCCACACGTAACCCAGATGACCAAGAGAAAATACTGTGTTTTTGGATGGTCTTTGGCAACCTCTTGGACACCCTCTTGCGACCCCCCCAGGGGTCCTGACCCCCAGGTTGAGAAACACTGGGTTAAACCCTTGTGCCAGCAGGACTGAAGACTGACAGGTCAGAGGTTCGAATCCGGGGAGAGCACGGATGAGCCTCCTCTGTCAGCTCCAGCTCCCATGCGGGGACATGAGAGAAGCTGCCCACAAGGTTGATAAAACATCAAAACATCTGGGCGTCCCCTGGGCAACATCCTTGCAGACGGCCAATTCTCTCACACCAGAAGGGACTTGCAGTTTCTCAAGTCGCTCCTGACACACACAAAAAATTACAATTAAAGCCCTTGCAGACCTGCAATAAAATTCCTGCTTCTTGGCAGGGGGTTGGACTGGATGGCCCATGAGGTCTCTTCCAACTCTTTGATTCTATGATTCTATGATTGCTTGATAAAATATTGCAACAGGTATACATATATGAAACGTCTTTTTTTAAACAATACATTCTCTTCTTTTACTTCTACCCCACCTCTTCCACCTAAACTGGGCTCTGCAGGCCAATGGACACTTCAACACAGACATCAGAAGAGCTGCAGGACAAAAAACAAGCCATGAGAGGAAAGACAAAGATCTACCCAGATGAAAAGTGTTCTTACAATACATCAAGGGAGCCACCGACTGCATAGGGAAGCTGATGAGGAAGCACAGCCTACAAACTATCTACAGACCCACTAAGAAAATCCAACAAATGCTAAATTCACAAAGGACAAGAGGGATCCTCTCAACTCTGCAAGAGTCTACCATAAACCATGCAGCTGTGGACAAGCCTACATAGGGACCAACAAACACAGGCAGCATTGCCCAGACACGAATCAGGGAACATGAAAAGCATTGCAAACTAACTCAACCAGAGAAGTCAGCCATAGCAGAGCACTTGATGAACCAACCTGGACACAGCATGTTCTTTGAGAACACAGAAACACTGGACCAATCCGACAACCACCATGTCAGACTACACAGAGAAGCTAATGACATCCACAAGCATGTGGACAATTTCAACAGAAAGGAGGAAACCATGAAAAGGAACAAAATCTGTGATGGATCAGAGCAGGTCTGGAGGTCACGAGGAGGGCTTCAGAGGGGTCACCAAAGACCATCAGAAAACATATATTTGGCAGAGAAGGCTGAAGATCTCTCCGCCTGTCCTTCTCTTCCTTTTTGGTGTTGGTGAACTAAGATTAGCAGAATTCAAAAACACCACCCTCAACCCAAACAGTATTCAATGTTGGCCATGAACCAAGTTTGGTACAGATCCAATGTGGGCTGGGTTCAGAGTACTCTTTGATTGTAGGTTAACTATAAATCCCAGCAACTACAACTCCCAAATGTCAAGGTGTATTTTCCTCAAACTCCACCAAATGTTCACATCTGGGTATATTGAGTATTTGTGCCAAGTTTGGTCCAGATCCATCATTGTTTGAGTCCACAGTGCTCTCTGGATATAGGTGAACTACAACTCCCAAACTCAAGATCAATGCCCACCAAACCCCTCCAGTAATTTCTGTTGGTCATGGGAGTTCTGTGTGTCAAGTTTGGTTCAATTCCATCATTGCTGGAGCTGAGAATGCTTTTTGATTAAAGGTGAGATGTAAATCCCAGCAACTACAACTCCCAAATCACAAGATCAACCCCCCACCCGAACCCCACCAGTATTCAAATTTGGGCGTATTGGGCATTTGTGTCAAATTTGGTCCAGTTATGGGAATACATCATGTATATCAGATATTCACATTATGATTCATAACAGTAGCAAAATGAGTTATGAAATAGTAACAAAAATAATTTTATGGTTGGTTGTCATCACAACATGAGGAACTATAGTAAGGGGTTGCGGCATTAGGAAGGTTGAGAACCACTGGATTAGAGGAGTTTGGAATTTGCAGTCCAGCAAAGTAACTTTTCCACTGTTATTGCCATCACAATCTCTATTTATATGAGAATAACCCTGAGTAATGCACAAAACCTGCTGTGCAATTGAGTGCATTCTGAAGCAGCAAATCCATTTTTGGTCTACATCCAGTTCCGCTCCAACACAACATGTTCTGATTTTGCTACAATCAGGGCCAAATGATGTCAAGAGCGATTCTGTTGACTCACCCAAATCGATCAACATAGGAAAATAGCATATGACATCAGCTGCTTTTGAAAAGGCATGGGGACAAGTTGGGCAATCTAAATTTGTCATTGTGAAGCAGACATTCAAATTAAAAGATCCATAAAACACTCCATCGGAAATGTGCCTATTATCTATCTGCACCACTTAAGGATTTAAGAGCCTGAGATTTGTAAGGAATTCAACAAAGCAAAGAAAAATGGAAGTTGAAAAAGACTTCTGCTTCCACAGCAAGAGTGGACACCGAGTGTCTCTCTGTGCGGCTTTTCTCTGTGCATCATTTAGTAGAATTCTGTTTCCATCTGGTGGCAGAGTTTGGAGGTTCCAGAAGTCTAGGTTTGCTTATATAGTGGTAAAATCAAAATTCCATGTATATTTTGGACTTTGGAAAAATGCCTGATGTCACTGTGCTAATGTAAGGCTTGTTGTGTACTTTCAAGTCATTCTGATTTATGATAACAATTTTTCGTGTCAGGAGCGACTTGAGAAACTACAAGTCACTTCTGGTGTGAGAGAATTGATCGTCTGCAAGTACATTGCCCAGGGGAATGCCTGGATGTTTTGATGTTTTACCATCCTTGTGGAAGGCTTCTCTCATGTCCCCGCATGGGGAGCTGGAGCTGACAGAGGGAGCTCATTTTCCCCAGATTAAAACCTGGGGAAAATCTGGGGGCTCCAAAAGTGCAAACCTACTAGTAAATCAAGTCATATATTGAAGGTAACTTAGATTTACCTTAGACTCTACTGGCTGCCGGTCCATTTCCAGGCACAATTCAAAGTGCTGATCTTGGCCTATAAAGCCCTATATGGCTCCAACTCAGCTTACTTGTCCGAACGTATCTTGTCCGAACGTATCTTCCTGAAATACTGTGTCCAGTTCTGGGCACCACAATTCAAGAGAGATATTGACAAGCTGGAATGTGTCCAGAGGAGAGCGACTAAAACTATCAAGGGTCTGGAGAACAAGCCCTATGAAGAGCGGCTTAAGGAGCTGGGCATGTTTAGCCTGAAGAAGAGAAGGCTGAGAGGAGACATGATAGCCATGTATAAATTTGTGAGAGGAAGCCACAGGGAGGAGGGAGCAAGATTGTTTTCTGCTTCCCTGGAGACTAGGAAGCGAAACAATGGCTTCAAACTGCAAGAAAGGAGATTCCATCTGAACATGAGGAAGAACTTCCTGACTGTGAGAGCTGTTCAGCAGTGGAACTCTCTGCCCCAGAGTGTGGTGGAGGCTCCTTCTTTGGAAGCTTTTAAACAGAGGCTGGATGGCCATCTGTCAGGGGTGATTTGAATGCAATATTCCTGCTTCTTGGCAGGGGGTTGGACTGGATGGCCCTAGAGGTCTCTTCCAATGCTTTGATGCTATGATCCTGTACATTCCACCTCATAGTTTAAGATCCACCGGAGAGGCCCTAATCTCGGTCCCACCAGCCTTGCAAATGCATCTGGTAGGGACGAGGGACAGGGCCTTCTCGGTGGTGACCCCCCGCTTGTGGAATTCGCTCCCCAGCAAGATTAGATCAGCATCCTCCCTCCTTTCCTTTAGGAAAAAACTGAAATCGTGATTTTGGAACCAGGCTTTTGGCTAGCAGGCACAGCAGCACTTTGGACATTGAACTGGACCATAGGATTGTTATAATGGAAATGGCTATATGACTCTATAAGTAATGTTATTGTTTTTAGTCTACTGTGTATTTATGGTTTTATATTGATGTTATACTGTGATATTGCAGCATTGAATTGTTGCCAGTGTTAGCCGCTCTGAGCCCCCCCTCGGGGGTTGAGAAGGGCGGGGTAGAAATGTTGTAAATAAATAATTTACATACCATCCAAGAAACCACGATTACAGCCTATGACATTTGCTATCTCTTGACTATCTCCCTTCTATGTATTAATGAAGCTGTGAAATATTTTCTGACTTTATGGTGACCCTATGGCAAACCTATCATGAGGTTTTCTTGGAAAGATTAGTTCCGATGGGAGTTGCCTTTGCTTTAAGGCTGAGAGAATGATGCTTATCTAAGGTCTCCACGGTTGCCCAAGCCAACTTGCTGCGGCTGAGCAGGGATTTGAAACTTGATCTCTTGGAGTGCAAATCAACACTCAAACTACTGCACCAAGTTGGCTCTCCCTGTTGTGCTAACAACTAATTTGGAAGTGAAATGGTGCAAACTGAGGATTGTGAGACTTAGTACAATGGCAATCCAATCCAGTTGTCATTATGAAAGTGCTTGTGCAAGTAATTGTGCAAACAACAGCAGAAAACTGGTGCAATGAGGTAATGCTGCCTAATCAGATTAGTAGAAATGTTTCCCTATGTTGACTTGAAGGCACATACAGTTGGCCCATGTATTACATAAGGGATCCATTTCAGAACCCTTCGTATAATACGATTTTCACATATATTCTGGAGTCTCATTTTTCTTACTTGAAATGAACAATGTCTTGGTAGAAATAAAGATGATTATGATTATTTTACTGACACAAAAGCACAGTATGTCACAGCAAACGAGATCTGTATGCTGGAGTTCGTATCACAAAATCACAAGTCGAACACTTCCCAAGTGTCTAGGACTGTGTGATGCATTTTCGAATGATGCACGTAGATCCAAGTAAGCTGGCCTTTTGCAGTTGACAGATCGTGATTTTGTCAATGTTTATTGTTTCCAAATGCTGACTAAGATCTTTTGGCATAGCACCTAGTGTGCCAATGACCACTGGGACCATCTGTGGTTTATGCCAGAGCCTTTGCAGTTTGATTTTGAAGTCTTGATAGCGGCTGAGTTTTTCCTGTTGTTTTTCCGCAATGCGACTGTCACCCGGTATGGCGACATCAATAATCCAGACTTTTTTCTTTTCCACAATCATGATTTCTGGTGTATTGTGTTCAAAAACTTTGTCAGTCTGGATTCAAAAGTCCCATAGTATTTTTACATGCTCATTTTCCATGACCTTTGTGGGTTTATGATCCCACCACTTCTTTACTGCTGGCAGGTGGTACTTGTGACAGAATTATTATTATTATTATTATTATTATTATTATTATTATTGATCTTCCATCTAAACCACACCACAGAATTACTGAGTGATGCCTAGAGAAGTGCTCCCTCTTGGCCTCCTTGTGATTCAATGGTCACTTTTGGAGGAACACTTGGCAGAAGTTCACCATCGTTCTCTAGACATTGCTAGGTCTTCCTGCATGATTTGATGGCATTCAAAGCTCTTTGCATATAATTGATGATACTGTGTTCAGCAGACTTGTATGATAAGTGGCTCTACTGTACACACACACACCATTTTGTAATGGATTTTGATGTAACTACAAACAGCAACAGACAAGACATGCACTCCATGGTTTGGCAAACTGGACTTCTTCAGAGTGTGAAGGGTGGTGCTGAATTGTTGTATCTAAAAGTCATATACTTTTAATTTGTTTTAAAATGGTATTGTTTATTTCCATTTTAATGCTGACCTTCTGTATTTTAAAAATGCTATTATTTTCAAATTTGTAAGCCACATTGAGTCTCTGTTGTTGGGGGAAAAGGCAGTATATTCACAATCATGATTTCATGACAGGTAGAAGGGAACCAGCATTGTGCAGTGGTTTGAGTGTTGGGATACACATCTGGAGACCAGGGTTTGAAATCCTCCTTGGTCATAGAACTCACTGGGTTCACACTATCTCAACCTTGGAGGAAGGCAAAAAGCAAACCTTTTCTTAACCAATCCTGTAATGAAAACCTTGTGATAGTTCTGCCTTAGAATCATAGAATCAAAGTGTTGGAAGAGACCTCATGGGCCATCCAGTCCAACCCCCCGCCAAGAAGCAGGAATGTTGCATTCAAATCACCCCTGACAAATGGCCATCCAGCCTCTGTTTAAAAGCTTCCAAAGAAGGAGCCTCCACCACACTCTGGGGCAGAGAGTTCCACTGCTGAACGGCTCTCACACTCAGGAAGTTCTTCCTCGTGTTCAGATGGAATCTCCTCTCCTGTAGTTTGAAGCCATTGTTCCGCGTCCTAGTCTCCAAGGAAGCAGAAAACAAGCTTGCTCCCTCCTCATTGTGGCTTCCTCTCACATATTTATACATGGCTATCATATCTCCTCTCAGCCTTCTCTTCTTCAGGCTAAACATGCCCAGCTCCTTAAGCCGCTCCTCATAGGGCTTGTTCTCCAGACCCTTGATCATTTTTGTTGCCCTCCTCTGGACACATTCCAGCTTGTCAATATCTCTCTTGAATTGTGGTGCCCAGAATTGGACACAATATTCCAGGTGTAGTCTAACCAAAACGGAATAGAGCATGGGGAGCATGACTTCCCTAGATCTAGACACTATGCTCTAGGGAAGTAATGCTAGGATTGCTGTTGGTTGGATTGCTGTTGGTTGGAAAACAACTTGAAGCCACAAGACAACAAGAAAGAAGTGAATCAAAACACAAGGAAAAGTCATCTTTAGGACATTCAAATCTGCAGCCAGTGTTCTGAAACAAGAGTGGGAATGATTGGGACTTGCAGTCCTCCAGATATTGGACAGCTAGACCCAGCTGTCATAGCTGATGAATGATGGGACCTGCAGTTCAACAACAATTGGAAAGCCACCCGATTGCCACCCGTTCCAGATAACTGAGCCGGGAAATGATGAGTTTGTAGAGTGTCCCCAATCCTAGCCAATGCTAAATGTTATTATTTCTTTCCTTCTCCAGCCCTCTTTCTTACCCACTGATTCCACCAAAGCCAGGCTCTTCATTTTTGTACTATGTAGCACATCCTGAAGGTCGCGGTACCGACAGTTTAGGGTGATGTAGCGCACGTCACGCACCATGATGTCCTCCACACGGACATTGTACTTCCTGCAAAACGCAACAGGTTTTGAGAAAAGCACTCTAACAACAGAAGCATACAAGCATTTTAGATCTAAGGTAGCCTAATAGGACATTCACTTTCCTCAGGGAATTGTAGTTCTTGCAAGGTCTGGAATGCAAACTAAGGATCTCGCAGGCAAATTAAAGCATCTCCAAACTACAGTTCCCATGGGGCTTAAAGGAGTAAAAAGCCAACATAGATTTGTGGCAGAATGTTGTGAGGCAGATCTAGTTTAGAGTTGCCATCAAGGTCAAACCTGAACAGCTGTCCATGACGTAAAAGAGTTAAATTGCATTAGTGACCTTGTTGGATACTTTTTGCATTGGCTCTGGGAAAAGATATGAAGACTGAGAACCAACTGGGGGAGTTATCTTTTCTCTGTTTACCTATCCTATTTGTACAGTTGTCATTGCTATTGGAGGAGGTTTTGGGATGCACTTGCACACTTTGATTTTCTTTGTTTGCTTCTGCACTATGTAAATTTTTGGGAATCTCTTCCATTTGCTTTGGCTAGGGACAATGTTCCCAACCTAGGTGTCTAGCGATAGGGATTTGAGCTGATAGCCAATTGAAGAGTAGAATAACTTTGGAGGCCTGATTCCACCATTAGCTGTGAGGGGTGCTGGATCCTATCAGCAAAACAGCTGCAATGCATTTCTGCCATGGATCATCTGCTTCATCGTTTGCCACCAATATACCTTATGCTATACCAGTAATGTGTATCACTGTCCAGCTTCCAAAAGAACCCTTGGAGGGGCTCGGAACTATATCCAGATACAGAATTTCAGATCCTATATACTGGGGGATTATGGGAATTACAATCTAAAACATTTCCTGTAAAAAGGTACCTTAGTTAAAGAAAGCCACCATGGATGTGCCTTTAAGTTCTCTGTTGACTTATGGTACTAGCCAGAGATAACCTTACTTAGCTTCTAAAATCAGGGAAGATCTGGTGCCTCTAAAATACGTAGAAATCCACCCTGGATGCCTCTAGGCAATTCATTCTTATCATCTCTGGAAGTGCTTTCTATAATTTTGAACTTTCTGGACACCAACTGATTCCCATCAGCTCATAATGATAGCCCAAAATGTCTTGAGGGCACTTTGTTGAACAAGGCCTACTGATCAACTTACTCATGATGTCCCCAGCCCAGCTCTGGCAAGTAGGGCAACTTCTTGATCCGGATGATGCTGTCGTAGAGCGAGGGCTGCAAGCTTTGGGCCACGGCGTTGGCCAGAATCACCGCGATCATCACCGGCAGGATGTGGGAGATCTGGCCTGTCAGCTCAAAGACGATAACGGCAGTGGAGACTGTGTGGGTGACTGCACCTGAGAGTGCGGCTGCACCTGGAGTCAGGAAATAAGCAGTAATATCTGTTGGGTTGTTGTAGGTTTTTTCAGGCTATATGGCCATGTTTTAGAGGCATTCTCTCCTGATGTTTCGCCTGCATCTATGGCCATAGATGCAGGCAAAACGTCAGGAGAGAATACCTCTAGGACATGGCCATATAGCCTGAAAAAACCTACAACAACCCAGTGATTCTGGCCATGAAAGCCTTCGACAATACAGTAATATCTGTTTGTCAAAAAAGTTTTTATGGCAGTTTTCTATGATAGTAGTGGCTTTGGTGAGTTTAGTTTTCCTTTTCCAGACCTGTTCCCACTCACTGAGTCGTATAGGTCTGCCTATGTCTCTCGCCCATTTGTTCATGTTTTCTTTTATCAGTTCTTGTTCGTTGCTCCATTCGAGTAAATTTCTGTATAGTATCGTAATCACTTTTCTCCCTTTTTTCATTATTTTTCCCCAGACAGAGTCGGATTCGTCGAACCCTTTTTTGTTGTCTTCTTTGAAACACTCTCTTGTTTGTAGATAATGGAACCATCCCAGTTCCCCTTCTGTTTCTCTTAGTTCGTCTATAGATTTGGTTATTATCTTTTATTAATAGTTGATTGTAATTTAGCCATCTATCCCTGGGTAGTTCTTTTTTATGGAAGGCTTCCGATGGGGAGACCCACCTGGGCGTTTTCGTATAGGTGGCACTTATAGGTGGCGTGTTCTATAGGTGGCACTTAACTCCAGCCCTAATATCCAGAATTAACAAAAATCACAGTAATCTATGTTGGAAGTGTAAGAAAGAGGCAGGAACCTACTACCACATGTTCTGGAAATGTAAGGAAATTCAACAATTTTGGCTAAATGTACATAAACATATACAAAAGATAGTCAAAACAAAGATGACAATAAAGCCGGAATACTACCTACTTAACATAACCGACTTTATCCAGAAGAAAAACGAGGAAAAAATCTTCTTCTACCTCGCATCGGCGGCTAGGATACTAATAGCCCAAAAGTGGAAAACTAAAGAAACTCCAACGATCGATGACTGGTATAAAAAAGTCATGGATTTTATGGATTTGGATAGACTATCGTGCTTAATGGGAAATTCAAACAAGGAAAACATGACCGACTGGAACTACTGCAAAGAGTATTTAAAGAATACTCAGAAATAAATGAATAACAACTCTAATAATAAAACAAAAAACAGGAAATATGGAATTTAAACCAATAAATGACAATGGACACACATAACAACATATAATCCTTCTGTGGGCCAAACGGAAGTGACCAACAACCTACCCCCACTCCCTTCCCCCCCCCCCTGTCCCACACCCCCTACCCTCTCCCCACCCACCCTCCCTATTGTTTTATCCTATCACCAACTGTAGTGACCTTAACTTCTTCTTAACTTCTTAACTTTTCTTTCTACGTATTGTTCTCCCTCTTTCGATGTTATCACGTTATGGAAATCAATCAATAAAGAATATTTAAACAAAAAAAAAAGTTGTACTTGTTTCCTTTCTTTTTGGATTATTCTTGCCTCCAAAACACCAAAAAAAACCAAAAAAACCCCACAAAGCACATGAAAACATCCTTGCTCTGCTAACAGACACCTCTCAGTATCCACAACTAATGTTCTGTAGCAATCTGTCTCAAAATGGTTCAATGAAGCAATGGGGTGTCGCTTTTGGTCACCATTTTGAGAGCCACCAGAGAGAAAATGGACTATTGGGGCTTGCTATGTGGGAGTGTGGAATATATTAGTCGATATACTCATCAATAAAAATGTATTCATTCTGCTTTCAGATCACCATAGCTATGCTTAGCTGTTAAGGGTTGTATACTTTTTTGGGGACAACTTGTATAACTAAAAACAGAACTAAAGCCATATCAAACTTTAATTTAACCATACAGACTAAAAGCAGTATAGCACTCAAACAGAAGGTCTTTCTCACACGGCTATCACCCCAGGAATCTCCCATTTTCTGGAAAGGGTATGAGAGAGGCTGCCTCTTACCCACCACTGCGTAGCCTCCAGGCACAATGCGGTAGATGTTGCTGTCGGTGTGGATGCCATCCGGGAACCAAGCGGCCATGCTTTCGCCTACCAGGCGGCCAAAAGCTGCACCTGATCACAGGGATGGAGAAGAAGGATCAGGGGCTAATGAACAGATGTAGCAAAACACAAAAAGAAATAGAAAGAGGTTTGACACTGCCGCCATGATAGGTTTGGCAAGGTATGGTTTGCCCCCCAGTGTCTTCAAAGCCAGGAGGATACAATTCCTGTATTCCTAAAGGTTATCCACCCCTACTTAAGTCAATAGATGTTCCTCCTTCCCCTTCCCCCTTCCTCTCCCAGTGTTTTATTCCCTCGCCCAATTTTTTATTGTAATCTTGTTTAAACTTATAATATTTTTTTTAAACGATGTCCCCGAGGAAGGAAGATGATCTTTTTTGTGAGGGAAGATTTTAGGTCTGATTTGGATAATGTACCCATAATTGCTCCCTAAGGAATGTGCTGGAGACAATGTTGGGAAATTTTGTTACTCCCTTGAGCTATTTAAAGTCCAGGAGAGATCTTTTTTCCCATCAGGAAGTGACCAAAGGTCAGCTTTTTGGCCATTTCTTGCTGAAATAAAGACCTCTGAGGCCTGAAAATTTAGTAAAACTACCTAATGCCCAATAGGAAGAATGATGGGCCACCACTATAAACTTTTGCAGAGGTAGGGTTGTTGTAGGTTTTTTCGGGCCATATGGCCATGGTCTAGAGGCATTCTCTCCTGACGTTTTGCCTGCATCTATGGCAAGCATCCTCAGAGGTAGTGACCTCACTACCTCTGAGGATGCTTGCCATAGATGCAGGCAAAACGTCAGAAGAAATGCCTCTAGAACATGGCCATATAGCCCGAAAAAACCTACAACAACCCAGTGATTCTGGCCATGAAAGCCTTCGACAATACATTTTGCAGAGGTATTTGGGGTGTTTTCTTTTATTTATTTACTGCATTTGTATACCACCTTTCTCAGCCCACAGGCAACTCAAGGCAAAATTCAATGCCCACAATACCATAAATACAATTAAAAACTTACAATAAGAACCATAACAACATCAATAAAAACATAAGTCATTAGTGTCTCCTTGTTAAAAACATTGTTCGGTTCCATCGTCTAGTCGTTCCATATTCCTATGTCAGTTACTCTGCATTTACAAACAATTTAAAAGAGTCATATTTTTAGACTGTGAAACCAGGCTATGGATGTCCATCAAAATGGGTCCTAGAGAAACTACAGATGAGTTGTTGTAGGTTTTTTTGGGCTATATGGCCATCGTCTAGAGGCATTCTCTCCTGACGTTTCGCCTGCATTTATGGCAAGCATCCTCAGAGGTTGAGAGGTCTGTTGGAAATAGGAAAATGGGTTTATATATCTGTGGAATGACCAGGGTGGGACAAAGGACTCTTGTCTGCTGGAGTTAGGTGTGAATGTTTCCATAGATGCAGGCGAAATGTCAGGAGAGAATGCCTCTAGACCATGGCCATATAGCCCGAAAAAACATACAACAACCCAGTGATTCCGGCCATGAAAGCCTTTGACAATACATACAGATGAACTTTCCCTCAATTACAGTTGACTAAACTGAGGCTGCTCTTCTTTGGCCACATCATGAGAAAGCAATAATGCTTGGGAAGGTTGAGAATGGGAGGAAAAGAAGAAGGTCAAGTTCCAGATGGATTGATTCAACCAAGGAAGCATGGACCCCAAGTCTCCAAGTCCTGAGCAGGGCTGTTAATGATAGGGTGCCTCAACTTGATGACAATAAGACACAACAAAGTTGGAGTGTGTCTATCCAGAACCTCACCCAAGAACCAATATGGTCTCCAGTGATTTCAGTGATAGTTGCCTGCCCTCGTGATACTACAAGACAGGGAAAGGGGACAGCCAAGGTGTGATGGCAAGAAGGATGATACTCACCAATGACAAAGACTGGCATGAAGGCCCCACAGGGCACTGGGATGGTGGTGGCCAAGGCAGACATCCAGAACTGTGGGGAGGAGAAACAAATGTTCATTAGCAAGAGAAGGGAAGCCATGCCTGTCAATCCTATCCCAACATGGAAACAAATGCACTCCGGGAGTGTTCAGAGGCACAACATACCTTCATGAGAATGAAGACCACCAGGGTAACAAAGACGTTGGTGTGTGGGTGCTTCCAGGCCTCAGAGACACTAATGTATTCAAATTCTTCTGCCAATCCTTGCTTGGCCCATGTACGGTTATCAAACAAGGTCACCAGTGTTTCCTTTTGCGTGAGCTGCAAGACAAAAGCCAGCAAATCAGAGAGTTTAAAAAGGAGCAACATTTGTCCCAATTCTGGGGGACTCACACAGATTTAATGCCCCCACCTACAACATCATTGGAACATAGTGCAAGTTGAGGTTTGTCCCAGGATCTGAAGTTTCTAGCCCAAACCAAAGAGTAATGGCATTGTTATGCATTCAGTACCAAACATGGTTGCTCACAGCTTGTCATGGAAACACACACAGAAATTAGAAATTAAGACAGACATCTTAATCTTAAATCTTGGAGAAGTGTTTCCCAACCTTTGGCTTTCCATGTGCTTTGGACTTCAGCTCCCACAATTCCTAACAGCTGGTAAACTGGCTGGGATTTCTGGCAGTTGAAGTCCAAAACACCTGGGGGACCAAAGGCTGGGAATCACTGCCTTAGGGATTGTAGCTAGCTGCTATTCTACTAGCTGAGGTGGTGATTTCACCCAGCTCTTTCCTTAAGTTTGCCCCACCAAAACCTGGGATTAATCTCTGTTGGATCAAGACAGCCAGAGCGTATTAAATAATAACAACTCATGGTACTGAACAGCATGAAAAATCAAATTGTGGACGATCTTGTCAGGCTTTCTGATGGGTCAGATGCAACTCAAAAGCCTACACATAGGGCACAGAGATAAAAATCTCTCTCCAGTTGCCAGTCCTAGAGAAACTGGAGCCCTTGGTGGTGCAATGGGTAAATGGGTGGTGCAGTTTCGGACTGCTGTGTGAAAGATTGGTGGTTCAAACCTGGGGAGTGGGATGAGCTCCCATCTGTCAGCTCCAGCTTCCCATGTGGGGACATGAGAAAAGGTTCTCACAGGATGAGAAAACATCTGGGCGCCCCCTGGGCAATGTCCTTGAGGTGGCCAATTCTCTCACACCAGAAGTGACTTGCAGTTTCTTAAGTTACTCCCGGAGCCCCCGGTGGCGCAGTGGGTTAAACCCCTGTACCGGCAGGACTGAAGACTGACAGGTCGCAGGTTCGAATCCAGAGAGAGCGTGGATGAGCTCCCTCTATAAGCTCCAGCTCCCCATACAGGGACATGAGAGAAGCCTCCCACAAGGATAGTAAAAACATCAAAAAAACTGGGTGTCCCCTGGGCAACGTCCTTGCAGACGGCCAATTCTCTCACACCAGAAGTGACTTGCAGTTTCTCAAGTTGCTACTGACACGACAAAAAAAAGTTACTCCTGACATGAAAAAAAGTCCTAGAGAATATGGAAGCATTGTCATTGAGTGGAAATTAAACAGGAGGATTTTTAAAGCGTGAAGCAAACCAGAAAGAGGTCCTACACATGATATGTGTAGGGTTGCATCTACACTGTAGAATAAATGGAGTTTGGAACTACTTTAGCTGTCTTGCTTGGCTCAATGTAATAGAGTGCTGGGCTTTGGTGAGGCACACAGGCTACTTGGCAGAGAAGGTCAAAGACCTTGTAAACCTAGACCCCCATGATTCCATAGCATTGAGCCATAGCAGTTAAAGTGTTGTCAAGCTGCATTAATTCTACAGTGCAGGTGCTCTCTAGGAGTACCTTGTGAACCTGTGTCCACACAGTGCCTGCAGCACAGAGACAAGCCTATATTGTGAACTTTCTTGGACAAGGCCTACAAAACTCACCTGACCAGCCATGAATTGTCCAAAGCCAGGTGGGAAGGTCAGTGTTGCTATGAGAAGTGTGACAAGCGCAGGGAAGAGTAGGCGTCTGTAAAGGGATAGAACAAAGATGAATCGCACCACGTATGACCACCCCAAAATAGCACAAAACATGCTCCTCCCCCCACACAAACAAAGGAAAATCTGGACATTCAAAATCCCATCACCACTAGTTTGATCAGCAAGGGCTATGAGACTCAATTGTATAGGGAGCCTCAGTAAGTACTCTTTTGCACTACATAATTGCAACACTTTCATCCCAATTTAACGGCAATGAGTCCTGAGGATTGTAGTTTGGTGAGGGGCTCACTCAGCATCACTGCCAGAGAATCCTAATGCCTCACCAAACCAAATCCAGGATGCCATAGAATGAAACCATGGCACTTAAGGAGGGATCAAAGTGCCGCAATTGCAAATTACAAGCATGTCAAGTGTCAATGGTATTTCTTTGTGGCCAGGACAGAACACACTTCTGTCTTAATTTGTGACTATTTGTACATTTTGCTTATGTATATAATACTTTAGAGAAATATAGCTGATAATGGAAAACTACATCTAAGGTAGACTACATATAATAGAAAGGAATGATAAAATATTGCTCTTACATAATGCATATATACCTAAACAATGCTTTCCTAAACATAATTCCACTACAACTACATAACAAACTATGCAAAATCAACATAAACAAACTAACACAGAGACATAGATGACTTCCCATTTGCCAGTTTATGATTACAATATATTGACTACTCTAAGCTATTTGGAAAATACAAATATTTAAAATATCATATTTAACTACTTTAAGCATTACTTGTACTTATTTCTGAATTTACTTATCCATCAAAGCCTAAGTTTCTTCTTATATATTCTATCACTAATTTCTATTTACATTTTTCCAGTGTCTTGCCTTTTATTATATTTGTCAGTTTTCCAGTTGCAAAAAGTAATATCACTTTGTTAGCTAGTCAATTGGTATAGGTATAATTATTTCATCTTTAGGTAGATAACAGACTAACTGCAGTTGTCATCATACTAAAAATTATTCCTGATCTCTTCTCATTCTGCTCATCACATGATCCAAACCCTCCCTCCTCCCCCCCAAAAAATGGTTTCAATTTTATTTTAAACTATCTTGGAGACTCAGCAGTGCCCGAATTATTAGAAGGCATTGTTTGTTTTGGGATGTTAGGTAATGTCACTTAAGTTTGGTCCAGATCCATCACTGGCCAGCTTCAGTGCTCTCTGGATAAGGGAGAACTACAACTCCCAGATTCCCATGGCAATCACCCCCAAACCCTGATAGTATTTGCAGTTGTCCATGTTGGATCTGTGTGCCAAGTTTGATTCAGATCCAGCATCATCTAAGTTTAGAGCTCTCTGGATAAAGGAGAACTACAACTCCCAGATTCCCAGGGCAATCACCCCCAAACCCTGACAGTATTTGCAATTGGCCATGTTGGATTTGTGTGCCAAGTTTGGCCCAGATCCATCATTGGCTAGGTTTAGTGCTCTCTGGATAAGGGAGAACTACAACTCCCAGATTCCCAGGGCAATCACCCCCAAACCCTGACAGTATTTGCAGTTGGCCATGTTGGATTTGTATGCCAAGTTTAGCCCAGATTCATCGTTGGCTAGGTTTTGTGCTCTCTCGATAAGGGAGAACTACAACTCCCAAATTCCCAAGGCAATCACCACCAACTTGTATGCACAGTTGGTCATGTTGGGTCTGTGTGCCAAGTTTGGTCTAGATTTGATCCATCCAATCATGAATTTGAATCCAGATATTATTATTATTATTATTATTATTATTATTATTATTATTATTATTATTATTATTGCTTTTTGTACATAATAAAGGTCCATACTGGAGCACTTAGAGATCCCTGGAGAGAGCCTTTTAATATGTTAATAAAATCAATGAATAATCAAATTCCCCAAAGCCAAACTGAAAATGTGGCGGAATGACTATAGTTTTTGAAATCTTTTCTGGAGCTAAATACCATTCATTCGTCAACTTGTAAACATTATCTTTAAGATCACAACATGATGTGAATTCCAGTCTCTCTTTGCCCATCTTTTCTCATTGTATGCATCTTACTTTTTCATGAGGAAGCGGTTAATGGCCTTTTGCTTGCGCATGAACTGCACGATCTTGCGGTTGAAGTAGACAAACAATGCCCCGCCAAAGCCACTTGCGATTCTGAAGGGAAAAAAGGAAGGATGGAATGAGAAGAGGGTTCCTTTGGAGAGGTAACCTCTTGCCGAAAGGTGGGAAAGGTCCAGTAAAACTGGATGAGACTCACCCAATGACAGCAAAAGCCGGCAGCTCCTGCAGGTCAAAGGGAAAGTCCAATCGGAAGCGGGTTTTAAAGAGAGCGGTGATTGTTTCTGGTGGAAGGAGAACATGCTGTGGGCATTTTGTCTTCTGCATGTTGATTTTTTAAAATGTTCTGGTACATACATGCCCAGCACTGCTGACACATCTTAATCCTTTGTTTTACGGTATTGCTACTGTACAATTATACTACTTGGATTTAAGGCAGAACTTTCCAATCATTTCATGTTGGTGACATATGCTTGTGAGATGCATCATTTCGCAACACAGTCATCCGGCTTTACTAGCAAACCTAAGGTTAAACCAACCCTTAGAAGAGCTATGGACACATACATAAATTGTAATAACAAAATGTACAGGGACAATAAGATACATTTCCAATATTTTTGTCATTTACGTATAACAATTAATATTATTAATGCTATTATTAATAATATTACCAATACTAATTGGCACCTTTCCTGCATAAAAATATATGCAAGTTGGGTTGTTGTAGGTTTATCAGGCTATATGGCCATGTTCTAGAGGCATTTTCTCCTGACGTTTCGCCTGCATCTATGGCAAGCATCCTGCCTCTGAGGATGCTTGCCATAGATGCAGGCAAAACATCAGGAAAAAATGCCTCTAGAACATGGCCATATAGCCCGAAAAACCTACAACAACCCAGTGATTCCGGCCATGAAAGCCTTCGACAATATATACAAGTTGATATTACTTATTTTGCAAAGAGGTGTCTTATTATATTTGCACAACACACATACACACTGCAGCCGACACACAAACATGTCAATACACACGGTTTGGAAAGCTCCGGTTTAAGGCCATGACTCCATTCTATGAGATCCTGAGATTTGTAGCTGCAGAAGACTTAGGCCCCATATAAAATCCAGATTATCTGCTTTGAACTGGATTAAATGGCAGTGTAGACTCATATAATCCAGTTCAAAGCAGATAATGTGGATTATCTGCTTTGATAATCTGGATTATATAGCAGCGTAGAAGGGATCCAAGAATTCTTAGGTTGTCCAGTGCAACTCTATAGTCAATCTCTGATAGACAATGGCCAGAGATGCACTCGGCAACCTAGGGATTCTAGAGAGACAGCATCAATCATATCTGTCAAGGTTAAACCGGCAAATAGAATTATTTTAGAAAACGAGAAATTCCAAGATTCCACTTGAAGGAGCCATGGCAGTCAAAACTGGAACCACAATGCTAGAACTAGATTGGAGACATCTCTGCCTCCTTAGTTGCAACCCATGGTTGAGAATCTGCTCCTACACGATATCTGCAATGGGGCACCACAATTCAAGAACATGTGCAAGTTAGAACATGTGCAGAGAAAGGTGACCAAAATGACCAAAGGTTTAGAAGTCAATCCTTATGAGGAGTGGTAAGAGGACCTGGGTATGCTTAAACCTGGAGAGAAGAAGATTGAGAGCAAACATGGTAGCCATGCTTAAATATTTGAAAGGATCTTCATATTGAGGAGAGGGAAAATTTGTTTTTGCTGCTCTGGAGGCTATGACACACAATGGATTTAAATGGAAGGAAGACCCATTCTAATTAAATATTAGAAATAACTTTCTGACTGTAAGAGTTGTTTGGAAACGGATTATGTTGCCTCCTCAGAGCATGGTGGAGTCTCCTTTTCTGGAAGTTTTTAAGCGCAGCATGGATGGCTATCTGTTGAGGATGCTCTGACTGTGCTCCTGCATGACAGAAGGGGATTGGACTGGATAGCCTTTTGGTCTGTTCTAACTTAAGGTTTCTATGATTGCTGGAACCAGAAACTATACCTTCATCTTTGTTCCACACTGCTAATACTCGGAAGATGAAGGCACTGAAGGTGGCCGCAAAGAAGCCACGCCAGTAGTTGCGGACAGCAAAGAAAGTTGATGTTACCTCAATGCTGAAGAGGACACCTGGGTGGGACAGAAAAGAGGAAGTCATTAAAAATAAAAGATCTCAACGTATTTCAAACTAAGGAAAAGTAGGCACAGTGCTGCTGATATTGCTGGGTCATAACTCCCTTTGACTCGTGGAAGTTGACAATATCTGGAAGGCCACAGCGATCCACAGAGAATTAGAGGATGCACATGCAGAGGGAGACACACTGACATTAAGACAAACTCCATATTGCTGTAACATCTTTACTAGAAAAGCTGCTACAGTGGGCCCTAGGTATCTGCTGGGGTTTGGTTCCAAACCCCTTCATGGATACCTCAATTTGTGGATGCTCAAGTTGAATTACATACAATATATATACAATGTTCCCTCACTTTTCGTGGGGGTTTCGTTCCATGTCCACCCGCGGTAAGTGAAAATTCTCATGATGGTCTGCGAAAAGGCCTTACTGGTACATTATTTAAACTGTTATGTTTATTCATATCATGATCTGATCACCATGCTCAATATATGCATGGGGATATTGGGGTAACAATACAAAAGGTTTGCTACGGTAGACCCTCTTTCACTCAGACTCAGCCCCCACCCCCCTTGAATCAAACTCTTGGCTATGGGCCTGAATCCAGAGATTCCACTCCAGAGATTGCAGCCCACCCTGATGCACCAGAGCTTGAGCCTAACGCAATAATACAGAGGTTCCAGCAGACTGGAGCAATCATTGTACCTTGTGGCTCCGTGCCTCAGCCTGCATGCCTTTGCCTGCATGCCTTTGCCTGCTTGCCACATGCTCCACTTTGGGAGACTGTTATCCACTGAGGAAGTTTGGGTTAGTTCACTTTGTGTGCTTTTTATTCCTTGTAGTGTATGTTTCACTTCATGGATGAGGCAAGAGGTGGCAAGATGAAGGGAGCTGCTCAAGTAGCCACTGCCACTACTGCTGGCACTTCCAGGAGTGGCCAACATGCAACTTGTCTTGTGGGAATGGAAGCATATTTATGCAACACACTTGCAGACAACAGCTGACACAGCAGTATGTCATGACACCCATGACATAAAAGGTGTTACAAGATCACTTTGCATGCTGACATTCCAGACTAAGAAGGCGATGTTGTTGAACCGAACTAGAAGCTTCAGAGAAAATGGCTGAGACCAGACTCTTTTCCAGGAATAGGACAACAAATGATACATTCACTGAGAAGTTTTCCTGTTTACCAAAAATTACCAGCACCTGGCCACGCACCTCTTAGCACTGAGCCATAACAGCTAACGTGGTGTCAAACACCATTAGTTCTACAGTGTAGGCCCATCTGCAATGAAAATCTGTGACAGATTTGCATTAGCAACTCCGTACGCCAGATATGACTTGAAAGCACATGGCAGCGAAATTCAGAATTACAGGGTGAAAGCAAGGGAAAGGAATTCAGCCTCAATCACTGTAACTCATAACACCATAAGGTTAATCTAAATATTGTAAGCAATTGTATAAATAGCTTTGCTTAATTTCATGTCTGGCTTCCAAGTCCCTCAAATCCCAGTGTGCTAGTCACAAGTCTAAACATTGTGACAGTTCCAAGGCGTAAGCAGTGTGTTGAGAACGCTTCTAGATGACATTATTTCGTCACAGTCAACACAAGACAAGAAAATTGTTTCTTGGCAAAAACCGACTTGCCTCAAACCAACACATATTCCAGAATCCAGTGCTTGGAAATGCTATATTCTTAATTACTACAATTGCTCAATATCTCCAGCTATCTGGGGGAAATGTGGGCATGCTTCCATGATTGCTAAATATATATTTTCAAAGGAATGGACATGAAAGCAACATTTGTAATAGATAGTCAACTGATATGTTTACAATCATCTGGTTTCTCCAATAATGCTCTATCTGTTATAAAAAGGGGGCAACGTTGGAGGACTCCTAACCTCAATAAAAGACTGTGTGTCTCATGGCTCACAAGATGTGTCTACACTGAAGAATGAATGCAGCTTTGCACCATTTTAGCAGCCATGGCTCTGTACCATGGAATCATGGGAGTTGTAGTTCTGCCCAAGAGTGCTGGTGCCTCAACAAACTACAAATCCCAGGATTCTATAGCATTGAGCCATGGCGATTAAAGTGGCATCAAACTGTGCTAATTCCACAGTGCAGATGCACTTTTTGTTATATTGCTGGGAAATGGCATGTTGTTGTTCATTTGTTCAGTCACTTCCGACTCTTCGTGACATCATGGACCAGCCCACGCCAGAGCTCCCTGTAGGCCATCACCACCCCCAGCTCCTTCAAGGTCAAGCCAGTCACTTCAAGCATACCATCCATCCACCTTGCCCTTGGTCGGTCCCTCTTCCTTTTTCCTTCCTTTTCCCCCAAGCTTTACTGTCTTCTCATTTTGTGGCCAAAGTATTTCATCTTTGCCTCTAATATCCTTCCCGTCAGTGAGTAGCCGGGAATTATATCCAGGAGAATGGACTGGTTGGATCTTCTTGCAATCCAAGGCACTTTCAGAACTTTCCTCCAACATCAGTTCAAAAGCGTCTCTCTTCCTTCGCTCAGCCTTCCCTATGGTCCAGCTCTCACATCCGTAGGTGACTATGGGGAATACCATTGCTTTAACTATGCAGATCTTCATTGCCAGTGTGATGTCTCTACTCTTAACTATTTTATCGAGATTGGTCATTGCTCTCCCCCCAAGAAGGAAACATTTTCTGATTTCCTGGCTGCAATCTGCAGCAATGGTATATGAAGATGCTGTCTTGAAAAGTCCATGTATCTGATTTCCTTCATTTGTTAGACTTGGTGTTGTTTATGCGAACATAATAGTCTGTACTAGTGTGGGCAACACTTAATATATCCTGCTCAATGACCTTATATTATTTCAATGCAGAAAACGCTGTTCTATGCTAGAAAAGAGATTCCAGCTAAACATTAAGAAGATCTTCCTGACGTTAAGATCTGTTCAGCAGTAGACTAAGCTCTTGAAATTTGATGGTGGCTTGAAGGCTGAGTCTGGATGACCATCTGTTGGCGGTGCTTTGATTGTGCTTTCCCTGCATGGGCTAGGAGCAATGGGTTCAAATTACAGGAAAGGAGATTCCACTTGAACATTAGGAAGAACCTCCTGACCGTACGAGCTGTTCAGCAGTGGAACTCTCTGCCTCAGAGTCCAGTGGAAGTTCCTTTCTTGGAATTTTTTAAACAGAGGCTGGATGGCCATCTGTCAGGGATGCTTTGATTGTGCATTTCCTTCATGGCAGGAGGTTGGACTAGATGGCCCGTGTGGTCTCTTCTAATTCTATGATTCTACGTACAAAAGAAATATGCAGTTTCTGAGCGCATAAACCATGTGCGAATTTTGTGCAGAGTAAATCCCATATGGCGAAGGTTATTCCAGAGTCTGTTAGGGCACATTTATGGCCCCATCTACACTGGCATATAATGCAATTTGAAACAGTCTCTGCACACCTACTTCCTTAACCAATGTTCACTTGTATACAACTATGACCAGCTATAGTTTTTGTCTTCAGAGGACAAGTTATCACAAAAGACCCAAAATGGTGCAGCTTTATCTCTTTTTCCGCTCTCTTTTTAGTAATGTGTAAGATAGCACATTTGCTAAACGTCAAAAAAACCAAGATTATGGCAACAAGAATGATTGACAACTGGAAAATAGAGGGAGAAACGGTGGAGGCCGTGACAGACTTTGTATTTCTAGGCACAAAGATTACTGCAGATGCAGACTGTGGCCAGGAAATCAGAAGACGCTTACTTCTTGGGAGGAGAGCAATGTCCAGTCTCGATAAAATAGTGAAGAGTAGAGACATCAGACTGGCAAGAAAGATCCACCTAGTCAAAGCCATGTATAAAGAAATTAAAGGGATATCGAGGCAGGGTGGACACCACAGATCCCACCGCTGCCCTTAGGTATAGCGTGGAACAAAAGGCTGAGCCTAAGTGACCGAAACACTTGGTATAACTAGCTGCCACCACCTCAGAAATTCTGTGGCCTGAGGAACCAAACAGGGTGTGAAAGTAACTGAAGTAAAAGAGTGTTTGGGCTTTATTACTTCAAAAGCTGACTGGAGAGTAAAAGATGTGTTGAGAGAGTGCTTTTGAGGTAAACCAATGGACTGAGGCGAACAACACTTGAGAGTAAACTAATAAAGAGTTTATTTAGAACTTAATATGAACATCTACTCGATGAAATGAGTGGTACAAAATCTTGATGCAGTTTCTGTGACTTTGGTTACTTCAATCAAACAGTTCTCACTGACAGAACAGCTTTCTTAGCTTGCGTCTCTTTAAACAACTGCTCTACTCTTAGACACAGTTTACACAGAGCACAGACCTCAGTCTGTCGCTCTCACACAGGGTAATAAGGTAACTTTGAAACCTCTCCTAGGCTCAATAAGACGTGGCACTCCTTTACTAGACTCTCTTCTCTAGCAAAGCTCTGGCCTGGTGTCTTCCCCTTATTCCCTAACCTAGAGACTAGCTAAAGCTCTCTTTCTTCTGTCAGCCCTGCTGTAACTCCTCTCTAAACAATCTGCATCCTACTCTGTCTAAATCTCAGACCCTTCTCCCTGTCAGATAAGACAGCTCCCTTTCCCTCCATCAGCTGACTCCACCCCTGATTGTAACACCCAATCAGGAGTCAGCCTGACTCCTCCTCCTTCTTTGCTCAACAACCAGGAGGCCAAACACTGCCAAGCAGGCTTCGGCCTAGCCAGCTAAAAAGGTAGTTTTATTACACCATGGTATTCCCTGTAGTCACCTACGGATGTGAGAGCTGGACCTTAGGGAAGGCTGAGCGAAGGAAGATCGATGCTTTTGAGCTGTGGTGTTGGAGGAAAGTGCTGAGAGTGCCTTGGACTGCGAGAAGATCCAACCAGTCCATCCTCCAGGAAATAAAGCCCGGCTGCTCATTGGAGGGAAGGAGACTAGAGACAAAGTTGAAGTACTTTGGCCACATTATGAGGAGACAGCAAAGCTTAGAGAAGACAATGATGCTGGGGAAAGTGGAAGGTAAAAGGAAGAGGGGCCGACCAAGGGCAAGATGGATGGATGGCCTCCTTGAAGTGACTGGACTGACCTTGAGGGAGCTGGGGGTGGTAACGGCTGACAGGGAGCTCTGGCGTAGGCTGGTCCATGAGGTCACGAAGAGTCGGAGACGACTGAACGAATGAACAACAACAAGATAGCACAACATGTGGTATATGACTTGCTGTTTCTATGACCATTCAAATAAGGGGAGGGCTAGGAAAAACTCAGTGCAAGCATGAGAAAGCCTTATCATGTGAGATGTATGATTTTTCCCCATGTGGAAGCATTTATTTTTATAAGAAAGAGTCACAGTCTCTCCAATGTCCCCAAATCAGGACTGAGGAACATTTGGTCCTTCAAATTGCTGGCTTTTAAAAATAGTTCTTAACATATTGAAATATAATAAAATTACACAGAGATATAAAAAGGAAAAGAAAGAAAGAAAAAGATGAAACGTACAGATGAGAAGTTAAAGAAAAATGTCAAGTTCCAGTCTTCCTTTAAATGGTGTATGATACTCAGGCTTCTCAAGAAAATATCTAAAAAATTATTTCTTTCGGATTAAATTTCCAGTATTCCAAGAAAGTGGTATAGTTCTATCTGTGTTGGATAAGACACTTGAGAGATCTGGGTTCAAATCCTCATAACAGCATGGCAACCAAGTGCCAACCTTGGTCAAGTTGCACTCTTTCAGTAATGCTTTATCTATGCACTACTGTGGTGCAGCGAGTTAAACCACTGAGCTGCTGAATTTGCTGACCGAAAGGTCGGTGTTTTGAATCCGGGGAGCAGAGTGAGCTCCTGCAGTTAGCCCCAGTTTCTGCCTACCTAGCAGTTCGGAAACATGCAAATGTGAGTAGATCAATAGGTAACACTTCTGCAGGAAGGTAACGACGCTCCATGAAGTGATGCTGGCCACATTACCTGGGAGGCATCTCCGGACAACACCAGCTCTTTGGCTTAGAAATGGAGAAGAGTCGAACATGACTACACTTAATGTCAAGGGGAAGCCCTTTCTTTACCTTACCGTATATATCCGGTGAGGTCTGGGTGTTGTTAGGATTGCTGCCTGCCTACTTTCCCTCTTCTCCAGCTCTGAGAAAGCCTACCGCACAATGTCTCTATGGCAACACTTTGGCAACTGTGGGCAAGCTCTCTTTTGGACTCTTTCCTCCCTCCCTTCTTCCCTTTCCCTCATGTACATGCCATTTTTCTAGTTCTAGGATGCCAGTACATATTTGACTGGTGATATAATGGGGGAATTGAAGTCAGGACTCCATGCCAGTGGTTCTTCAACCTTTGGTCCTCAGGTGTTTTGGCCTACCACTCCCAGAAATCTCAGCAAGTTTATTTATTTAATCATTCATTTATTTACATTATTCATATTCCGCCCTTCATACCCCTCAGGGGACTCAGGGCGGATTACAATGCACATATACATGGCAAACATTCAATGCCATAGACACACAACATATACAGACAAACAAAGAGGCAATTTGAGCTTCATGAGGGTATGCTCGAATTCGAGCCACCGGGGAAGCTGTCACTTCACGATCCACTTGTGACACCGAGTCCTGGATGGAGTACTTCCTCATTCTTTTGCACACTGCTGGAGATTTTTATGGCGTTGTAAATTAGTTAAATTAGCCTCCGCGCATAAGCGGTACCTAAATTTCCTACTTGACATATGCAACTGTCTTTCAGCTGCAAAGGTCGACAGCAAGCTAGACAAATGGTTGGGAGCTTACTCGGACCTGGGCTGGCTTCGAACTCATGTGGTAATTTAATGCAGCTGACTCCTAGCCAACTGTGCCACAGCCTGGTCCAACAGCTGTTAGGATTTCTGAGAGTAGAAGGCCAAAATATCTGGGGACCCACAGGTTGAGATCCACTGCTCTATGCAAATTGCATGCTCTTCCCCTCAAGTCATCAGCATAATCTCTGAGGCTACTGGTTTAGTAAAGGAAAAGTCACAAAAAGGATGTTTTTTTTACATGGATGCAGTGAAAAAACTTTGAGGACAGGTCTTACCTCCGATGGGAGCAGCGAAGCAGCAGCCAACGCCTACGGCACAGGCAGCCGCCAGCATCTCAATGTTGCGGGATTCGTTCTGCAAAAGAAGCAGGTGAGAAGTATATTGGAGCCACAGCGCAATCTACAGCCAGAACAAAAGGAACTGCAGCAGGTAACAGGAAAGCAATGGCAAACATTGCTTTCCTGTGACAATTATAGAACAGAATGGGTGCTCCCTTTCTTGGCATTCAGGGAATGCACCATTTATGGGCACCCTTTTTGGACTGTTGCCCTCCCCAAAACACCACCCAAATCATTTATCTACTATCTCTTGGGTAAAATGAGCAAAGACATCTGTGGAGTGAAGGTCACTAGATTTTAAGACTGGGTTGCTGTGAGTTTTCCAGGCTGTATGGCCATGTTCCAGAAGCATTCTCTCCTGATGTTTTGCCCACATCTATGGTAGACAATCCTCAGAAGTTGTGAAGTCTGTTGGAAATTAGGCAAGTGAGGTTTATATATCTGGGGAATGTCCAGGTTGGGAGAAAGAACTCTTGTCTGTTTGAGAAAAGTGTGAATGTTGCAATTGGCCACCTTGATTAGCATTGAATAGCCTTGCAGCTTCAAATCCTGGCTGTTTCCTGGCTGCAAGTGTGAATGTTGCAATTGATCACTGAATAGCAACAAAAAATCTGTAGATTTCTTCATGTCCTTTTAGTAGTAAGGGTATGAAACCTATAACCTAGTAATCCAGTGCTGTGAAAAAGGGTTTAAATTCTGCATTGGTTTCATATTCAGCGCTTACTAAATGCCATCATGGCAAATAATAATAATAATAATAAGAAGAAGAAGAAGAAGAATAAGAATAATAATAATCATAATTGTACAACACAATCAGAGCACTGGCATGAATTGTGGCTTTTTTTCTAAATCTACAAGCATCACCCACATACATCTGGAGAAATCTTTACAGAGTAAACCAGTTCTCTTATGTCCATATTGCTGATCAGGGGGACTGAGGATAGAAAAGGAAAGCTTGCTTAAAACCAGTCAGTGAACTTCAATCTGAACTGTGGCATTTGTGCTGTTTCAGACTCCAGAATCCTTCAGTCAGCATGACCATCAGATGGATACATACCTCATAGATACCGCCAAAGAGAGAGAGGAATTTGCTGAGTAAAGCAGCGCACATACTGGCTATGTGGACAAAAGGTCCCTGCAGAGGAAAGAGAAAAGGGAATTCACTGAGTTATAGGGAAACTCACAACAACAGACATTGCATAGGCAAATCTTTTGGGAACTGATCTGCAGTGGGTTCAAGGGATGGGTAACATCCTACCAGTGTCCAATGCAAGGGTTGGGAATTGCAAGACACATATTGCATGTGGTTTCTGGACTTCACTTCTCGGGTCTCAAAGCCTTATGCCAGTCTCCCTAACACATCCATCTTCCTGCAAAATTGGAAAACTCTAAGGGCACCTGGCCAGTCTTGGTTAGGACTTGGATGGGAGATTGCCAAGGCTATATTTCAGAGGAAGGAACGGGCAAAACCACCCTTGAATTTTACAAAAACCCTATAAAGTTCATGGGGTTGCCATGAGTCAAGAGGAGACTTGAATGGTCATGTACACATACTCAAGCACACATACAATTTGGGGTGAAAACTGCCTGAATGTAGTGCCCAAAATCCTCTGAATGTGCATAAACATGTTCCCTATTCCATCTATTTCCTATATTTCTCCTCCAAAGAGGCTGATTCCAACTCTGGAGGAGAAATGGAGAGCAAAAGAAGTTGGAGGGGCTCTTGAACCTTGAAGGGATTAAAGAAGAGGAAATTTCAGCAGGTGTTCTTTGCGACCTGGTTGCACAACAAGCAAAGTCTGCTGAAATCCCATCTTCTACATCACCATGCAACATACAGGAGTGCGCTCCAATTTTCACTTTGGCCTGGGTGTGTTTTTGTGTGTTGGTCCACATGCAGATGCCCACCTCTAACACAACACAACACAACACAACAAGAGATCTTCTTCCACCAAGTTATTATTTCATTTACTTACATCCTGCCTCTTCCCAACCCTGGGACTCAAGGCAGCATTAAAAAAAAGGAAATACATAAAAATGCGCATATAAATCAAAGCAAACAAAATGTTCATGAATTATAGAAATAATTAAAAGTAATTAAAAAAAACTCAGTGGGCCCTTGGCATTCAATGGGATTTGGTTCTAGGATCCATCTTAGATACTAAAATCTGTGGATGCTCCAGTCCTGTTATATACAATGGCATAATAAAAGGGTATCCCTTATATAAAATGACAAAATCAAAGTTTCCTTTTCGTTTTTTAAAAATATATACTTTTGAGTTGTGGATGGTTTAATCCATGGATACAGAATCTATGAGTATGGAGGGCTGAAAGCATATCCATTAAAAAAGCAAGAATTCAAAACGTCACCACATGTGTGCTGTTGCTCTTAATTCTCTAACCCACTGGCTTCTCCTAGGTTTGCACAAGTTACTATTTTGGATTCTATGTTGGCTGGTCTAAGAGGTACACTCCAAATGTCTTCTAAACATTGGGATTCATTACTATGCTCAGTATCCACTTATGATCAATCAACAAGGTTTCAGCAGCAGAATACCATGGTCCACCTCACCTCTTTGCCCAAAGGCATCCCACTGCCCAGGGCACACGTCAGGCCGATCACTTTGGCAACGAAGGTCTTGAGGGTTAGGTACTCCTTCAGCACCACTCCTCGCAGGATGGTCTTCATCTCAGGGATGCCAGAGCCTGAAAAAGGACAAGGAAAAGTTTGCAGAGATCACTTGGGCAAAGGGTTTCCTTCCAGGTATATTGGGTAGGAATCTTGCAGCACACCAGATCTTTTCCAACTGTAAGTCCAGCAGCCTAATCCAATACAGACCATGGGAGGTGCAATCCAACATCTGGAAGGTGCATGATTCCCATTCTTGGGCTAAAGATGGTTGTTCCCATGCCCCCTCCTGGATTTTCAGGATGCTAAAGTTTGGTGTCTATATGGAATGGGAAATGTTGCCTTTCCAATTGCAAGGGATTTGGGGAGCTGTAGCCCACAAGGTAACATTTCCTACTTCTGATCTGTCAGGGCAGAGAATACTTATCACCAAGTACTCATTCATATTGTATAATTACAGCAGTATGATTCCAACTTCAAGTTGCATACTACAGGACCTTGGAGTCTGTAGCTCGATGAAGCACAATGATTCTTTGGAACAGAATACAGCCAATCATCTATCTACATTTGCTGGGGTTGGGGAGTCAGGACCATATGAAAGGGGGGAAAATGCAGGAGAAAAACACTTTTTATATCCTGGGACAACATTCCTCTACAAATTTCCAGGTTGTCCACTGCATCTCCATGGTCAACTTTTGCCAGATGTGGAGTCACTCAGGAGGACCTAGAGATACCATATTAATCAAATCTGCAAATAATCACATCCACAAACATTAAACCCTAAAAGGGAAACCGCAGCATTCACATAATGGAATGATAGGAACTGAAGTGGAATTATAGCGCAATCATTACATAGTGTGAATGGGCCTACAACGTAGTGAAATTGCATATTAAATAAATAGTTCATTAGGCTTGGTCAGTTGCCAGGAAATTCCCTGGATCCAGTTCACAGAGGCCTCTTTTTGGAGGAGAGGTCTTCTTTGGGACAGTCCCATATCAACTTGGGGAGGAAGATTTGGTGCATGGTATTTCTTCTTCCAAGCCCCATTAAAAGGGCTCACCTTACTAGGCAGAAAGCAACTTCTACCCCGTAACTCACCTACTGCTTGTGGAGCCAGGATCTGGGTGAAGCCAGCTGAAAAAGTGATGAGCACCACAGGATAGGTAACCCAGGCCATGTACTGCAGGAAGATGTTGGCATCTAGTCCTCCATACATCCACTTCTGGGCTGCAGGTGGACATGACATGGAGAGAGAAAGAGAGAGAAATTGAGAACACGTCGATAAACAAAAGAAGGCACTAAGTGAACAGCAAGCACAGCTTGTACTAGTCTTCTACAGCCTGGTGCCTTTCCCTTGTGTTGGTGTAAAACATGATCATTCCTAACCAGTATGGGCAATAATCCAACCAGTCCATACTTCAGGAAATAAAGCCTGACTGCTTATTGGAGGGAAGGATATTAGAGACAAAGTTGAAGTACTTTGGCCACATCATGAAGAGACAGGAAAGCTTAGAGAAGAGAATGATGCTGGGGAAAATGGAAGGAAAAAGGAAGAGGGGCCGACCAAGGGCAAGATGAATGGATGGCATCCTTGAAGTGACTGGCTTGACTCTGAAGGAGCTGGGGGAGGTGACGGCCGACAGGGAGCTCTGGCGTGGGCTGGTCCATGAGATCACGAAGAGTCGGAAATGACTGAACGAATGAACAACAACAACAACATGGGCAATAATTATAACCATGCTGGCTAGAGAATAATGCAAGCTGTAATCTACTACATCAGGCATGGGCAAACTTTGTCACTCCAGGTATTAGGAATTGTGGGAGTTGCAGTCCAAAACACCTGGAGGGATGACGTTTGCCCATGCCTGCACTACATCTAGAAAACACTATGTTGGAGAAGATGAGGTATAAAGTAATAGCTGCAGACATTTCCTCTTCAACACAACCATGAAAGATACAGGAGCACTCCCCAGTTTCCACTCTGGCAACTCTACTCCCCGCCCATCACTACTATTATCCCCTTCCTTACCTTGCAAGCAGGTGGCTATGGCGAAATCCATGGCCCAGCTCACCAAGGCCATCACCAGCCCCAACAAGATGAGGAAAATCCAGTCTTCACCCACTTTGGAGATGAGGAACTTTTGGCATCGTACTGTGCAGACTGCAGGACGAAAGAGAGAAGGTAATGCATCAGGGACAGTGAACAAGGGATACTCAGATGATACACAGTGAGCATGACAGTAGGCTACCCAAAATAGGTACCCAATCCCTGCACCAGTGGTGGGCCAAACTGTTTGTTAATGTGTTTTTAAATGTTTTATCTTCATATGATTGTGGTAGTTTCTGTTTGTTCATTGCCTCAGGCACCTTTGTGAGCAAGGAGACAACAGAGGAGTATCTTCAATATCTTTAATAAATAAATAAAACAAGCACAAACATGACATTGTTGCTCCTGGAGCGCTTTTACACAACACAGTTATAGCACTGATTCTACTTAGCCGCCCCAAGTCTCTTTAGGGAGAGGGGGCGGGATATAAATAAAGCATTAGTATTGTTGTTGTTGTTGTTGTTATTATTATTTGAGACATAATAAGATTACTACACAGCAAACAGGATCACTATGCTGGCTTTTGTATTTGATCACACATCGGCCACATCCCAAGTGTCTAGGACTGTGTGATGTATCGGCAAATAATGCATGCCGACCCGAGTACGGTGGCCTTTTGCAACTGACAGATGGTAATTTTGTGAGCCCTGATTGTTTTTAAGTGCAGGCCAAGGTCGTTAGGCACTGCACCCAGAGTGCCGATCACCACTGGGACCACCTTGACTGGCTTGTGCCAGAGTCTTTGCAGTTCGATCTTTAAATCCTCATATAGTGGCAGCTTTTCCAGTTGCTTCTCATCAATGCTGGCTTTAGCCTATAAAGCCCTAAACGGTTCTGGCCCTGCTTATCTGTCTGAATGTATCTCTCCTTATGAACCACCTAGGAATTTAAGATCTTCTGGGGAGGCCCTGCTCTCTTGAAGCGGCTTACATGAGGTCAAGCCCAACAACACATCAATAAAAGAGAAGGGCGGTATAGAAATATAGTAAATAAAAATAACAAATAAATCAATGCTCCATACTTTGTTTTTTTCCCACGATCATGAGGTCAGGAGTATTGTTATAATAATAATAATAATAATAATAATAATAATAATAATAATAATAATGGGCTTTAGCTGTGTGATATAAAATTATCTGGAATGTCCCCTTTTATTGCAACTTCCAATTTTCTTGAAAGTGAGGATTGTGGGACTAGCAATCCAAAATAGAATTTTTCATGCTCTAAAACTGCCACACCTGAGGAAGCATGGTAGAGCATAGCATTTGCCACACATAAGCATAGTTCCACATACTTAAAACATGTGGATGGGGTGAGGTGCATTTTCACCCCATACATTTGCTGAAGTTAGAGGCACAGAACTACATGAAAGTGAAAAAACACAAATAAAGAAACTGCTAAAACATCTACTTCTGGGCTGCAGGTGAACAGAACATGGAGTGGGAAAGAGAAATGGAGAACATGTTGATACACAAAAGAAGGCACTTTCTCAGTGAACAGCAAGTACAACTTGTACTAGGCTTCTACAGCTTTCCTTTGTGTTGGTGTACAACTTTATCATTACTATGGCCAATAATTATAAGCATGCTGGCTAGAGGATAATGCAAGCTGTATTCCATTGGAGGCTCCTTCTTTGGAAGCTTTTAAACAGAGGCTGGATGGCCATCTGTCAGAGGTGATTTGAATGCAATATTCCTGCTTCTTGGCAGGAGGTTGGACTGGATGGCCCATGAGGTCTCTTCCAACTCTTTGATTCTATGATTCTATGATATCAGGCATGGGCAAACTCCGGCCCTCCAGGTGTTTTGGACTTCAACTCCCACATGGTCACCTTCAACTAGAATTGTTTTGGAGGACCTAGAGATTCCTAGGACGTTGTTATGATTTTTACACAGTTATGGTTTTTAGTGTTTGCTGCTCTCAGTCTTCTTTGGGAGAGAAAAAGTAGGATATATAAATACTACTAATATGAATTATCTCTAGTCATTTCCATGTCCTCCAGCATGACTGGAAGAACGTGACTGTAGAGTCATGCTGAAGGACCTAGAGATTCATGGAGGGAACATTTTTAATCAAATCCATGAATAATCCAATCTGCAAAAGTCAATGCTGCAAATGTGAAGAGACAACTCTATTCAAAACCAGCTCCCTCTTTGTTTGGCCAGTTTTGTAAACCAATGTTTACTTTTCCAGTGGCAGGAAGCAACAGAGCCTTTCTTCACCGAATATTTTTAGACGTTTCCATGAAACAAACCCCACTTTGAGGAAGTTAATGGGGCCTATTCAAACCGGAGAAGGCCGCTTGATTTGGCAGAGGCAGCCAAGCCAACAACTCAAGCGGCAAAAGCCATGAATGGGTTTGACGAAGGAGCCGGATTGGGGTCACTGCAAACAATGCACCCAAAGGAGAATCCTGCCCTGTCCAAGTGGAACATGATGCTCACTGATGACAACTTAGCATTCTGAGCAGGCAGTCGTTACATAACCAAACAAACATGCGCACAGGCATCTCTTAATTATGCAACCCCATTTCCTTACGGTGTGAATTAGAGAGAAATTACCTTTTAGGACTATAAGCATCCAGTGACCAGACTGTAAAGGTAAAGGTTTTCCCCTGGCATTAAGTCCAGTCATGTCCGAATCTGGGGGTTGGTACTCATTTCCGTTTCCAAGCCAAAAAGCCAGCATTGTCCATAGACATCTCCAAGGTCATGTGGCCAGGATGACTGCATGGAGCGCCGTTACCTTCCCACTGAAGTGGTACCTATTGATTTACTCACATGCTAGGTTGGCAGAGGCTGATGGGGTATATATATATGTGTGTGTCAAGGAGCAGTGGTCCAAATCAATCTGCAACTTTTCCAAGGCACATTGGAGCAATATCTCACAGTATATTAAATCTGACAATATGTGACCATGGGCTGAACAACTTATAAAAAGGCCTGAGCTTAGGAAAGCTACATTTATTTATTCATAGAATCAAAGAGTTGGAAGAGACCTCATGGGCCATCCAGTCCAACCCCCTGCCAAGAAGCAGGAATACTGCATTCAAAGCACCCCTGACAGATGGCCATCCAGCCTCTGTTTAAAAGCTTCCAAAGAAGGAGCCTCCACCACACTCCGGGGCAGAGAGTTCCACTGCTGAACGACTCTCACAGTCAGGAAGTTCTTCCTCATGTTCAGATGGAATCTCCTCTCTTGTAGTTTGAAGCCATTGTTCCATTGCATCCTAGTCTCCAAGGAAGCAGAAAACAAGCTTGCTCCCTCCACCCTGTGGCTTCCTTTCACATATTTATACATGGCTATCATATCTCCTCTCAGCCTTCTCTTCTTCAGGCTAAACATGCCCAGCTCCTTAAGCCTCTCCTCATAGGGCTTGTTCTCCAGACCCTTGATCATTTCAGTCGCCCTCCTCTGGACACATTCCAGCTTGTCAATATCTCTCTTGAATTGTGGTGCCCAGAATTGGACACAATATTCCAGGTGTGGTCTAACCAAAGCAGAATAGAGGGGTAGCATTACTTCCTTAGATCTAGACACTATGCTCCTATTGATGCAGGCCAAAATCCCATTGGCTTTTTTTGCCGCCACATCACATTATTGGCTCATGTTTAACTTGTTGTCCACAAGGACTCCAAGATCTTTTTCCCACGTACTGCTCTCGAGCCAGGCATTGTCCCCATTCTGTATCTTTGCATTTTGTTTTTTCTGCCTAAGTGGAGTATCTTGCATTTGTCGCTGTTGAACTTCATTTTGTTAGTTTTGGCCCATCTCTCTAATCTGTCAAGAGATGGATCTATTCATGGATCTAGATGCTATCCTATCTCCAGGGATCTCAGGATACGACTCAATATAACCAATCTGAATAGCTTAAAACACTTTAATACAATTAAAATAATTTCAAGCCTACTAAACCATTTCACACTTAGATTACCTTGGAAACTACAACCATCAGAGCTCTACAACTTGCACGAACATTGGCTATGCTATCTAGGGGATTTTGAGAGGTGCAGTCAATTAGGTTTCCAAATTCTGATCAGGGTTTTAAATAAAAATGCTTCTTTTGAGTTCAACCATGGTGTTGTTTCCTCCAGAAGCATTTAGAAGAAACGTATTAGTGGAGGTTGGCAACTCATCACAGAGGAGACTGAATAGCCACCCCACATGCAAGAAGGTCCACCAGTTTCCTCTTTTGGCCTTAATATATTAAAATGGCTCTTTAAAAATACAATGATTATGAGGCATATTTCAAAATGGTACTAATGATGGGTGTAAGTTCATTCTTCAAAACTACTGTCGGATCACCACATTTGGTGGGGTGAGGAGCACAGGAGCTCCATAAAAGTGAAGAAATATGGAGAAAATGTGTTACTTTTTGAACTAGAGAGAATACCTCTCCTGCAATCTCTAAGTCCTTTAGCATGACTCAATGATCAACATTTTCACTGAAGAACCTAGAGCAGTGGTTCTCAACCTGTGGGTCCCCAGGTGTTTTGGCCTACAACTCCCAGAAATCCCAGCCAGTTTACCAGCTGTTAGGATTTCTGGGAATTGAAGGCCAAAAATATCTGGGGACCCGAGGTTGAGAACCACTGACCTAGAGCTTCCTACAGCTCTGTTCTCTCTAAGTATCTGAACATTAGGAAGAACTTTCTAATGGTGAGAGCTGTTTGAAGGGAGATGTTGACAAGCTGGAAAGTGTCCAGAGTAGGGTGACTCAAATGATCAAGGGTCTGGAGAACAAGCCCTATGAGGAGTGGATTGAAGAGCTGGGCATGTTTAGCCTGCATAAGAGAAGGCTGAGAGTAGACATGATGAGGACCATGTATGAAGATGTGAGGAGAAGTCATAGGGAGGAGGGAGCAAGCTTTTTTCTGTTGCCCTGGAGACTAGGACACAATGGAACAATGGCTTCAAACTACAGGAAAGGAGATTCCACCTGAACATGTGGAAGAACTTTCAAATGGTGAGAGCTGTTCAGCAGTGGAACCCTCTATCCTGGAGTGTGGTGGAGGCTCCTTCTTTGGAGGCTTTGAAATAGAGGCTGGATGGCCATCTGTCAGGGGTGCTTTGAAGGCGATTTTCCTGCTTCTTGGCAGAATGGGGTTGGACTGGATGGCCCATGAGGTCTCTTCCAACTCTAGGATTCTATGATTCTATAAATGGGGGCAGAGGGTCAACAATGAATGGGGATAGTTTTCTTGAAGTAAAATTATCCCCATTAAATATTTTTTTAATAGAGTAGGGATGGGAACACAGTTTTCAAGGAAGGAAAATCAAGCCAGCAATGTTTACTGACCAAGTGCATCTCAGCATCTATATTACAAAAGAGTTAAATCAAGCTGTGCTGTTGACCAGCGGGGCTTTCACTGACCACTGGGCCCAGGTGGCGGATGGTATTTGCTTCCCTTCTTGAGGCTTTTCAGCCCAGCAGTTGCACGCTTTCATCTGTATTAAATCTGTGAAGGATGCTGGTGCTTCACGCTGAAACACAGTGTTTCCTTAAAAATATAAAACGCTTTAAAAATCAAGGTTTTAAAAAATATTTTCATATATAGGGAAATGATTTGAATACTTATGCAAAATCTTTTTAAGGGACCAAATAAAGATATAATACTGTACTAACAGGTGACTGGTAACCTGTTAGCCATTTGGATTATTATGAGTTAGATTTACCCATGTGTAACTAACTATGTTATATCATAATGAAATTGAATGTTGCATGTAATTATACACAGTGGGACATTGGAGATTTGTTCCAGGACCTACTGCTGATGCCAAAAATCTGTGGATGCTCAGATTTTATATTTTGTGGTATAGTAACTTGGTGTCCTTTATATAAAATGTCAAAATCAAGGTTGGCTTTTTTGGAATTTGGTTTTTTTCAAGTTATTTTCAAGCTGTAAACAGGTGAATGAGTGGATTCAGAACCTAAAGAAATTGGAGGACCAAGTGTATAGTCTATTGTATGTAACTATATTGTAATTATGGAGCATGATGGACTATGGGTGGATCTACACCAGGCATGGGCAAACTTCAGCCCCCCAGGAGTTTTGAACTTCAAATCCCACAATTCCTAACAGCCGTCCAAAACTCCTGGAGAGATGAAGTTTACTCTTGAAGTCCAAAACATTGTATGTAACTATATTGGAATTATGGAGCATGATGGACTATGGGTGGATCTACACCAGGCATGGGCAAACTTCAGCCCCCCAGGAGTTTTGAACTTCAAATCCCACAATTCCTAACAGCCGTCCAAAACTCCTGGAGAGATGAAGTTTACTCTTGAAGTCCAAAACATTGTATGTAACTATATTGGAATTATGGAGCATGATGGACTATGGGTGGATCTACACCAGGCATGGGCAAACTTCAGCCCCCCAGGAGTTTTGAACTTCAAATCCCACAATTCCTAACAGCCGTCCAAAACTCCTGGAGAGATGAAGTTTACTCTTGAAGTCCAAAACATTGTATGTAACTATATTGGAATTATGGAGCATGATGGACTATGGGTGGATCTACACCAGGCATGGGCAAACTTCAGCCCCCCAGGAGTTTTGAACTTCAAATCCCACAATTCCTAACAGCCGTCCAAAACTCCTGGAGAGATGAAGTTTACTCTTGAAGTCCAAAACATTGTATGTAACTATATTGGAATTATGGAGCATGATGGACTATGGGTGGATCTACACCAGGCATGGGCAAACTTCAGCCCTCCAGGAGTTTTGAACTTCAAATCCCACAATTCCTAACAGCCGTCCAAAACTCCTGGAGAGATGAAGTTTACTCTTGAAGTCCAAAACATTGTATGTAACTATATTGGAATTATGGAGCATGATGGACTATGGGTGGATCTACACCAGGCATGGGCAAACTTCAGCCCCCCAGGAGTTTTGAACTTCAAATCCCACAATTCCTAACAGCCGTCCAAAACTCCTGGAGAGATGAAGTTTACTCTTGAAGTCCAAAACATTGTATGTAACTATATTGGAATTATGGAGCATGATGGACTATGGGTGGATCTACACCAGGCATGGGCAAACTTCAGCCCCCCAGGAGTTTTGAACTTCAAATCCCACAATTCCTAACAGCCGTCCAAAACTCCTGGAGAGATGAAGTTTACTCTTGAAGTCCAAAACATTGTATGTAACTATATTGGAATTATGGAGCATGATGGACTATGCACCATCTACACCACGTAGGAGGAAACTTCAGCCCCCCAGGAGTTTTGAACTTCAAATCCCACAATTCCTAACAGCCGTCCAAAACTCCTGGAGAGATGAAGTTTACTCTTGAAGTCCAAAACATTGTATGTAACTATATTGGAATTATGGAGCATGATGGACTATGGGTGGATCTACACCAGGCATGGGCAAACTTCAGCCCCCCAGGAGTTTTGAACTTCAAATCCCACAATTCCTAACAGCCGTCCAAAACTCCTGGAGAGATGAAGTTTACTCTTGAAGTCCAAAACATTGTATGTAACTATATTGGAATTATGGAGCATGATGGACTATGGGTGGATCTACACCAGGCATGGGCAAACTTCAGCCCTCCAGGAGTTTTGAACTTCAAATCCCACAATTCCTAACAGCCGTCCAAAACTCCTGGAGAGATGAAGTTTACTCTTGAAGTCCAAAACATTGTATGTAACTATATTGGAATTATGGAGCATGATGGACTATGGGTGGATCTACACCAGGCATGGGCAAACTTCAGCCCCCCAGGAGTTTTGAACTTCAAATCCCACAATTCCTAACAGCCGTCCAAAACTCCTGGAGAGATGAAGTTTACTCTTGAAGTCCAAAACATTGTATGTAACTATATTGGAATTATGGAGCATGATGGACTATGCACCATCTACACCACGTAGGAGGAAACTTCAGCCCCCCAGGAGTTTTGAACTTCAAATCCCACAATTCCTAACAGCCGTCCAAAACTCCTGGAGAGATGAAGTTTACTCTTGAAGTCCAAAACATTGTATGTAACTATATTGGAATTATGGAGCATGATGGACTATGGGTGGATCTACACCAGGCATGGGCAAACTTCAGCCCCCCAGGAGTTTTGAACTTCAAATCCCACAATTCCTAACAGCCGTCCAAAACTCCTGGAGAGATGAAGTTTACTCTTGAAGTCCAAAACATTGTATGTAACTATATTGGAATTATGGAGCATGATGGACTATGGGTGGATCTACACCAGGCATGGGCAAACTTCAGCCCTCCAGGAGTTTTGAACTTCAAATCCCACAATTCCTAACAGCCGTCCAAAACTCCTGGAGAGATGAAGTTTACTCTTGAAGTCCAAAACATTGTATGTAACTATATTGGAATTATGGAGCATGATGGACTATGGGTGGATCTACACCAGGCATGGGCAAACTTCAGCCCCCCAGGAGTTTTGAACTTCAAATCCCACAATTCCTAACAGCCGTCCAAAACTCCTGGAGAGATGAAGTTTACTCTTGAAGTCCAAAACATTGTATGTAACTATATTGGAATTATGGAGCATGATGGACTATGGGTGGATCTACACCAGGCATGGGCAAACTTCAGCCCTCCAGGAGTTTTGAACTTCAAATCCCACAATTCCTAACAGCCGTCCAAAACTCCTGGAGAGATGAAGTTTACTCTTGAAGTCCAAAACATTGTATGTAACTATATTGGAATTATGGAGCATGATGGACTATGGGTGGATCTACACAAGGCATGGGCAAACTTCAGCCCTCCAGGAGTTTTGAACTTCAAATCCCACAATTCCTAACAGCCGTCCAAAACTCCTGGAGAGATGAAGTTTACTCTTGAAGTCCAAAACATTGTATGTAACTATATTGGAATTATGGAGCATGATGGACTATGCACCATCTACACCACGTAGGAGGAAACTTCAGCCCTCCAGGTGTTTTGACTTCAAATCCCACAGTCCAAAACACCTGGAAAGCCCGAGTTTGCACATGCCTGACCTACACTGTAAGATCAATGCAGTTTGATGCCACTTTAACTATTATGGCTCAATAATAATAATAACAATAACAATAACAATAATATTTATTTATAACCTGCCACCATCTCCTCAAAGGGCACTCAGGCGGCTAACATGAGGCCAAGCCCAAAAATAATACAACATAATTAGACACAAAACAACAGAGAAATCAAAACAAAATATATAAAATAATAAATAAAATAAACAGTATAAAATAATGCTATGGAATTATGAGTGTTGTAGTTTGCTGAGGCATCAGCATTCTTTGGCAGAGAAAATTAATCACTTTGTAACATTGCAATGTAAAACTACAACTCCCATGATTCCATAGCATTGAGCCATAGACATTCAAGTTGTGTTGATCTGCATTAACCCTTCACTGTAGATAGAATCATAGATTCAAAGAGTTGGAAGAGACCTCATGGGCCATCCAGTCCAACCCCATTCTGCCAAGAAGCAGGAATATTGCATCCAAAGCACCCCTGACAGATGGCCATCCAGCCTCTGTTTAAAAGCTTCCAAAGAAGGAGCCTCCACCACACTCCAGAGCAGAGAGTTCCACTGCTGAATGGCTCTCACAGTCAGGAAGTTCTTCCTCATGTTCAGATGGAATCTCCTTTCTTGTAGTTTGAAGCCATTGTTCCGCGTCCTAGTCTTCGGGGAAGCAGAAAACAAGCTTGCTCCCTCCTCCCTGTGACTTCATCTTACATATTTATACACCCTAAGACTGTGAAGAACAGGGTTAAATCCATGCTCAGCTGTGAAATCCTCTTGAGTGACTCTGGGAAGGCTACACTCTCTCAACCCCAGATAAATCCCATGATAGGGTTGTCTTAGGGCAATGGCTCTCAACCTGTGGGTCTCCAGGTGTTTTGGCCTACCACTCCAAGAAATCCCAGCCAGTTTACCAGCTGTTAGGATTTCTGGGAGTTGAAGGCCAAAACATCTGGGGACCCACAGGTTGAGAACCACTGCTTTAGGGCCATCATAAAGCATGCAGCAACAATGAGTCTGATGTGTAGTTCTGGAAATGATGAAACCTTGCACACTTTTGTGACAATATGCTTGACCTTAAATAATCCTATTGCCGCATGGTGAGTTTGGTTTCTTCCCCAGTTAAGCTGTTGAAAATACAATGAATACAACAAAGAAAGCATTCCAGACCTTCAAGGCCAATATTCGCAACTACCCTCCTCTAACCTTATCTTTGGATTAAGGAACAAAGGGTCATAGTCTGTTGTTCAAATATCCAACCAACTGGGTCAAGAGAAGGAGATGGCTACATAAAAGCACTGAGATCAATAATAAATCTCTTCCAACTTGATTTCGTCTAGATGTGTTGGACTACAACCCCCATCATCCAGGTCAGGTTGTTGGCTGGAGATAATGTAATCCAACAGACAAGGAGATTTAGGGAAAGGTGATGGATCTACAGTCCATTATTTGGCACTGTAGATCCAACCTTTGTGTGTGTGTGTGTGTGTATACCAGACATGGGTAAACTTCAACCCTCCAAGTTTTTGGACTTCAACTCCCACAATTCCTAACAGCCTCAGGCCCTTTCCTTTCCCCCCCTCAGCCGGTTAAGTGGCTGAGGGGGGAAAGGAAGGGGCCTGAGGCTGTTAGGAATTGTGGGAGTTGAAGTCCAAAAACTTGGAGGGCTGAAGTTTACCCATGTCTGGTGTATACACACATATTAGTCCCAATATCAGGTGCTGCTTGTTACCTAGTTGCATGACAAGCACCATCTCCTGAAATATCTTCCATACAACCATTCAAGGTCCAGTTTTCACTCCAGTAACCATAGTACTCTCTGAAGTAGTCCTGCCTTTAGTGAAGCCAGTTTGTGTTTCCACAAATGTTTGCATTTAATTGCAAATGTTTGCATTTAATTGCCCAGCGGGGCTTTGACATAACCCTCTGGGCACTACAATAATAAAATCCCGAATGGTCATTTTTTTTGGAGTAATCTTTTTAATCATTTGCATCTTATCCATAAGTGTTTTGCTTAAGAATTGAAAATAAAGACTTTTTAACACAGAGACAGAAGCCTCCGCATTGCCTTAGAGGTAAATGTAAAGAGGGAGGTTGAAATGGTTTTAAATCACAGGTTGAAGAGCAGCACTCAGTGCAGAAGTGGGCTAAACTCCTTAATGATAATTACACCTTTTGAGAAAGAAGATGATTATCAAATGAATACAGTTTCAGGAAAAAAACTATCAAACATAAAATCCAGAGACACTCAAGTTGGCTCTGCTTTGGAAGGCAAGTTTCTGTTACAGGTGAGCCTTCCAGTAGTGCTATATTGGGCACTGCAGTAGTGAAAGGGCTATTTGTGATGTGTTTTCAAATTTTGTATGTATCCAAGGTGGTGTGGAGAGAATCGACCAGTGGGGTGCCCCATCTAGCCATATAATGCAGTTTTGGAATGCAGTTTAGCTTTATTGAACTGCATTATATGGCACTGTAGACTGATATAATGCAGTTCAATGCAGTTAAACTGAGTAAAATGACCTGAACATGATTAGAAAGCTGGATTAAATCTAAAGATATGCATTTTAACAGAGAGAAATATATAATACTACATAGGGGCAATAAAAATGAATGGACATTCAGATATAGGATGGGTGACAGCTGGCTTGAAAACAGTACATGTGCAAAGCATGTAGGAGTCTTAGTAGATCTCAAGCTGGACATGAGTCAACAGTGTGATGCAGCAGCTAAAAACACCCAATGTGATTCTTGGGTACATACTAGTGTCTAGATCAGTGGTTCCCAACCTGTGGTCCATGGACCACAAGTAGTCCAAAAGAATGAAAATATGGCCTGTGGCCTCCCCATTACTGCACTGTTGCCTCGTAACCATGTGACAGTGAGAGCGACTGGTTTTGTGAAACCCTCTTATACAATGGGGATGTCGGGAGCAGAGAGATTGACTACCCATGAAAAATTACTACTACCACATCAGCTCTAGATTATTAAATATGTTTTTTTTTGAGAAAGCAAATGGCAACTACTAGATAGCATATGTTTTGTATCAGAAACTAGAGTTGATGTGGTCTATCCAATGCAGTTTTCTGAATCAGCGCCCCAAATAACTAAACCAAATCTAAGGTTGACCAAAAACAGATTCGTAACCCTTTTGGTACTAATGTTGGAGAGTGGTCCCTGGTCAAAGTCATCCTTGGTCAAGTCCCTGGTCAAATGGTGACTGCTCAAAGTGGTTCCTGGTCAAAGAAAGGTTGAGAACCACTAGATCAAGAGAAGTCATAGTCCCACTCTATTTTGTTTTAGTCAGAACTGGAATATTGTGTCCAGTTCTGGGCAAGATGGAAAATGTCCAGAGAAGGGTGACCAAAATGATCAAAGGGCGACCAAAATGATCAAAAGTTTTGTAGCCAAGCCCTATGAGCAGAAGCTTAAAATGCTGGGCATGTTTAGCTCGGAGAAAAGAAAGCTGAAGGGGTATATGAGAGCCGTGTTTTAATTTTTGAACGGATGTCACATTGAGAAGGGGGCAAGCCTGTTTTCTGCTATTCTTGAGGCTAGGGAACAATGGAGGAATGGATTCAAATTGCAGGGAAAAAAATATTGCACCTCAACATTTGAGAAGAACTTCGTGGTGCAAGAGCTGCTTGGAAATGGAAGATACTACCTTGGAATCATGGTGGGGTCTCCTTCTCTTGAGGTTTTTAAGCAGAGCCTGGTTGGCCATCTGCTGGGGGTGCTTTGATTGTGTATTCCTGCATGGCAAGGGACTGGACTGGATGGCCTTTGTGGTCCCTTTCAGCTCTATGATTCCATGTTTCCAGACGCAAGCCAACCAACCTGCTTTACTCTTCCCAATCAGCTGAAGGAACAAGGCGCCTGGGGCTTCCTGCCCTGCGCCATTCGGTGCTAGTGGAAAGGTCAGTTTTACATATTAGCTTTATAAGGGAGACCTGAGGCTGGTTATTCCATTTCCCATTGCTGATATTAGCCACAGGCCATCAGCAGCTGGGCCCAGAGGGAGATGCAACAAACAGACGCATGTTGGGTTAGGAAAACATGTTGTCACTTTAGAACAACAGTGTTAGCGCATGCCTCCAACAACAGAACAGGGCGAAGGGAATAAGGGGAGAAAGGCGGCCGCCACACCCGGGGCCATGCGGGGACAGCTGGGCTCTGGCTCATAAGGCTGCCCCGGGGAGCCGGCGACATTTAACCAGAGAATTCGCCTCAAGAACAATGCATGCCGCGCTCTCAACAAGTTGCTAAGGGAACTATTTTAAGGCATCGGAACAGTAAGATCCCATGGACAATAACAACAGGCAGGGGGACTTTGACCAGAGTGTTCGGCCAGCACCACCCACCCAGGAGGAGAAAGGAGGGAGGGTCCGGGCTTATTAAGGAGAGGTGGGACTTTAGGGTTGTAGGAAACCTTTGTAAAAATTGGTCCTCATTCATCACGCTCCCCTTTTCGAAAAGAGCAAAAGCGTGAAAGGGAGGGGACATCTTGCACACAGTCTCTTGGGCTGGGATGATTCAAAAGTGCCAGAAATATTGGCGGTTAAAACCAGTTTTCATGGGGCTATAATTCCTGAAGTCCTAGGACTTGTAGTCCTAAGAAAGAAAGAAAAGAGAGAAAGAAAGTTGGTTTTGCAAATTCTATGAACAGCACACCATGATATTGTTCTTGCTAGACTTCCTTCTAATGTGCTGACAGATTATAGGACCAGTTAGCCATGAATAGATGAACAAGATTAGACAAAAAAAAAAAAGGTAGAAATGCTCTTGGGGGTGCATCTACACTACAGAATTAATGCAGTCTGAGACCACTTTGTCAACCTAGGGCAGAGGTGGAAATTTGATGCTACCTCCTAAAATGTGCCTAGCATGTGCATTGTTCTGGCATGCAATGGGACAGAACCAGGACATAGAAGCTTAGGCTTCTGGCTTTGTGGCAGAATTTTTATGCTATAACTCCCAGAATCCTCCAATGAACCCAGACAGTGACCATGTTGGTTGTGGGATTCTGGGAGCTGTAGTCTATCAAAGGCAACATTCCCATGCTCTGGACTGGGTTACATCAGCCTAGTCCAAACACCAAAACAGCAGCCCTGTGCTTGCTTCTTTTCTTTTTTTCCTATAACACATGTGTCTCTTAAAGATACACACAGCCTCATCAAGCTGTTCCTTTTGTCCACAAATTCTTGGACAGTCCATGTATATTATGCACATCTATGCAGCAATTCACAGGATCATTTTTTAAATTAAAGACATGTAATTATTATTGTTGTTGTTATTGTTGTTGTTCTTGTTATTAGATACACAAAAAGATTAGTACACAGCAAACAAGGTCACTGTGCTGGCTGTTGTGCTGGATCACACAGACATTTCCCAAGTGTTTAGGACTATGTGATGTATCGGGAAATAATGTATGCAGATCTTAGTAGGGTGGCCTTTTGCAGCTGACAGATGGTGATTTTGTTAGTGCCCATTGTTTTTAAGTGCAAGCCAAGATCTTTAGGCACTGCACCCAGTGTGCCAATCACCACTGGGACCACCTTTACTGGCTTGTGTCAGAGTCTTTGCAATTAGATCCTTAAATCCTTGTATTGTGTCAGCTTTTCCAGTTGCTTCTCATCAATTCTGGTGTCGTCTGGGATTGCAACATCAATGATCCATACTTTGTTTTTTTAACACGATTGTGAGGTCAGGAGTATTGTGCTCCAAAATTCTATCAGTCTGAATTTGGAAGTCCCAAAGCAGTTTGATGTGTTCATTCTCTGTAACCTTTTCGGGCTTGTGAACCCACCAGTTCCCAATGATGTATCTTCTCTGATCAGCAAGCCTCTGTTCAGTTACAATTGAATCTGGATATTCAAGTTTCCACAGATGGTACATCCATTTTTGGTAACCACATCTTTGGGGTTCCGATTTATAATAGCAGTTCATGACAGGTCAATTCTGTGACACTGAAAATGTCTGTCTCTTTTGTAGTTGTTTTACTTCCAGTTGCCCTATAGGCCCATGCCATGGTCACTCAGCAGCAGGTCTTGGTTCCTGTAGCCCACTTGTTGATGGGTGCCCAAGAGAAGCACTTGTCATGGTCCTTATTATCCTGACAGAGCCAGTATAGAGTTCTTTAGAGTTTGTTTCACCATATTTAAATGGGTTGGATGCACCTACTGGCTTGGTTGTACCTACTGGTAGTTTGCACTACTGCCAACACAATTCTCAGCTGTTAAGCCCCTCCGCTAACAAGGTGGCACCTGTTGTTGTTGTTGTTGTTGTTGTTGTTGTTGTTGTTGTTATTCATTTGAGTTCTCAATTCCCTTGTTAGATTTCTGTAGATGGAAGCTGGCAGTTTGTGTACATGGAAGTATTGATTTTGCAACCCCCTCATTCATCTACCTTGAGCTGTTATGCGGAAGGATGAGACATGAATCTAGCTAAATCAAATCAATCAGTTCCCAGCAGGTGGAAAATAACCTGCGAAGTCTGTTTCTTTAGAGTTTGTTGATGCTATTTGCTGCCAGGTTAGCTTTGGCTTATGGCAACACGATGTGCAAGAGACCTCTTGGGCATGAATAACAGTGCTCAGGTCTTGCAAACTCGGGACTGTGGCTTCTTTTACTGAAATCCATCCACTTGCAACGCGGTTTTCCTTTCCTCCTAACTGCCTTGCCTTCCATTCTACTGAATATGATCATCTTTTCCAATGAGTCATCTCATCTCATGATATGTCCAGGAGCCCCCAGTGGCGCAGTGGGTTAAACCCCTGTGCCGGCAGGACTGAAGACCGACAGGTCGCAGGTTCAAATCCGGGGAGAGGCGGATGAGCTCCCTCTATCAGCTCCAGCTCCTCATGCGGGGACATGAGAGAAGCCTCCCACAAGGATGATAAAAACATCAAATCATCTGGGCATCCCCTGGGCAATGTCCTTGCAGATGGCCAATTCTCTCACACCAGAAGCGACTTGCAGTCCCTCAAGTCACTCCTGACATGACAAAAAAAATGATATGTCCAAAGTAAAATAGTCCCGCTGTAGTCATTTTTAAAAGTATCCTGTCTTCAAAATTGGCTCCTCTTAAAGTCACAGAATGTTTGTGAATTCTAATGATTTTGGGGGCAAATCATCCAACTCTGGAGACACTGGGATAAAATGTTTCCAACCTTGTGTTCCTCCTTGCGCCCAATAAAGAGAAGCATGAAATCGTATATCCTGCTGGCTCAAAGGCTTTGCTTGTTTTATTTATGCCTAGGATTTAGACAGAGAACTTGTGCTGGTCAAGCAAAGGGCACAAATACTCTGCCTATTGTTAGAAGTTGCTGGAGGCCCTTTCTTCAAAAGGGAGATGGAAGAAGAGGAAGATAGAACCCAAGGGAGGTAAGAAGAAGGAGCCTTGAAAAGAGAGGTGCAAGGAAAAACAAATGTGCAAAGACTAATAGAATTATGGAACTGAAAGGCATCCCAAAGGATGGTCCAATCCAACCTACTACCAGAGTAGGAAAGGCAAAACTAAAGCATCCAGGTTTTGTTTGCAAACCTCAGTAAACAAGAGTACAACCATCCTTCATGTCATTCCATTCTACTGTTGAAAGCTTCTACCAGCTGGATGTTTCCCCATGTAAGACTTATCAGGGATCGAGAATGAGTCCAAAAGGCTAAGATGTTATTTTGCTTATGTTTTGCTCAGCCCTCTGGTAAACAAGTGCCATGGGAATGGCCTGAGGCAAACAGGCATTTCTTTTCCTCCAGACAACTTCAGAAGTGGAGTCAGCAATATGAGTTGCGTTGCTTGAGTTCTGTGTATCTGGAACATGCTTGTCCCAATTTGAGTTGGATCCTGGATATACTTATTGTTTAGAGTACAACCTTTGGAATCCCACAGAGAGCCTTGTAAATTGTTATGATAGCTGTAAAGTATTTATGCATATCACAAATTGTTATACATTTCTTGTGTTTAATATTTAGATATAAATATAAAGGTAAAGGTTTCCCCTTGACATTAAGTCTAGTTGTGTCCGACTCTGGGGGGTGATGCTCATCCCCATTTCTAATCCAAAGAGCCAGCATTATCCGTAGACACCTCCAAGGTCATGTGGCCAGCACGACTGCATAGAGTGCCATTACCTTCCAGCAGAAGCGGTACCTATTGATCTACTCACATTTTAATATTTTCAAACTGCTAGATTGGCAGAAGTTGGGGCTAACAGCGGGAGCTCACCCCACTCCCTGGATTTGAACCACTGACTTTTTGGTCAGCAAGTTCAGCAGCTCAGCAGTTTAACCTGCTGTGCCACTAGGGAGCCCTAGATATAACTATAGATATAGAAATATAGACTTGCACATCCACATATATATGATGGAGCAATCTTACATATTTTGTGTGTATATGAAAAACAGATTTAATTTCTCTCATTTTATATGTAGTGATTCCTTTGCTTTAGATGACAAAAACAACCTTGAATGCTGAAGTCTCATTATATAATTGTGCTGTTAACTTCTGTAACTTTCCCCCTTTTTACACTTATATATGATACATACTCACATGCAGTTTGTACATACACAGATTCATCATGATAGGCTGAGCATGGATTTGGTCACCTGTCTTATTCAAAAAAGCTAGCCACACTTAATAATCACAGATTTTTAAAAGAGATAATATTACAAATTGAGCATCTTTTATTCGGAATCCCCAAATTTAAAACACTCCAAAACTCCAAGTGTTCACATGGGTGACTGAGATAGTGACACCTTTGCTTGCAAGGCACCAAAACTTTGCAACATCCACACAACTATTTTAAAATATTTTATGTGGCTATGTGTACAAAGTATATATGAAACACACACAAATTTTGTGTTTAGACACGGGTCCCATCTCCAAGATGTCTCATTATGTGTCTCCGAGTTACAAACATCCGACTTACAAACAACTCATAGTTTAGAACAGGGATGAGACAACAGGAAGTGAGAGAAATTTCAGAGGGAAATTTACTTTTGAAAAAGTTATTATCATGGGGAAAAGGTGTTTCCACTGAATAATAATAATAATAATAATAATAATAATAATAATAATAATCTTTATTTATACCCCACCATCATCTCCCCAACGGGGACTCGGGGCGGCTTACATGAGGCCAAGCCTAGACAACATATTAAAGCAAAATAAAACCAAAACATAAGCAACAAAGCTTTATTGCTAAGCCTTGTTTCCACAACAAGCCAAATGTTTCAAAATCCAATTCTCAAAGGGACAGAAAGTGAAGTGAAATCATCTGTAAAGGGGCACAGACAGCAAAACGATCACCACAGGGGTGTTAACCCTTCCCTATGCTATCCAAAGGGTGTGTGTGTGTATGGGTGTGTGTGATGTGTGTGTGGTGTGTGTGTGTGTGTGTGTGTGTATGTATGTATGTATGTATATATATATATATATATATATATATATATATATATATATATATATACACACACACATACACATACATACACACACACACACACACACACCTGTTCTGACTTATATACAAATTCAACTTTAGAACCTGTCTTGGAGGACTGCCTGTTTATGTATAACAGGTTTTCCAAAATCCAAGCGCTTCAGATAAGGGATATTCAATCTGGATAATGACCAGCACACATATATCCTCCTCTCCCCCTGCAATATATGGCAGACTCCTTACTTCGGCAGCGTGTGCAGCGGCTCTGGTCATACTCCAACAGCTCCGAGGGCCTCAGTCGCTCTTTCTTAGATGGTTTCCAGCGTTCCTGCTGCAGCCGGATGCGTGCCGCTTCATCCTTGGCGAAGGCTCCTAAGTCCTGAGTGTAGCGGCCATACATCTGGCAAGGAGGCAACAAAGACAGGTCAAGGGCACTGCCTGGCAAAGAAGGAGAGGATGGGTCATCTGAGAAGGAATATCATCCATATTTCTCTTGCAGGATAGTGCAAATAGTGGTCCAAGGCCCAGTGACATAGGGAAATTCAAAGGTGAGCAGGAATAACTTCTTCTGGGTGGAATCTGCCTTCAGGGAGCTGACTATGGTGTTATTCCCTATCACAAAGACAGATTCAGCACCATGGATAGTTCCTTCAAGGTATGAGCTCAAAAATGGAGTAGATTCACTACCCCAGTGATATGGGAGCCACCAGACTCTCTGTTCACATTCACATTTAGGATCTGGGGAGGACGAGAGAAAAGGGTTTGAGGGATGCCTTGCTCCCTATGACATGCACAACATCAGCTATTTAGAGTTGTGGTGCATGTGTATTGTTGTATTGTTGTGTTATTGAGGCCTTGGCCTTTGTAAGCCGCATCGAATCCTTCAGGAGATGCTATTGGGGTACAAATAAAGATGATAATAATAATAATAATAATAATAATAATAATAATAATAATAATAATAATTCAGTTCAAACTGACTGCTTTATAGGATTTCCAATACTATTTTATAGTCAACATATAACATCAGCCATAAAGGGGCTGCAATATCTGAATTCAAGGTGAGATAATGATATTCAATGTCTTAAATGACCTGGAACCTTATTACTTGCAGGAGTGCTTCTCATTATATAGTATCATGAAAGATATATTCTTGAACTTACTGTAGAAACAGGAAACCATAGACAATAGCGAACCTTATTGAAACGAATGTCCTCAATTGGATGTAACCATAGAAGACAGAGAAAATCCTAAAGAGATATCCTTTCTAGAAATTTTCTGGGTCCTCCAATAAGACCTTACAATAACTTCTGGTGGAAGCATAGCATAGAATTTCTGGGAGAACCTAGCAAACACTGAGCAAAGGCCTACTTTGTTGATCTTCTTTAGACACCAAGTTACAACTTGGCTTTTCATCAAAGCCCCTGAGGCCAAACTTAGTAATTTTTAAAGTGTGCACCTTTTTTTTCATGCCTGGAGCGACTTGAGAAACTGCAAGTCGCTTCTGGTGTGAGAGAATTAGCCGTCCGCAAGGACGTTGCCCAGGGGACGCCCGGATGTTGTTTTTTTAATGTTTTACCATCCTTGTGGGAGGCTTCTCCCTTGTGGGAGCTGGAGCTGACAGAGGGAGCTCATCCATGCTCTCCTTTTGGTCCTGTCGGCACAATTGTTTAACCCATTGTGCCACCGTGTGCACATAAGAGGGTTAGAACCATTTCAGCCTGATTTAACCTGGGGTGTATCTACACTGCAGAATTAGTGCAGTTTGACACCACTTTACCTCCCATTGTTCAATGTTATGGAATCACGTGATTTGTATTTTGGCAACAGCATGAGCACTCTGTGCAGGGAAGGCTGAAGACCTTACAAAGCTACAACTCCCATCATTTCATAGCATTGAGCCATGGCAGACACAGAAGTGCCAACCTGCATTAATTCTTCACTGTAGATGCATCCTGGTCATCTTACTTCATGTGTTTTGCTTATTTCAATTATCCTGGGATGTTTTTAATTTTTAAATACTGTTTTTATGCTTTCAACTGGTTTTATTATTTTTTTCACATTATTATTTTTTAGTTGTGTGTGCTGTGAATTTTGAGCTATGTCTGTTTTGACTGCTGTAAGCCACCCTGACTCTTGAACTGGGATGCATAGGCTGCACTTCCAAAGTCATTCAACTTACAGCTTTCCTTCCATACAAGGATGTCTCCCCACTACTTTAAGCTTCCTATTAGTCTCCCCCACCCCAAAGCACATGTGCCCACACACACAAAAACACACAGCACCTGCCTTGCTAACTTCTCCTGGCTCTTTGGTATTCTGAGCCTGGAGAAGAAGGAAAGGAACGGAAGCCAGGCACTTAACTCCTTGGCAGGATCTAAAAGGATCGCCTGAATGCAACTACTGACCCTTCAGTGATGCCTTTCCTGTTTAACAGTACATGCTGGAGCATCCAAGGGATGAAAGGGGACTTCCAGAGGCCATCTGGTGCAACGTTCTGCCCAAGAACAGATAGGCTGAACACACTATTAGGGATATAATTCATTACTAATGTTTCTCTCATAGAATCATAGAACTGGAAGAAACTCCAAGGGTTATCCAGTCTTACCCTATTCATGCAGGAAGATGCCATCAAAGCACTCCTGACAGATGGCCATCCAGCTTCTGTTTAAAAGCCTCCTGAGAAGGAGACTCCATCATACTCCCAAGCTGCATGTACCATTGTTTTTACCCTTTTTTGTCATGTCAGGAGCAACTTGAGAAACTGCAAGTCGCTTCTGGTGTGAGAGAATTGGCCGTCTGCAAGGACGTTGCCCAGGGGATGCCTGGATGATTTGATGTTTTTATCATCCTTGTGGGAGGCTTCTCTCATGTCCCCACATGAGGAGCTGGATTTGATAGAGGGAGCTCATCCACCTCTCCTCGGATTTGAACCTACGACCTGTTAGTTTTCAGTCCTGCCGGCACAGGGGTTTAACCCACTGCACCACCAGGGGCTCCCTAATATTAGGTATTACTAACATTTCAGTGGAATCGTTCTGAAGTCCAAGCATCCCCTAGACCACTGGTTCTCAGCCTGCTGGGTCCCCAGAAGTTTTGGGCTTCACCTCCAGAAATCCTAACAGCTGGTAAACAGCTGGGATTTCTGGAGGGATAGGCCAAAACACCTGGAGACCCACAGGTTGAGAACCACTACTCTAGAAGATACTGGGACATTCTCATCATGTTTTGGGGCCTTCTTGGGCACCTACAAGGCATTTGAGGCAGAAATGCAATATTTTGTTTTGATGCCTGCCATGTACAAATACAGTGTTTCTTAACCTTCCTAATGCCGCAACCCCTTAATATAGATCCTCATGTTGTGTTGACCCCCCAACCATAAAATTATTTTTGTTGCTAATTCATAATTGTAATTTTGCTACTGCTATGCATTTAATGTAAATATCTGATATGCAGGATGTTTTTTTTTTCATTCACTGGACCAAATTTGGCACAAATACCTGATACGCCCAAATTTGAATACTGTGGGGTTGGGGGATTGATTTTGTCATTTGGGAGTTGCAGTTGCTGGGATTTATAGTTCACCTACAACCAGAGAGCATTCAGAACCAACAATGGAATTGAACCAAACTTGGCATACAGAACTCCCATGACCAAAAGGAAATTCTGCAAGGGTTTGGTGGGCATTTTGGGGTAGTAGTTCACCTACATACAGAGAGCACTGTTGACTCAAACAATTATGGATATGAATCAAACTTGGCACAAATACTCATTATACCCAATGTGAATACTGGTGGAGTTTGGGGGAAATAGATGACATTTGGGAGTTGTAGTTGTTGGGATTTATAGTTCACCTACAATCAAGGAGCATTTTGAACCCCAACAATGATAGAATTGTCCCAAATTTCCCACACAGAACCCCCATGACCAACAGAAAATACTGTGTTATCTGATGGTTTTGGTGACCCCTTTGACACCCTTCTCACCACCCCCCACCACAGGGGTCTCGACCCCTTGAGTGAGAAATGCTGTCCAAGGAGCTTTGGACCCACTGGCTGATTGGCACAGAGCACATCCAAGGTGCGCTGACTTTTGCAGGACAATCTTTAAATTTATTTTTTTGTGATCAGCAAAACCGAAGCAGAAGAATTGGTTGGACTTTCCTGCAGCTGAACAGAGGGCTCAGATCCTCCCCCCCCCCCCCCCCGTGTCATTCTTAATCTTATTTTTTTCTCCTTTCCAGCTTGGCTTCCCTTCTCTGACTGGAGCTCCTTTCTCCTCTTCCTTAGCATTCCCTAAGGATGCATTCAGCTGTAGCAAAGCAAAGGATGGCCAGAAAGTTTTTTTTAGGTTGCTGCTGCTTTTGCCAGAAAGAACAGCTGGAAACAAATTGGAGTTTGCACCAATTGGAGAGGGGGGATGCAGTGAAACTTTTCAGTTCTTGGGTTGTGGTGAGTTTTCTGGGCTGTATGGCCATGTTCCAGAAGCATTCTTTCCTGATGTTTCACCAACTGATGTTTCCTGATGTTTCCTGATGTTTCACCAACTTCTATGGCAGGCATCCTCTGAGGTTGCCTGTCATAGATGTGGGTGAAACATCAGGAGAGAATGCTTCTGGAACATGCCCATACAGCCCAGAAAACTCACAGCAACCCAGTGATTTGAGTCATGAAAGCCTTCGACAACACGTTTTCAGTTCTTGACCCATAACAAAAAGTTTGGCAAACTGGACACTTTTTAAGAATCCCTTTGGATGGACCATTTATTTATGTATTTACAACATTTCTACTCCGCCGTTCTCTAGCCCAGAGGTGACTCAAGGCGGCTTAACAACCAGGCAGATATTTTATGCCTTCAACAATGAACAAATAAAACAACATTTTAAAATTGAGTTATAAAATACATAAATTAGACCTTTAAAAACAAATAAGAACCAAATAAGAACAATTATAAACAGATGAATGACACCAATGTAGGTTCTCTTCAGGCTATTCAAAACTGTAGCAGATTAGAGAACTGGATCAAAACTAACAAAATGAATTTCCGCAAGGAGGTATGTACAGTACTACACCTAAGGCAATAAAAATGAAACGCTCAGGTAAAGGATGGGTGACACCTGGCTTGAAAACAGTCCATGTGAAAAGGATCTATAGGAGGTTTAGTGGGCAGCAAGTGAAATGTGAGTCAACAGCATGATGCGGAAGCTAAAAAAAGCTAATGCAACTCTAAGCAGCATCATAGGAGATAGCAAGATACTCCAGTTAGAAAGAAAAAAAAGAAATGCAAAGATACAGAATGGGGGACAATGCCTGGCTTGAGAGCAGTACGTGTGAAAAAGATCTTGGAGTCCTCATGGACAACAAGTTAAACATGAGCCAACAATGTGATGTGGCAGCAAAAAAAAAGCCAATGGGATTTTGGCCTGCATCAATAGGAGCATAGTGTCTAGATCTAGGGAAGTCATGCTACCCCTCCATTCTGCTTTGGTTAGACCACACCTGGAATACTGTGTCCAATTCTGGGCACCACAATTGAAGAGAGATGTTGACAAACTGGAATGCGTCCAGAGGAAGCGACTAAAATGATCAAGGGTCTGGAGAACAAGCCCTATGAGGAGCGGCTTAAGGAGCTGGGCATGTTTAGCCTGAAGAAGAGAAGGCTGAGAGGAGATATGATAGCCATGTATAAATATGTGAGAAAAAGCCACAGGGAGGAGGGAGCAAGCTTGTTTTCTGCTTCCTTGGAGACTAGGACGCGGAACAATGGCTTCAAACTACAAGAGAGGAGATTCCATCTGAACATGAGGAAGAACTTGGCTGTGAGAGCCGTTCAGCAGTGGAACTCTCTGCCCCAGAGTATGGTGGAGGCTCCTTCTTTGGAAGCTTTTAAACAGAGGCCGGATGGCCATCTGTCAAGTGTGATTTGAATGCAATATTCCTGCTTCTTGGCAGGGGGTTGGACTGGATGGCCCATGAGGTCTTTTCCAACTCTTTGATTCTATGATTCTAGGAGTCTAGTCTGTGTGTATGAGCAGATAACACTGAGCTGGGTGGGAGCTGACTTGATGCCCATTCATCTCTTGTTTAATTCCCTCCTCCTCGCTTTACAGGGCAGGCACTCAGCCTGGCCTGATCCGACCCATCTCCGCTGCCCAGGCTATCCTTACGTCAGGCTGGTTGGAGTGTTGCTGTCCCCAGTGCCAACGAGTTCCAGCTGGGAGGACTGGCTTATTTCCGGTCTCTGTGCTGGGTGAAGCATTGCACTGGGGAAACAATGGCTATTGATCCACCATCCGCCCGCCTGCCTCCTTATCTGCCCAGCATTGTTCTGGATGCGGATTTTTCTGCCTTCAGCCTTCTCTGTTTGCTTTGCCTTGACCCATCCCTGTATCTTCCTCACTTAAGGACCCGGTCATCCTCCAGAAAGACATAAGGACGGGGAATGTCGTGGAGAGAGGAAGATCTTTAGTTGTATATGCATGAAAAGTAAATCTGAACTTTAATCCTCTCCCAATAAAAACTGAAATCTTTAGTCCTTCTATTTACAATTGAGAATAAAGGGAATCATGTGAAGACATTGATTTGGTTCTAGTGGCAGCAACATGGCAACAGGGAAGCAAGAAAATCCGACAAATGCTACGTTCAGCAAAAGACAAGAGGGATCCACCTGACCACACCTGAAATATTGTGTACAATTCTGGGCACCACAATTCAAGAGAGATATTGACAAGCTGGAATGTGTCCAGAGGAGGGCGGCTAAAATGATCAAGGGTCTGGAGAACAAGCCCTATGAGGAGCGGCTTAAGGAGCTGGGCATGTTTAGCCTGAAGAAGAGAAGGCTGAGAGGAGATATGATAAAGGTAAAGGTTGTCCCCTGACATTAAGTCCAGTCATGTCTGACTCTGGGGTGTGGTGCTCATCTCCATTTCTAAGCCGAAGAGCTGGCGTTGTCCATAGACACCTCCAATGTCATGTGGTAAGTATGATTGCATGGAGCACCGTTACCTTCCCGCCGGAGCGGTACCTATTGATCTACTCAAATTTGCATGTTTTTGAACTGCTAGGTTGGCAGAAGCTAGGGCTGACAGCGGAAGCTCACGCCGCTCCCTGGAATCGAACCTTGGAGACTAGGACACGGAACAATGGCTTCAAACTACAAGAGAGGAGATTCCATCTGAACATGAGGAAGAACTTCCTGACTGTGAAAGCCGTTCGATAGTGGAACTGCCCCGGAGTGTGGCGGAGGCTCCTTCTTTGGAAGCTTTTAAGCAGAGGCTGGATGGCCATCTGTCAGGGGTGATTTGAATTCAATATTCCTGCTTCTTGGCAGGGGGTTGGACTGGATGGCCCATGAGGTCTCTTCCAACTCTTTGATTCTATGATTCTATGATCCTCTCACTTCTGCAGGAGTCTACCGTATACCATGCAGCTGTGGACAAGTCGCTGTGGACACCCAAACACAAATCAAGGAACATGAAAGGCACTGCAGACTACTTCAACCAGAGAAGTCAGTCATAGCAGAGCACCTGATGAACCAACCTGGACACAGCATATTATTTGGGAACACAGAAATGCTGGACCACTCTCACAACCACCATGTCATACTACACAGAGAAGCCACTGAAATACACAAGCATGTAGACAATTTCAACAGAAAAAAGGAAACCACGAAAATGAACAAAATCTGGCTACCAATATTTAAAAACTCTAAAATTACAACAGCAAAACAAAAGAAAGGAAACAATCAGGGACAGCTAATTACCTCTCAACCAAAAATTGCCCCAGGCACCAACAAGCCACACCAAACAACTGCCAGACCACCAAATGCCAATCAAGGTGGCCAGTTGAAACATTCACACCTAGCTCCAACAGACAAGAGTTTTTTGTCCCACCCTGGTCTTTCCACAGATATATAAACCCTTTTTCCTAGTTCCAACACACCTCACTGCCTCTGAGGATGCTTGCCATAGATGCAGGCGAAACATCAGGAGAAAATGCCTCTAGAACATGGCCATATAGCCCGAAAAAACCTACAACAACCCAGTGATTCTGGCCATGGAAGTCTTCGACAATACAATGAGGGGACTGTCTCCTCAAATGAAATTGTCTTTTAAGTCTCTGAATTTCCAGCACTGCAACTGAGCATGCAGAAAGAAAGCTTAGGAATCCAAAGATACGCAAAAGTCCAACTCTAACATTTCACAAACTTAATAAACATTGTGTATAGACAAGGAATCTTTCAATGTGTGGATATTTTTGGAAACTAGTGAACTAGATTTTGATGTATTTACAAGTATGTGGAAATTCACTGTGAACTTCAATACATGTGCTGGTATCATATAGATCAGGCATGGGCAAACTTGGGCCCTCCGGGTGTTTTGGACTTCAACTCCCACAATTCCTAACAGCCAGTAGGCTGTTAGGAATTGTGGGAGTTGAAGTCCAAAACACCTGGAGGGCCCAAGTTTGCCCATGCCTGATATAGGCAGACTCATTGCTTTGGTGTATATTTACTGCCATTCCACTATTTTCTTTGTAACAGTATCCCCCCATAACCGCCACTTCTTCAAGCTAGGTCTACATCACCATGTAATGCAGTTTGAAGCTGCATTATATGACAATACAGATCCAGCCTCAGCCCTCTCACCTCATGAGCTGAATTGCATTACTATAATGTGTTTTGCTGCCTTTGGAAAGTGTTTGCAAACTCGAGTTGACTCAAAGAGCTGCAGACGGATTAACAGGGGCTGGATACAGGGAACACACAATCCCCTTGTTGAAACAGCTCTGCTGGCTGCCAATCTGTTTCACAGTACAATTCAAAGAGCTGGTTATGAACAACAAAGCCCTATACGGCTCAGGTTCAGGATATCAGAAGTAACCTATTCTTGTACATCTAAGGGCAACACAGGAAAGGGCTTTTTTGATGGCTGCTCCTATATTTGGACCTCCCTTCATTGAGAGGTTAGACTGGCACCCATTATACATATCGTTCTTTAGGCAGGTAAAGCTAATTGTTTATTTGTTTCAGCAGGCCTTTGAAGATTGTTCAAGAGGAAAAGGCCATGCATAATGTGTTCTATTGTCCACTGCTTGCTTTCGTTTTAGTGGTTATTAGACATGTGGTTATTAGACATTAGTTTCTACTTTTTTTTCAGGTCTTCCTTTTCTTCAGAAGCACGAAAAGAGAAGCCCCCTCTCCAGACAAAAATCTGCTAGACACGAAAGCCTGCTTTCCAAGGCAAGGAGGCAAGTTTGGATAGACACTAAAGCCTGCTTTCGTGTGGATCCGAACTTGCCTCCTTGCCTTGGAAAGAGCGTGTGTGTGTGGCGGAGAATGCAGGCAGTCCCAGAGATCGGCTGCAGGAACGTTCTAAGCCTGCCTGCATGCCCCACCACATATGCAGTCCTAAAGAGTCACATGTCTACCACCATCTTTTTCTGAATATCTAAGCCTCCTACAACAGCATAGAATTCCTCAAAGGATATCCTTCTATCACCATCTTTATCTGCATTGATTATGGTTTTGTCTATGATTTGCTGCAACTGAGTATCTTTGAGATTGTTCCCAACCATCATCTTCAGAACTTGGAAGAGTTCCCCATTGGAGATACAGCCATCTTTGTCGATATCAAAGAGAGTGTGGTGAGGTGTGTAGGTAGGCCTGGAAAGTGTGGCAAGGTGTGCCGATAGGCCTGGAGCATGCCTGGAGCTGAGTGCCTCTTGCTCTACAGTAAGAGGTGCTCAGCTGCAGGTACTGGCATGCTTGCATGCTTTCCAGGCCTGCTTGCACACCCCACCACACATGCACTCTCTTTCCAAGCAGAGTGCATGTGTAGCATGGCATTCAGGCAGACCCAGAAAGTGTGCATGGCTGCCAGTGCCTGCAGCCAAGCCCCTCTTACTCTAGAGTAGAAACAGCAGGTGCCAGGTAAAAAGAACTCATGTCAGGAAGGGGAGCTAGTGGGTGGAAAGCACCCCCCCCCCCCCAATTGTCTGATATAATAGCAGGAAAAGAGATTTCACCTGAATAATAGGGAAAACTTCCTGATGGTAAGAGCTGTTCAGCAGTGGAATGAATATGATGCTTGGGGAGGGGGGGGGGGAGAGATTCTTTCTCCAGGAGGTTGTGAAATGGAGGCTGGATCGGCATTTGCCAAGAGGGTTGTGCTTGTACTTTCCTATATGGCAGTATGGGGCTAGGATGGATGGCCCTTGGGGTCTCTTCTAACTTTGTGATTCTGTGTATGGGTGTGTGTATGAATGAAACATTGATGGCTCAAAACAGCAGTAATAATGTGAAAGGTTGTGATGAAAGAAGGACGAGTAAAGGAGGAGGAGAAGGAGAGAGGAGGAGGAGGAGGGGAACAGCAGTAATTCTTTTACAATGTGTTTCAGCTATGAAACTGTGTCTTCAATATATAGCCAGGACTTCATAATCTAGCATGGCTGTCTATTCTTAGGACAGGTGGAAGGAGCAATGAAAAAAAAATCTAGAGCTAAGCTTGACCACTTTCAAAAGATAAGTTTTCCTAACCATAACTTTCAGCTTTGATATTGTGAGAACATGCCTACTAAGCAGAAAAGAGGCTGCTGACCATTACCCAAAAACATTTCTGCCTTTTGAACATATGATTTTGGCAATAGGCCCAGAGGCTAAAACAACTGACCAAACTGTTGGGTGTCCCTCTCTCTGACACGCAGGAGCAGGGAAAATAGTGAATCGCAGTGAAACATTTCTGTTAATATTATTTTATGCCTTCCTGTTGACTCTGACCTATGGCAACCTTACTATAGGGTTCTCTTGGCAAGATTTATTCAAAGGAGGTTTTGCCATTGCTTTCCTCTGAGGCTGAGAGTGTGTGCCTTGTCCATGGTCATTTGTGGGGTTTCCATGATGCAGTAAGGATTTGAACCCTGGCCTCCCAGAGTCCTAGTCTATACCATGAGGGCTCTTCTATGAAGATTTGGTTTGTGTGTGTGTGTGTATCAGGAGCAAATTGAGAAACTGCAAGTCGCTTCTGGTGTGAGAGAATAGGCTGTCAGCAAGGACGTTGTCCAGGCGACACCTGGATGCTTTGATGTTTTACCATCCTTGTGGGAGGCTTCTCTCATGTCCCTGCATAGGGAGCCGGAGCACAGAGGGAGCTCATCCATGCTCTCCCCGGATTCAAACTTCCGACCAGTTGGTCTTCAGTCCTGCCGGCACAAGGGTTTAACCCATTGCATTACCGGGAGCTCCTTCTATTAAGATTAGTATATCAGAATTCCCATCTGCTCTCCTAAAAACATCTGCAAAGTTACGCAGGACAAGACTGGTTAGAATCTGGAGAGAAGATATCCATATAGAGCTGGGAAAAAACATCCTGCCTTAAACTCCAGGGCGGATAAAAAAAGGAGAAACTCTCTCCCATAAAAATTGTACTCATGCATACAATTTTCTGGCTTTTGAACATAGACAATTAGATTGACCAAGGGGAAACACTCTCTCTAAGGATTTGTTAGGTCCTCCAAGTGAATCTATGATTGATTTTCCCCTGGAAGTTATCACAGAGTTGTGTTCCAAGAGAAGTATCCTAGAGAAGTGTTGCTAAAAATCAACTTCTGAGTTCATAACAGTGGAAATAATAATAATAATAATAATAATAATAATAATAATAATAATAATAATAGATGGAACTGTAAAGAAGCCCCCGGTGGCACAGTGGGTTAAACCGCTGAGCCACTAAACTTGTTGATTGAAAGGTTGCAGGTTCGATTCCAGGGAGCAGTGTGAGTGCCCACTATCAGCCCCAGTTTCTGCCAACCTAGCAGTTCGAAAACATGCAAATGTGAGTAGATAGATAGGTACCGCTCCGGTGGGAAGGTAATGGCACTCCATGCAGTCATGCTGACCACATGACCTTGGAGGTGAGTATGGACAATGCCGGCTCTTTGGCTTAGAAATGGAGATGAGCACCAACCCCCAGAGTTGGACACAACTGGACTTAAAGTCAAGGGAATACCTTTACGTTTACCTATTGAACTGCAAAGACTCTGGCACAAGCCAGTTAAGGTGGTACCAGTGGTGACCGGCACACTGGGCGCAGTGCCTAAAGACCTGACCTGCACTTAAACACAATCGGTGATGACAAAATTACCATCTGCCAGCTGCAAAAGGCCACCTTACTGGGATCTGCACACATTATTTGCCGATACATCGCACAGTCCGAGACACTTGGGAAGTGTCCAACCTGTGATCCAATACAACAGCCAGCATAGTGATCTTGTTTGCTATGTACTAATCTTGTTGTGTTTCAAATAATAATAAAATAATAATTTATTTGTTATCAGGGATATACCAAAACTAGAAAGTGTTACTTTGGACTAGAATGAATACAAACCCCAGATTCCTCCAGGCAGCATGTCTACTGATAGCCATACTGGCTAAGAATTTTGGGAGTTGTAGTCCAAAAATGGATCGTTGGCCAAATTTGCCAGCATCATTATTTACTTTAATAAATGAATGCATATAGGTACAGCATCTGGGAGAAGCTGAACGAAAGGCCCCTGCATGTAGTTTAAAACTGACACAGTAGAACGACAAAGGAAACAGCGGGAAGAAATCACAGTTATACTGGACTGTAATATCCAGAATCCCCTGGAATCAGCATAGCATAGGAGATTCTGGATGATGTAATAAAAATGTTTCAAGAGCCATGCCTGCTTTATGAGAAAATTGAATTTTTAGAAGGGAAACGTATAGGCACTTGAGCACTACCAACTCCAGCAGATTCATTGCCAAGGTTGTTATTTGGCCCTCAGGAACATCTCAGGAGCAAAATGTGCCGAGAAAAAGTCAACTTTGAGAGAAAGTATTTGAAATAGTTACTAACAGTGCTACATCAAAAAGAACCCATCTTGCAAAGAAACAAAGAGAGAGCAATAACAGCTATGTAAGGGTATCAGACGTAGGTCCACATTCCTCCAGAGATACAAAACCATGAACCTGAACATATCATTGGAGGGTCCAATGTATTGATTCTTGTCATCCTATGCGGCATGTTTTACAGTGATAATCAGGGCAAGTATGGCCCTTGTCACTTCTCCTTCTCTTTGTCATTTATTTATTTATCATGTCAGGAGCAAGCCAAAAAGTTGTATTGCATTTTTAACAAACAAATAAACAAACAAAACATAAAGTTTGCAAGCTTGGTAGTTGATTAAATGTCCTTTGACCAGTATCTGGCCACTTGGGAGTGCCTCTGGTGTTACTATAAGAAGGTCCTCCATTGTGCATGTAGCAGGGCTCAGGGTGCATTGTAGTAGTTTGCTGTAGTTTGCTCTTCTCCACACTCGCATGTCGTGGATTCCACTTTGTGGCCCCATTTCTTAAGGTTGGCTCTGCATCTTGGAAGAAGCAGTCTGTTCAGCTCCTTCCAAGTTGCCCAGTTTTCTGTGCTTCTCCACACTCGCATGTCATGGATTCCACTTTGTGGCTCCATTTCTTAAGGTTGGCTCTGCATCTCGTGGTGCCATGGCGCAATCTGTTCAGCTCCTTCCAAGTTGCCCAGTTTTCTGTGTGCCTGGGGGGAGTTTCTCATTTGGTATCAGCCATTGATTGAGGTTCTGGGTTTGAGCCTGCCACTTTTGGACTCTCGCTTGCTTTTTTTCCTTTTAAATTTTATTTTGATACATCCCAACAATCAACAAAAAATTTGCCATACAGGACTTATTTCAATAAACATTATTCCAAAAGTAAATATTCCTTAAATGACATTCTATACATTCCTTAGTTATGTATCGACTCTCACTTGCTGAGGTGTTCCAGCGAGTGCCTCTGTAGATCTTAGAAAACTATTTCTTTATTTAAGTCTTTGATGTGCTGGCTGATACCCAAACAGGGGATGAGCTGGAGATGTCACTGCTTTGGTCCTTTCACTATTGGCTGCTACTTCACTATAGGTGGTCATGATGGGAGTCGGAGAGATCCAATGCTACTCAGGGTTCGCTTTTAAGGAGGTGCTGAGGCATCCAATATGGCACCTTTCACTTCAGTACCACAAATTGAAAATTACAATTGTATGAACATTGGATCATGTGGGAACTATAGGAGAGACCCCCATGACCAATCTAGACTTCCAGTTGTGGACACCCAAGGTACATGGAAGTTGTGGACACCCAAGATACACAGAAGTTGTCTGCCATAGGATAAACCAGCTTCAATCTTGGATATCCCAAGAACCAAAACCCTTTATATATGATGCCAGTCCAAGGGCGCAGAGTAGAAGAGACTAAGGTGGGGTGTTTATCCTTGGCAAGTTTACTTTTGTTTTTGAGGAGGTATAACATTTGTTTAAGGTAACCTGCTGCCCCCTTTTCTGCCTTGCCACGTCCAGCCATTCACAGCTGAGGGAAGGAAGGAGGCGACAGGGAAACACACCAGCCTTTCTCCTCTCTGGCACCGTTTCCTGGTCTGTCCCTGCCTCAGAGTGCCAAAAGGCATTGGATACAAAGAGAACAGCGGCAGAAATCTGTGTCATGCTGAATTTATTCAACAAATCTCCCCCAGGCCACTCTAATCAGTCCCGATTGGCTGCACGGGGAACAACGGGAGCTTGTGAGGTTTAATCCCAACAGGCCCAGGGACAGCTAAGGTGGAAGTAATTCCCGATCTGAAACGCCTGCCTTTGCATAAGTCGGTGGTTTGGGCTTCTGGGGCAGGCTCTTTCTGACAATTGGGCAGCCAAGGAAGCTGAGTACGGACCTCGGATCGAGTCTGGTCAGAGCATTTTGGAGAGTTGTGCAGACTCAGCAGGTATAATTGCACAACAGTCTGCAGCTGATAAAATCCCTTATTCTGCTCGACTGAAAATCTGTATCAGTATCATACAGTATCAGTATCATACATTTATGAACCAGCCAAAGGGTCAATAAAACAACAGTTTCAGAGGTCAACAGCTCTTTGTTAGGCATTGTGCAAGAATAGAATAGAAGTATGAGTCAAAGCCAAACTCATGGCCACAGGCTTTGCTGCCTTTGACAAGAAACTCCTCTTTGAAAACATTTTTACACTGTGTTGTCAAAGGCTTTCATGGCTGGAATCACTGGGTTGCTGTAAGTTTTCCGAGTTATATGGGCATGTTCCAGAAGCATTATCTCCTGATGTTTTGCCCACATTTATTTATTTATTTGAAACATTTATATTCTGCCCTTCTCACCCCGAAGGGGACTCAGGGTGGACCACAACATATATATGGCAAATATTCCATGCCGGGACATAAAACTATAAAGGTACACAAACAAAATCACATATATCTACTTTAAAATCAGCTGTTTAAAATAATCTCAGGACACCAGACTGAGAACCCCTGCCATAGATGTGGGTTAAATATCAGGAGAGAATGCTTCTGGAACATGACCAGACAGCCCAGAAAACTCACAGCAATCCATTTTTTACACTTCTCCAACTTCCCCTGTTCCATCCTTGCTCTTTATCTAGCACAGTGGTTCTCAACCTGTGGGTCCCCAGGTGTTTTGGCCTACCAGTCCAGAAATCCCAGCCAGTTTACCAGTTGTTAGGATTTCTGGGAGTTGAAGGCCAAAACATTTGTGGACCCACAGGTTGAGAACCACTGGTCTAGCACAATAGTTCCTAATCTTAGGAGTTTTGGACTTCTGCTGCCACAGTTCCTAAGCTGGGTGGGATTTCTGGGAGGTGATGTCCAAAACACCTGGAGGACCAAATGTTGGAAACCACTGGTAGCTGAACATTTTTAGCAGCATCAGCATTCATAGTGAATGGTTGGTCGTGTCAGGAGCGACTTGAGAAACTACAAGTCGCTTCTGGTGTGAGAGAATTGGCCATCTGCAAGGACGTTGCCCAGAGGATGCCCGGATGATTTGATGTTTTATCATCCTTGTGGGAGGCTTCTCTCATATTCCTGCATGAGGAGCTGGAGCTGATAGAGGGAGCTCATCCGCCTCTCCCTGGATTCGAACCTGTGACCTGTCGGTCTTCAGTCCTGCCAGCACAGGGATTTAACCCACTGCACCACCGGGGGCTCCGGTGAATAAGAGCTGGAGAAACACAGATTTTTGAGGCTGGACTGAGGCAGTTGCCTTTCACAAAGCAATGCAACAAAGCTTGAGCTGAAAAAGAGGGATTCGACTATAGTGTTGACTAGCTGTGTGTATTTATGTACGGCAACCAAGGTAAATAGCAGCTGTCTCAAAACCCCTTTCCTGAACATGTGTGAACACTGAGGTAGAGAAAAATGGGGAATGCAAATTAGCCTGCCTCACCAGTGTATTTCCAGGGCTAGTAAAATGGAAAGCATAAGAAAAGTGGGGCCTGGTGGAACGAAGAAAGAAAGAAAAAGTGGAAGCTGATGAAAGCACTTTGAAATAAGCCCCCAAACAGTCTTTTTTTGTTGTTGTGTACTTTCAAGTTGTTTTGGACTTTTCTTGGCAAGATATGTTCTTTGAGGCTGAGAGAGTATGACTTGCCCAAGGTCACCCAATGGGATTCCCTCCTGGGCACTCAGAAGACTGGGCAACTTGGAAGGCACTGAACAGATTACGCTCTGGCACCACAAGATGCAGAACCAACCATAAGAAATCAGGCCACAAAGTGGAGGTTGCAACATGTGAGTGTGGAGAAAAGCAAACCACAGACCACCTATTACAATGCAACCTGAGCCCTGCCACATGCTCAATGTAGGACCTCCTTATAGCAATGCCAGAGGCACTCCAAGTGGCCAGCTTTTGGTCAAAGGACATTTAGTACAATGCAAGTTTTAAAACTTTGTTTGTGTTTTTAAATACATTACAACTGTACTCTCAGTTCGCTTCTGACACAATAAATAAATACCCAATGGGATCCATGTCTGAGGAAGGATTCCAACCCTGCACTTCAGAGTCATAGTCCAATGTTCAAATCACATTGGGTGTAAGTGGTCTGGACAAGGTTCAAAATGTCTTATATATGTAATGCCAACCTGACCTGTCTGTTTCATTTCACATGGCCTTATTGTTTGTTTTGAATAAGAAATTTGCTATGCCATGTAGAGTGGCTGTTCTCTTTGTGATGTAGGGGCCTATCCCTATTTTCTCTGTGCTATTTCTGCCTCTAGGACTGCATTTTCAATACCAAAGAACACATCTGCTTCCTTAACTCAGGCATACTTGCACAGTCTTCATATGGAAGGGTTGAAGAAAGCAGATTTGCAAGCATTTGGGTCAAGCTCCATTACCAGAGTTGAGAACCTTGGGACCCTGCCGGGGTTCCCAAAGCAACTGTATCCCCTTTCCCAAGACAACACTTTTTGGTAGTTTCCAGACTTATAGTATCCCCCCCTCCCCCAATCCTATTCTGAAAAGTGGGAATGCCACTCCTACGGATGGATGATTGGGAAGAAGGCATTTTAGCTAAACCATGCTGTGTTTTGATCCTACCTCTTTGGAGTTGTGCTAAGGCTTTTTGAAACTGAAATAATTCCCCAGCCATTTTGGAAATAATGCAACCTGCTGGAGAGTGTTGGACTGTGTGTCTCAGCAACTTTAGCTAGCATAATCCATAGTGAGGAATTCTAGGAATCACACTCAGGACTTCCCACTCCTGCTCTGCCAGGTGAAATAGATACAAATATTTAGACTATCCGTGGCTGTTAAATTTTGCTTACTGCAACATTGGTTTACGTGTCAGAATGCCAACTACCAAAGTAGTTGAAACTCCTTTTATTGCAGTTTGAGAATCTCTTATCCAAAATGGCTGGGACCATAAGTATTTTCTTTGGGTTTTGGAATACTGAATCTGCATATATGTACACAATGAGATAACTGGGACCCAAGTCCCAATATGAAATTCGTTTATCGCCTTGAAGGTGATTTCATATTGTAAACAATTTTGAGCTTGAAACAGTGTTTACTGACATTCAATCATCAGATAACAGAGGTGTCACTATTTCAGTCACCAAGACAGGCACTTCTGGTATTTCAGACAAGGGATGCTCAACCCGTACCACACTGGCACTGCATTTGTAGAAACATCACTGTACAGCATACTTGAGTAGACACTCCCAAGACACCAGATTGCTGTCCTGAGGAAGCTACACTTAAATCATGACCAAAGGAGTTACAAAGAGAACAAAGGACACCAATCCAGTCTCCAAACAATATAACTCTTCCCCACATTTACAGGCAACATCTAAGAACTTTATGTCACAAGCTGCATACCAGAAAGAGGCTATTTGACTTGGGATGTTCCACCACCAAGTAATTTCCCTGCAATAAAGTTGAGCCCAAGCAGGAAACCACCAACCCTAAAAGGTCAGAGAAACCTTGTTCAGGAACAGGAACTATTCATGGAATCCAGATACCAATCCTATTTCCCAGCATTGAGTTGAGCATCCCAACTTTTCACATTATTGCACACACACATATGTATACACTCATGGATAAATTGACCTACCAGCTGTTAGGAATTGTGGGAGTTGAAGTCCAAAACTCCTGGACGGCCAAAGTTTCCCCATGCCTGCACTAGAAGCCCAGCTGATTAAACTGTGACTATTGCTCTTTGGGCATATTGTGAGATTATGTGCCTTATTAGAAGATACTATAATGCTAAGAAACATGGGAGGCAGTAGAATAAGAGAGAGACATTATAGGTGAATCAATTCTAACAAAGTAAACAGATGTATTGTCAAAGGCTTTCATGGCCAGAATCACTGGGTTGTTGTAGGGTTTTTTCGGGCTATATGGCCATGTTCTAGTGGCATTCTCTCCTGACGTTTCACCTGCATCTATGGCAAGCATCCTCACTACCTCTGAGGATGCTTGCCATAGATGCAGGTGAAACGTCAGGAGAGAATGCCTCTAGAACATGGTCATATAGCCCAAAAAAAACCCTACAACAACCCAAGGTAAACAAGAGTCCAGAGTGGAAGCATAGTGCTTTGAACACTGAACTGTGTCTCTGGAGATCAAAGTTCGAATCCATGCTCAGTCATGGAAACCTACACGGCAAGTCACACTCTCTCAGCCTCAGAGGAAAGTCATTTCAACCCTTCTCTGAACAATTCCTCCCAAGAAAGTCCTGTGATAAGGGAACCTTAGGATTGCTTCCACCATTGCCCTAACTTTGGAAGGCATGACCAAAGCTGTTGCTAACTGAAGCTCATGGAAGTGTCTTGTTCATTAAGCTGTTATCAGGAGCCCCCGGTGGCACAGTGGGTTAAACCCCTGTGCCGGCAGGACTGAAGACCGACAGGTCGCAGGTTCGAATCCGGGGAGAGGTGGATGAGCTCCCTCTATCAGCTCCAGCTCCTCATGCGGGAACATGAGAGAAGCCTCCCACAAGGATGATAAAAACATCAAAATCATCCGAGCGTCCCCTGGGCAACGTCCTTGCAGACGGCCAATTCTCTCACACCAGAAGCAACTTGCAGTTTCTCAAGTCACTCCTGACACGACAAAAAAAAGCTGTTATCAATTGAAGCCAGCTTGATGGGAAATAACAACAACAATAAAATGGGCAGCATGAAAGAGACCTTAAACTAGACCAGAGTTTAAATCTTAACAATTTCAGACCAGGAAAGTAGAGCTTAAAAAGACATCCAGCCTGAGCCTCAAGGACACCCTATAAGTTAAGGTTAAACAGAAGCCAAAGCAAAGCTGTCCACCAACTGTGGCTCAGTACAGGCTCAGATACATTGAAATGATATGAAATGATATGCAAATGATAGCCTTGAGGGATCTTTAAATAACTGACATCTTGCCTCTGCCGAGCCTTAAGCTTATTTTTAGCTTTTTTGATGTAAAGTCATGCTTTGGTGTGCTACCATTTTTGTGGGTCATTTATTTAGATGTTGCCCCAGGCAAAGATTTCTGCAAAGGCCTCTGACATATATTTTCAATGAATAAACAAAATACATGGGGCGTATGCTTTCTTTTCCTTTCTTTTTTCAGGGGGTTGTTTTAAAGGTGCCGCACACTGCTTTCTCTTTTTCTTTTGACAGAAATAATTGTTGTTATTATTGCTTGTATTGTTGTATTTGGGCTCGGCCTCATGTAAGCCGCACTGAGTCCCCTGGGGAGATGGTAGCAGGGTACAAATAAAGTATTATTATTATTATTATTATTATTATTATTATTTACTGCAGGTCATGAGCCATGAATTTTGGTCGCAGGTAGACAAGGTGCAATCTGAATGCAACCTTCTAGGGCCAGTTCTATCTACCACACTCCCCCATTTTTAAAATTATTTTCCCACAAAGACATTTAATTGCCCCAATTTTCTCAGGATATGCCTTTTTTCCAACAACAGGAAATACAATAATTTGCAACTAGCCTCCTAACAACTTGAATTAAGAGCCCCAGTGGTGCAATGGGTTAAACCCTTGTACTGGCAGGACTGCTGACTGATAGGTCAGCAGTTCGATAGGTCAGCAGTTGGAATCTGGGCAGAGCAGGTTGAGCTCCCTCTGTCAGCTCCAGCTCCCTATGTGGGGACATGACAGAAGCCTCCCACAAGGATGGTAAAACATCAAACATCTGGGCATCCTCTGAGCAACATCCTTGCAGACGGCCAATTCTCTCACACCAGAAGCAACTTGCAATTTCTCAAGTTGCTCCTGAGATTAAAAAAAAACTTGCAATTGGAAAAATGTCTGTGTATTGTCGAAGACTTTCATGACTGGAATCACTTGGTTGTTGTAGGTTTTTTCGGGCTATATGGCCATGTTCTAGAGGCATTCTCTCCTGATGTTTCACTTGCATCTATGGCAAGCATCCTCAGAGGTAGTGGATGCTTGCCATAGATGCAGGTGAAAAGTCAGGAGAGAATGCCTCTAGAACATGGCCATATAGCCTGACAAAACCTACAACAACCTGGAAAAATGTCTCTTCAGGGCCTAGGGCCTCTTCTAGGAGAAAGCCCAAGAGGTAGCGAAATCATACCCTCCAACAGTTCCATTTTGGCGAGGACAGTAAAGATTAATCCCCTGCCTTCCTACTTTGTTCATGATTTTTAAAAGTCCCAGTTTTTTCTCTACTCCCACTTTCCTACTTTGTTCACAGTTTGCTTCAAGAGCTGCAAACTGGGTTCAAAGTGTACAAGTAGCTTGCACTCCATTGACTGAGCAAAAGGAGAGGAAGGGTAAAATCTTGCACTTCCCAGTAGAGAAATTCAAAAGCAAACTGCTGCAGCATCACCTAGCTTGTGATTTTCTTCCTATCTTTTGCCAACTTGACCACACTCTGTTGGCGTCTGTTTTCATCTGTGAAATGTTGGAGAGCATAGATATTAGAGAGCCAGCATGGTATAATAGTTTGAGTGTTGGACTATGATTCTGGAGACCAGGGTTCAAATCCCTGCTCAGCCATGGAAATGCAATGGGTGACCTTGGATAGGTCACACTCTCTCAGCCAAGACAAGGGCAAACTCCCTCTGGACTAATCCTGGCAAGAAAATGTTATCTTACAGTTGCCATAAGTCGGAAATGACTTGAAGGTACAATAAGCCCAGAAACATGGGATACATCACTCCACAGGCTTGAGTAATTCTAAAAGGATGTATAGCCCACAAAATGCTTAAAGAGACAATAGAGTCATCTAACACCTGACAGTTGCTCATCTTTGGTTTAGGTGCATAACTCAGTACTATACCTCAGAGTTATACACAAAGATAATCCTGCTTCAAATCTCTACTGAACCTCAAAATGATAGCTTAATTTACTCATCTCAGTCCATTTCTAAATGAAAAAGACCCACAAGAGCAATATGGGGGGGAAACAAACTTAGAATTCTTGGACGTATCACAAAGATATAATTATATTTATTGCTCCACTTGGTGTTATTCATGTGAAGCTGACTATCCACCAGATTGTCCTTGTAATGAGTAATAACAAGTGGAGCAATAGAGATACCGCAACATCCATAAATCCGAGTAAAGTCAACCACTTACACGCTTGGACTAGAATTTGGAAAAGTTACTTTCATGGACAATATGAATCCTCTAATCTAGCTGAGATTCTGAAGACTGCATTTTGTCAAGTAAATTTTCAAACTCTAGTGAGATCACCAGGTTGGGAAGTCTTCCATGTAGGAATGTGGGAAATGGTGCCAGTTTTGTTTGGGGAAGAAAAGAAAGGTGAAGATAACATATGGAGGATGCATGGCTTGATAGCAGTACATGTGAAAAAAATCTTGGGAGTCCTTGTGGACAACAAGTTAAACATGAGCCAATAATGTCATGCAGCAGCTAAAAAGCCAATGGGATTTTGGCCTGCATCAATAGGAGTCCGGTGTCTAGATCCAGGGAAGTCATGCTACCCATGCTCTGCTCTGCATCAGTCAGACCACACCTGGAATCACACTGTGTCCAATTCTGGGCACCACAATTGAAGGGAGATGTTGACTCTAAGCTGTGTCCAGAGGAAGGTGACTCAAATGATCAAGGGTCTGGAGAAGCCCTATGAGGAGTGGCTTAAACAGCTGGGCATGTCTAGCCTGCAGAAAAGAAGGCTGAGAGAAGACATGATGAGGGCCATGTATAAAGATGTGAAGAAAAGTCATAGGAAGGAAGGAGCAGGCTTGTTTTCTGCTTCCCTGGAGTCTAGGATGCAGAACAATGGCTTCAAACTACAGGAAAGAAGATTCCACCTGAACATTAGGAAGAACTTCCTAACAGTGAGAGCAATGGAACTCTCTACCCTGGACTGTGGTGGAGGCTCATTCTTTGGAGGCTTTTAAACAGAAGCTGAATGGCCATCTGTCAGGGGTGTTTTGAATGCAATTTTTCTCCTTCTGGGCAGGGGGTTGGACTGGATGGCCCATGAGGTCTCTTCCAACACTAGGATTCTATGATTCTATGAAATGGCCTTACACCATGCAAGATCAAGTATTTGGGAACATATCTTTTCTGGACCATAAATGGTCATGCTGGATGGAGCTTTCTAGGAGTTGGAGAAGTGAAAAAAGAGCTTTCTAAAGCTCAAAGTCTAGAGAGACTTCCATGTACACTAGGACGCATAGCATGTTAGGTTTCTGGAAGATCTTAGCACACAGATATTTGCATCTTACAGACGTCCATGTTCAACATGAAGAAGATCCTGTGAGATCACTCAGCACTGTAGAGCTCAAGGAGAACATTTAGTACACTCTCTTCTGTGTCTTTCACGACAAGGTTTCCCCTTTGTACAAGTGATATCAGAAGAAAACTGCAAAAGTGAATTCCCAAGCATTCCAGCATAGATTCCCAATTTTGGATTCCCAGATAGTTTCAACACCCCTAAGGCCTAGTCTACATGGTCAACCATCAGGCACTTTAACAACTGTAACAACTGTTAGAGACACCAAAGTCATAAAACACTGCAACTCTATAATCCTTTCCAGTAGTTGTATGTCATAGAATCATCTGGAAGACCAAGCAAATTCCTAAAGAAGATCTATTTCATTGGCTGCAGATGGGTAAAACCGAAGGTACCTGTCCTGTGCTTATGGTCAGGTCATACTGTACTTTGAATAAATAAATAAACCTGATGCAAAGGAGTCAAGAAAGCCAGAGCAAGGATGCCTACACAGGATCCATGAATTGCCTTTTCAGTGTCTGGGTGCTCTCAAGAGAGTTCATTCATTTACTTCTCCTGGCACACCATTTGGAAATTATTGACACAACAATTGGCACAAACTCTGTGAACATCACCATTATCTACCTGGCAAGAGGATCTGCCAGGTAGATAATGGTGATGTTCACAGAGTTCAGTGCTATTCACACACTTTTTATCTGATCAATCTTTGCAACAATCCTGCATTAGCACCTTCCTGGTATGACAGTGAGTTCACGGCCAAAGAGGGATTCCAGCCAGAGCCCTGGATGTACCTAGATGATCTGCTCTGAAACGCACAAGCTTTGCTCTGGGTTTAACACCAGTTCTTATCTCCCTCTCAAAACTTTCCTGAAACCCATTTTTCCATAAAGCATTGAGGACAGGGGTGGAGAAAATACTGGTCCACACTACATGCAGCTCCCCAATTCCCTATACACACAAAAAGAACAGCAGTGATGCTGTATTGCATCCAAATTCATTTCTGTCCATTTTCATCTGATTTATTTTTTTCGCCCCAATTTTAATATATGTCTCTTGATGTGGTCAATACGACTGCATTTTGGTTTGAGACATTTTGGGGACACTATAATCTGGCAGAAGTGTGCCATAGAATTGCCTGGAGGACTTAGAAAATACCTAGAACACAATGACACGTTTTTGTTAGATGCAGGTATTTGAAACCACAGGCACTGATCTTACAGATATGGAAGTAGTATTATGCTTTTTTAAAAAAACCTCTGCTCTTTCTTTGATTTCCAGAATAGAAGAGACAAAGTGATGGCAGCTTTGCAAAATAAAGCTAGCATATTGATACATCTTGAAGTTATTATTTTGTACCACAACTCCCAAAACTCCCCAGAAAGCAGAATTGTATCAGTGGGGGAATCTGGAAATGGTAGTTTAGCAAAGTAATCCATTTCAACTCAAGCCAAAAGTAGCCTTTCCTTGCTAAGGTTGCATGTATTCAGACTGGAGTCCCTAGAACAGCGTTTCTCAATCTAGGGCTAGAGACCCCTGGGGTGGTTGCGAAGGGGGTGTCAGAGGGGTTGCCAAAAAGCATCCAAAAACACGGTAGCTTCTGTTGGTCATGAGGGTTCTGTGTGGGAAGTTTGGCCCAATTCTATTGCTAGTGGGGTTCAGAATGGTCTTTGCCTGTAGGTGAACTATAAATCCCAGCAGCAACAACTCCCAAATATCAAGGTTTATTTTCCTCAAAACTCTGTGAGGGTTCTCATTTGGGCATATTGAATATTTGTGCCAAGTTTGGTCCAGATCTATCATTCTTTGAGTCCACCGTGCTCTCTGGATGTAGGTGAACTACAACTCCAAAACTCAAGGTCAATGCCCACCAAACACTTCCAGAATTTTCTATTGGTCACATGAGTTCTGTGTGCCAAGTTTGGTTCAATTCCATCATTGGTGGAGTTCAGAATGCTCTTTGGTTGTGGATTAACTATAAATCCCAGCAACTACAACTCCCAAATGACAAAATCAATTTCCTCTCCCCCAACCACACCAGTATTCAAATTTGGGCATATTAGGTATTTGTGCCAAATTTGATCCAGTGAATGAAAATTCATCCTGCATATCCGATATTTATATTACTATTCATAACAGTAGTAAAATTACAGTTATGAAGTAGCAACAAAAATAATTTTGTGAGTGGGGTCACCACAACATGAAGAACTATATTAAGGGGTCGTGGCATTAGGAAGATTGAGAAACACTGCCCTAGAATAAAGTACCAGAGTCCCAAATACTCAAATCTTAGTGTTTCCAGCAAAAATTATATTCAAGAATATATATATATATATATATGTATGTATAAAAATACTCAAGTCCACATTTTGGTTCCTGTTTAGAATTCGTTCTTTCGACTCTCTGTCCCATCGTTCCTCACATTCCTTCACCCGCGTTCTAATGATAAGGAAGAAGGGAGGGAAGGAGGGGGACACGGAGTTGCTGTTCTCTGGAAAATGTTGTTGCACAAGGCCAGCAATTGGGCAAGTGTATTGACTAGGGAGAGCATAAAACCCCATCATAAACAGGGATTAGAACTGCAGATAGTTCTCTGCAAGTGATAAGACATCCACCGGGGAAAAGATCAAGGTTAGCAAGTGGCAAAACTAGACAGATCCAAGGCAAGTCTGGCTAACCTGGTGTGCAGCGGGTGGAATAAACCAGTACCGAGAGGAAAAAGAACAGGGTCAACATTCGGGAACACTAATCGCGTCTGGAAAGAATTCGCAGAAGGAAAACAAGTGTTTAAAAGAGATAAACACAATTCTCAGGAGCTACCACTTTAAACTATTTGTTGCTGTTGTTTGTCTTCAAGTAGTTTCCAATTCATGCCAACCCTAAATTAAACATATCATGGGCTTTTTTGGCAAGACTTGCTCATAGGGCAAGGCTGAGAGAGTGTCACTTGTCCAAGGCTTCCCGTGGCTTCGAACCCTAGTCCTCTGAGTCCAAGCATGACTCCAAACTGGCACATACTTAAACATTCTGGGATTTGCCATTCAAGGAGGGATATTGAGGATTCTCAGGGGGTGGCATTCACATAATACAATTATAGCACTTTCATTCTACTTTAATTGCCGTGGTTCCATCCTATGGAATCCTGGGGTTTGTAGGTTAGTGAAGCACTACAGCAGGCATAGGCAAACTTCGGCCCCTTCATGTAGTTTGGACTACAACTCCCACAATTCCTAACAGCCTACCAGCTGTTAAGAATTGTGGGAGTTGTAGTCCAAAACACATTGAGGGCCAAAGTTTGCCCATGCCTACACTACAGCTTTCCAACTGAGACGTCTAAATAGCTCATCCTAAACCTCAGCTCCCAAGAATCCTAAGGACACAACCATGGCCATCAAACTGGAATAATAGCAGTTTAATACTGTAGTGTGAATGGGAACCAGGCGGCCCCAGCACATCAAGAGAAATCCTATAATTATGGTTTAATTATGTTTATAAAAGAACCCCTGGAAATCTGTAGGAATCTCAGAAATCAAGCCCACTGGAGCACTGGTTCTCAACCTTCCTAATGAGTATTTGGGACTCTGGTCCTTTATTCTAGGGCAGTGTTTCTCAGCCTTCCTAATGCCGTGACCCATTAATACAGTTCCTCATGTTATGGTGACCCTCAACCATAAAATCATTTTCGTTACTACTTCCTCACTGTAATTTTGCTACTGTTATGAATCATAATGGAAATATCTGATATGCAGGACCAAATTTGGTACAAATACCCAATATGCCCAAATTTGGACAATGGTGGGGTTGGGGGGGGGATTGATTTTGTCATTTGGGAGTTATAGTTGCTGGGATTTAAAGTTAACCAAAAACCAAAGAGCTTTATGAACAATGGAATTGAACCAAACATGGCATACAGGATTCCTATGGCCAACAGAAAATACTGGAAGGGTTTGGTGGGCATTGGCCTTTAGTTTGGGAGTTGTAGTTCACCTACATCCAGGACTCAACTATGGACTCAACCAATGATGGATCTGGACCAAACTTGGCACAAATACTCAATATGCTCAAATGTGAACACTGGTGGAGTTTGGGGGAAAGAGACCTTGACATTTGGGAGTTGTAGTTGCTGGGATTTATAGTTCAGCTACAATCAAAGATAATTCTGAACCTCACAAATGATACAATTGGGCCAAACTTCCCACACAGAACTCCCATAACCAACAGAAAATACTGTGTTTTCTGATGGTCTTTGGCAACCCCTCGACACCCCCTTGCAATCCGCCCATGGGTCCCATCCCCCAGGTTGAGAAACGCTGCTCTGGAGGATGTTGGTCAGGTCATTCTCTCTCAGACTCAGCAATGGAAAATGTCTGAATGAACCTTGCCAAGAAAACCCTGTGATTGGGTCACTCTAGATCAAAAATTATTTGAAGGCAAACAAGAAAGAACGATTCATCATTTAAACACATTGCAATAGAGCTCTGAGCCATTTAGCACTTGAAAGTATCCGGGTTGCTTTTTAAACCAGTAGACTTCCAGCCACTTCTGGTTGGACTTGGTTTCATTTTCTGGGCATTTGGGCCCCTCTGTGCCAATTTTGGCCTCGAGTCCCCTTTCCACATGAAACAAAGATGCCACGGTTTTAATCTAGGTCCTTCTGCTCGGAAAGCAGATGCTCTACCATTGAGCCTCTCTGGGGAGGATAGGAAATCTCCAACTGGCAACAAGTTCGTGCCAGTTCCTTCAAAAGGAGTCAATCAGAAGGGCAGGGAGAGGTCCAGTTCCCACAGCATCCCAGCTCAAACCGGCCGGGTCATGCCTGCAAGAAAGGCTAAAGAGAAACCACCAAATTGGAGTGTGAGTTTCGCTCCCTCTGCCCCATTTCCAAACAATTATCACAAAGCCTGGCTTGTTGGTTGCCCTTGATAAGACCCTTTTCAAAAGACAGAAGCAAGACCGATGCCCTGCATCCAAGAAAGCACTAAGAGACATGTTTTGCAAACACTGTCAGAACATGCTACCCGAGGGCATCAATTAAAAGAGCATCCCCGTTTCCTCATTTCTTACTTGATAGAGAATCTGCCTCAGCAGAAAACACAAAGGATAGCTCAATTTGGATTGGACTCCTGAAAGCAGACCTTGTAAAAGGGGAAAGGTGTGCACCTATACCAGGCATGGGCAAACTTTGGATCTTCAGGTGTTTTGGAATTCAACTCCCACAATTCCTAACAGCTGGTAACCTGGCTGGGATTTCTGGTAGTTGAAGTCCAAAACGTATCAATAGGAGCATAGTGTCTAGATCTAGGGAAGTAATGCTACCCCTCTATTCTGCTTTGGTTATGATTCTATGCCGTTAGCATTTAGGTAGCGTATTACAACTTCACTCTTGAAAGGAAACGGAATGAGGATGCTCATCTCTAACCTTAATCACAATGCCAGTCGGTGAGCTACTGACGATTGGCACTGTTCGTTCACTTCCGCTGGCTTCCCGCTACATGGCAATCATACCAACTTCCCCTGAGAAAAGTCCCCATGAGAGCTATGTGCTTTGTAACCTTACTTTCCAGATAACTCTCGTACATGCTCTCTGGCCATTTTCTAGGTCTTCCAGCATGATTCTATGTGGTATTCTTGGTCCGGAAGTCCTTCATTTCAATAGGGAAGGCATGGCCAAACTTTGGCCCTCTAGGTGTTTGGGACTTCAACTCCCACAATTCCTAACAGCCTCAGGACCCTTTCCTTTTCCCCCTTAGCCACTTAAGTGGCTGTGGGAGAAAAGGAAGGGGCCTGAGGCTGTTAGGAATGGTGGGAATTAAAGTCCAAAACACCTAAAGGGCCAAAGTTTGCTTATGCTTGCAATAGGGTATATCAACAAGAAGTCACTCTGGCACCCCTCTTTGGGGGCATGCTTTTAGTTTAAAAATCCATATTTCCCATTAAGAGTCCCATTTCCTATCCCAAACACTTTTTACAAAACAAGCACATTTCCTCCTCGTTTCAGTCCCAAGTAAGCGAACTTCTCCTGCTGCAATTTCACTGAGCGGATAGACATAAAAAGGACTTTGGAACAGTAGGTTAGGAACAGAATTGTGCTGGGGTTGCCAATCTCAATAAAAGTAGCCTTTAGTTGTTGTTGTTGTTGTTGTTGTTGTTGTTGTTGTATGAAATTCACTTTGCCCCAAGATTGGACAACTTTGCTTGGTTTACATTGAGGCTACAAAGACATTTTTCAAGAGGCCATACTACTGCGCCCAACACCACCACCACACTTCTCTTTTCATTTTGGCCAATTTTTAGTCAACTGGGACATTTGTATATGTATGAAAATGTTGCATTTTGAAATGCTTTAAAGCTATTTGGGGGAGGGAGTGTCTTTTTTAGAGCTGAAAGAAGTCACCTAAAATTGTTTTGGGAAACATTGTGGATCTAAAGACTTCTGTGTTTCATCGACCTCAAGATGGTCTCCCATCCAAGTACTGGAGCCCCCGGTGGTGCAGTGGGTTAAACTCCTGTGTCGGCAGGACTGAAGACTGACAGGTCGCAGGTTCAAATCCAGAGAGAGGTGGATGAGCTCCCTCTATCAGCTCCAGCTCCTCATGCGGGGACATGACAGAAGCCTCCCACAAGGATGATAAAAACATCAAATCATCTGGGCACCCTCTGGGCAACATCCTTGCAGACGGCCAATTCTCTCACATCAGAAGCAACTTGCAGTTTCTCAAGTCGCTCCTGACATGACAAAAAAAATCCAAGTACTAACAAGGACTGTCCCTGATTAGCACCCAAGATCAGACAGGGTATTGAGCTCAACATAACCATTAAAGATTCAGTAGCCACCTCCTGTTTTCACTCTGGTAACCTTAACACATATAGGTAAAGGTTTCCCCTTGAGGTTAAGTCTAGTTGGGTCGGACTATGGAGGATGGTGCTCATCTCCATTTCTAAGTCAAAGAGCCAGCATTGTCCATAGATGCCTCCTAGGTCATGTGGTCGGCGTGACTTACCATCAAAGACCTACTGATCTGCTCACATTTGCATGTTTTTGAACTCCTAGGTTGGCAGAAGCTGGGGCTAACAATGGAAGCTCACTCCATCCCACAGATTCGAACCGCCGACTTTCCAGTCAGTAAGGTTTGCAGATAAGTGGTTTAACCTGCTGTGCCACCACGAGCCCTCTAACACATATAATTGAATATAAATATACATATATGTGCATTAATATAGGGGAAAATTTATGTATGTAATGCATACATCAGAGGTGAGCAGCTTCCAAAGAGCTGAAGACCGCTACTGGCAGCAAGCCTGAAAGTGTCTGAAAAAAGGAAGTAGCCAGATGTTCACTTCCTATTTGGTTTCCTATTTTTGGGTGCTGGAGGAAGTTGGTGGTTCAGTGACCCTGGAAAACATAACACTCCCAGTTCTGATTGCCTTGTCTGGAAAGAATGAGGGTTCAGGCAGGCATCAGAAAAAACTTTGGTGGGGTTCATGGACCACAAACATGGCCCTTGGGAGTTTACGTTGCCTTCATGTCACTATTTGACTCCTTTAAAAGAAATAGACTTTATGGTATATGTAAGAAAACTTCATTTAAAAGGCAGTGGGATTTCAGAAAATCTTGTAGCCCCTTCCCAAAACCAACAACAACAACAACAACAACAACAACAACAACAACAACAAGGCCAGGAAGAAAACAAGAATGAAAAGCATTTTTGGAGAAATGTAACCACTCTGTCTTTTATTATATGAGATATTCCTTGAGGATTGAAATGCCTGACCCTTACAAAACTCGGTATCCTATAATATAAGGAAATTCTCTATTCGAGAGCTGGAAAACTTTTCTATATTTGAGTATGAGCACTTTGTTGAGACAAAAAATGTAAATGTAAATTGGCGTCAAACTGAATTAATTCTACAGTGTAGATCCACTCCAGGTCTCAGTCCTGTGGCCTTTTAATAGTAGACAGATATAGCACTGTGTTCCACTTTATTTACCATAGTTTTCTCCTATATAATCCTGGGATTTGCAGTTTAGGGAAGGATCTTGTGCATTCTCAGCTGGAGAGCTCTAGTACAGTGGTTCTCAATCTGGGGGTCGGGACACCTAGAGGGGTCACGAAGGAATGTCAGAGGGGTCACTAAAGACCACCAGAAAACACAGTATTTTCTGTTGGTCATGGGGGTTCTATGTGGGAAGTTTGGCCCAATTCTGTCATTGGTGGGGTTCAGAATGCTCTTTGATAGTAGGTGAACTACAAATCCCAGCAACTACAACTCTCAAAATGACAAGGACAATTTTCCCCAAACTCCACCAGTGTTCACTTTTGGGCATATTAAGTATTCGTGCCAAGTTTGGTCCAGATCCATCATCGTTTGAGTCCACAGTGCTCTCTGGATTTAGGCAAACTACAACTCCAAAACAAAAAGGTCAATGCCCACCAAACCCTTCCAATATTTTCTGTTTGCCATGGGAGTTCTGTGTGCCAAGTTTGGTTCAATTCCATTGTTAGTAGAGTTCGGAATGCTCTTTGATAGCAGGTGAACCACAAATCCCAGCAACCACAACTCCCAAATGACAAAATCACCCCCCAACCCCACCAGAATTCAAATTTGTATCGGGTATTTGTGCCAAATTTGGTCTAGTGAATGAAAATCCATCCTGCGTATCAGATAGTTACATTACGATTGGTAACAGTAGCAAAATGACAGTTATGAAGTAGGAAGGAAAATAATTTTATGGTTGGGGGTCACAACAACATGAGTTGTATTAAGGGGTCGCAGCATGAGGAAGTTTGAGAACCCCTGCTCTAGTGTTTCACCAAGCTATCAACCCCAGGAGTCCATTGGATGCATGAAGTGTAACTGGAGCTCTATAATGATATACTGCAAAAGTACCCTCAATCTATTGCTTTAATTGCTATATGCCACTGTTGCCTCTCGTGCAGAGCAGTACAATCCACAAATAGCTTTTGCCTCTCGATTTATGCTGACGGTACAAACTGGCCTTGAGCGCTGGAGATAACAAGCAAGATTGAAGAGCAGAAGATGCAAAAACCAGGCCTCTGGCATTTATTAAGGGAGGGTGGCAATGCAGCGCTGAGATGGAGGAGTGTGAAGGGAATCTCAGAAAGGAACAGAAATCCAAGCCGTGACAGCAGGAAATCACACATGCCCACAGCTACAAAATTATTACGGAGCCGGAGGGGCCGACTACAAAGGAAGATTAAAGGAGCTAAATCTGTTTAAAGAAGGTTTGATGCTGCATGCTTGGGAGAGAACATTGCCAACCAGTAAGCGTTTGCATGGTGTTAACATGGAATTATGTGGGAAAGGGTTGAGGCGTGATGGAAATAAGCAGCACAAGTCACACACATGTGGGGAACAAATTTAGGATGTTCGTGAGAAGAAAGATAGAGGAGCAAAATTTAGGAGAAGATACCAGGGATTACATGAGGTCTTCTAGTAGAGAGAAAGAGTCAAATCAGACAGTACAAAGTGTTTCCTCATCAGCTTCCACATAAGGATGCCGATGAAGAAACACAAGCTACAAACTATCTACAGACCCACAAAGAAAATTCAACAAATGCTATGTTCAGCAAAGGACAAGAGGGATCCTGTCAACTCTGGTACCATATACCATGCAGCTGTGGACAAGTCTACAGAGTGACCACCAAACGCAGCACACAAACACAAATCAAGGAACATGAAAAGCACTGCAGACTACTTCAACCATAGTAGTCAGCCATAGTAGAGCACCTGATGAACCAACCTGGACACAGCATATTATTGGAGAACACAGAAATGTTGGACCACTCTCACAACCACCATGCCAGGCTACACAGAGAAGCCATTGAAATCCACAAGCATGGCTACCAGTATTAAAAAACTCTAAAATTATAACAGCTAAACAACAGAGAGGAAAAAACCAGGCACAGATTAACACCTCCCAGCAACAGATTTTCCCAGGCTCAGGCAGGCCTTCAAATGCTAATGAAGGTGATCAGCTAAACATTCACACCTAACTGCAGCAGGAAAGAGCTCCTTGCCCCACCCCAGCCATTCCACAGATATATAAACCCATTTTTCCTACTTCCAACAGACCTCACACCTCTGAGGATGCTTGCCATAGATGCAGGCGAAACGTCAGGAGAAATGCCTCTAGAACATGGCTCTATAGCCCGAAAAAATCCACAAGAACCTAGTGATTCCAGCCATGAAAGCCTTCGACAATACAATGTGACATGTGTTTGTATTGTCGAAGGCTTTCATGGCCGGAATCCATGGGTTGTTGTAGGTTTTTCCGGGCTATATGGCCATATAGCCTCCAGAACATGGCCGTATAGCCCGTAAAAACCTACAACAACCCATGACATGTGTTTCCTCATCAGCTTCCACATAGGGATGCTGATGATGAAACACAAGCTACAATCAATCTACAGACCCACTAAGAAAATCCAACAAATGCTACGTTCAGCAAAGGACAAGAGGAAGCCTCTCACTTCAGCAGGAGTCTACCGTATGCCATGCAGCTGTGGACAAGCCTACATAGGGACCACCAAATGCAGCGCCCAAACACAAATCAAGGAACATGAAAGGCACTGTAGACTAATTCAATCAGAGAAGTCAGCCATAGCAGAGCACCTGTTGAACCAACCTGGACACAGCATATTATTTGAGAACACAGAAATGCAGTGACGGATGGTCTCAAAGGTTATAAAATCTACCACTTCATGACTACTCTAACAACTACCATGTCAGGCTACACAGAAAAGCCATTGAAATCCACAAGCATGTGGACAATTTCAACAGAAAAGAAGAAACCATGAAAAAATCTGGCTACCAGTATTAAAAAACTCTAAAATTATAACAGTAAATAAAGAACAAAACTCAAACACAGGGAAACCCAGACAAAAACAATCAGGCTCAACCCGTCACCTCTCAACAAAAGATTCTCCTAGGCAGGAACAAGCCACATCTAAAAAATGTCAGGGCATCAAATGCTAGTCAAGGTGGCCAATTGAAACATTAACACCTAGCTCCAATGGACAAGAGTTCTTTCTCCCACCCTGGACTTTCCACTGATATATAAACCCAATTTTCCTAGTTTCCAAGAGACCTCACAGCCTCTGCTATAGATGCAGGTGAAACGTCAGGAGAGAATGATTCTGGAACATGGCCGTACAGCCCAAAAACCCTATAACAATCCAGTGATTCTGGCTATGAAAGCCTTCGCCAGCACATTGATGTAGAAGAACTGTAGGATAACACTACTTTTTCAAGCATTCCCTATAATGGGAAATGAATGCCTGACAATTAAAAGTTAGTGCCTCCAAGAAGAAACACATAGATATGTTGCATCTACCCTGAAGAATTAATAAAGTTTAACTGCCTTGGCTCAGTTCTGTGGAAACATGGGAGTTGCAATTTAGTTAGACACCAACCCCTTTAGACAAAGCTAAAAATCTTCACATCTCCCATAATTGAACTGCATTGAAACATGGTAGTTAAAGTGGTATCAAAATGCATCCATTCTATAGTGTGTAGATCAATGGTTTCCAACCTGTGGTCCATGGACCATTAGTGGTCCACAAGAACGAAAATATGATCTGTGGCCTCATCATTACTACACTGTTGCTACACAGAAATGAGAGCGACTGGTCTTGCAAAACCCTCTTATAATGCCGAGACAACAGGAATGTCAGGATAGGAGAGACTGACTACCTATGAAAGATTACTACTACCACATTAGCTCTAGATCAACGGTTCTCAACCTGGGGGTTGCGACCCCCAGGAAGGTCGTTGGACCATTTTCGGGGATCGCGAAGCTACCTTGGTTGGCCCCGCTCCCGCCAAAATGGCTGCTGACCCTTGCAGTTTGGGCAAGGGAGAGCTGCCCGTCACCCGCACCTTTCCGAGTTCAGAAGGGCACAGGGGTGAGGCGGAGGGCTGCGCTCATAGCCTTGCCATGAGTGCAGCCTCTCTGCCCACCCCCCGCACACCTTTCCAATCGCTTTGATGGCAGGGGAGCTATACATCCCAGTAGCTCCCAAATGCCAAGGTCTGTTACCTCCAAACTCCACCAGTGTTCACATTGGGGCATATTGAGTATCCGTGCCAAGTTTGGTCCAGATCCATCATTGTTTGAGTCTGCAATGTTCTCTGGATGCAGGTGAACTACAACTCCAAAACTCAAGGTCAGTGCTCACCAAACCCTTCCAATATTTTTCGTTGGTCGTGGAAGTTCTGTGTGTCAAGTTTGGTCCAATTCCATCATTGGTGGAGTTCAAAATGCTCTTTGATTGTAGGTGAACTATAAATCCCAGCAACTACAACTCCCAAATGACATAATTAATTCTCCCTCCAACCTCACCAGTGTTCAAATGTGGGCATATTGGGTAAGGTAAGGTAAAAGTTTTCCCCTGACATTAAGTCCAGTCATGTCCAGCTCTGGGAGTTGGTGCTCAATTTCTAGGCCAAAGAGCCCATAGGCACCTCCAAGGTATGTGGCTGACATGACAGCATGGAGTGCTGTTGTTGGGTATTTGTGCCAAATTTGGTCCAGTGAATGAAAATACATCCTGCATTTCAGATATTTACATTATGATTCATAACAGTAACACAATTACAATTAGGAAGTAGCAATAATAATAATTTTATGGTTGGGGGTCACCACAACGTGAGGCGCTGTATTAAGGGGTCGCGGCATTAGGAAGGTTGAGAACCACTGCTCTAGATTATCAAATATGGTTATGTTGGGAACCAAAACCAAAATTCTCAAGCAACATTTCCAAGCTAAATGGTTCAGGCAAAAACATTACCTGACTGCATAGATTCAAGCTGCATTTACATTGTTGAATTAATGCAGTTTGAACCACTTTAATTGTGATGACTCAATGCTATGGAATCCTGGGAGTTGTAGTTGTACAAGATCTTTAGCCTTCTTGAGCCCTCATAATTGGTTAATTAAGGGGACACACCAATTATGGGCCTTGGATTGCATCAGGATTTTGAAAAAGCAATTCTTTTCTTTTAAAGAAGCTTGCACAGCACACTTTGCACAGACGTTTTCAGAACAGTTTTCTGGGAATTTAGATCTATACTTCCTTCAAAAGCTGAAGTTCTGTACAATCTGTTTTCTTTGCCTGTCTTAACAACCTTTTATTTCATGTTTAAATGCTTAACTCTGGAAGTGACGTATTCCTCAAAATAGCATGTAATTCTTTAAATTGCTTTAGCCGTAATAGCTTGCAATTATAGCTCTGCTACCTGAATAGCAAATCTCATGCATGTCTACCTAAGAAGTCCTGTAAAACTGCTGTATCAGTCCAATTGGTATCCACAGTTTGATTTAGTCAGATACAACAAAATATATCCTTTCTAAATATTTTAGTATTCTTGGGCCAAAAATCTTTCCGTTGGGGACGTCCCATCTCTCTCCATAGCCCACCATACAAAGTACCTAAAATATTTTCCTATTAATCCAGTCAAATCTGATGTTCAGAAAGGTTTTCCAATAGCTGATAATATTATTAGCAACAGGCTAGGGCATAAAAACAATGGAAAAATACAAAGACTGTTATGCAGCAATAAAAAGACAGCAGTGTAAGCCCCGGGAGGCTTTCAAAGTATGATTACAACACAATGATTCCACTTTAAACCCCATGGTTTTGTCCTATGCAATCCAGGAATGTGTGGTTTAGGAGGGAACGCCTGGAATTCTCAGCCAGAGAACTCTCGTGCCTCTAATCAAACTACAAATCCCAGGTTTCCATTGGGTGCAGACATGACAATTAAAGTAGAATTTGTTGCAGCCGTTTTGCATCTTGGCTGCCACAAGATACAAGCAAAATAGAAACCAATAGTGGCCAATTGAAACATTCACATCTACCTCCAACAGACAAGAGTTCTTTCTCCCACCTTGGACATTCCACAGATTTATAAACCCAATTTTCGTAGTTTCCAATAGACCTCACAACCTCTGAGATTGCCTGCCATAGATGCAGGCGAAACGTCAGGACAGAATGCTTCGGGAACATGGCCATACAGCCCAAAAAACTTACGGACAATCCAAATTAGAAACGATCATCATCATCATTGAGGTATAATTGTGTAGTGTGAAAGTGCTCCATGCCAGCCACTCTAAGAAGGGGAAATATTCCCCAACCAAAAGGGCACTCTCTCTTTGTAACTACTTTAAGATGGTGCATCTAACTATAGAATTAATGCGGTTTGGCACCATTTAAGCTTTCCATGTTTTTATGATAGAAACAACTTGGAAAAGGCATTCATAACCCAGGAACAAAAAATGTGTTACATAGTGTTATGTATGTATACAACTTTGAGTTTTTGGAGAAACAGATACAAATGTGACAAACAAATGGCCTTTATAACAGCTCTATCCAAAAGCTCACACATCCACATCCACCACTGGCAACTCTGTTTCATGGAGTTTTGTACATGACAGCACAATCCAAAATAGATAACATCTCACCGAGGATGCATTTACACCAGTGGTTCCCAACCTGTGGTCTGTTGGCCTGCCAATGGTCTGCAAGAACAAAAATATGGTCCGCAGCCTCCCCATTACTACACCATTGCCTTGGAACCACACGGCAATGAGAGCAACTGATCTCACGAAACCCTCTTATAGTGTCAAGGCAACAGGGATGTCGGTAGGGGAGAAGCTGACTACCCATGAAAGATTACTACTACCACATCAACTCTAGATTATTAAATATGGTTTTCTGTGGGCGAGCAGATGGCGACTACTGGATAGTATATGTTCTGTATCAGAAACTAGAGCTGATGTGCTCTATTCAATGGAATTTTCTCAACCAGAACCCCAAATAACCAAACCAAATCTAAAGTTGACCAAAAACTGTTTTGTAACCCTTTTTTGGTATTAATGTTGGAAGGTGGTCCCTGGTCAAGTGCTCAAGGGAACCACTGATCTACACTGTAGAATTAAAGTGGCTTGACACCACTTTGGCAAAGTTGTAGTTTAGTGAGGCATCTGCTCAGTAAACTACACTGGATGCATTTCACCCATGTTGGTGCTGTCAGTTTCCTGAAAGGAACATTTGGGAGGGAAACTGTTTCTCGGGATGATACATCATGGAAAGCGTTGTATGCTTAGTGCTGAGCTAAACATTCGGTTCAAAGATTCTGTCCACCTTAACTGCATTTCTCTCTGAACGATACAAAACCTGCAGTCTCTTTTCCCTCTTTTTTCCTACTTCTCAGATGGCAAACATCCATGCACATAGGTAACACTTGGGTGCAGGAATGTATCCCTTTGGCTTTACAGTAGAACATGTTCATAGTTTTCCTTATACAAAATGGATGCTTTTCTTTCTGAAAATCTTCACAAACATGGCCAGCATTGCAATATTATGAGCAAGGTTATGAATGAAGCATTTTATGCGCCTAAAATAATTAAAAGGAATGTTGCATATAACTCAATTTTCTCTATGGCGAAATAATTCCACACAAATATCCCGACGGCATCAACTACCCTGATCATTTTACATTTTGCATTTCTATTCCCATCCATGCCACTGCTCTCTTTCAAACCAATGCTAAATAGAAAACTCACAAGCAACCAGTCCACTTCAGGGTGCATCTACACTGTAGAATTAATGCAATTAGACAGTATTTTCAATGCTCTGAAACCATGGCTTGAGGGGCTTCAGCCCCCCCCCCTCCAATTCTCAGGGTGGTCCACCTTACTGGTACATTATTTAAACTGTTATGTTTATTCATATCATGATCACTATATCCCATATGCATGGGGCTATTGGGATAACGATACAGAAGGTTTGGTAGGGTAGATCCTCACCCCCCCCCCTTTGAATGAAACTCACCCCCCCCCCCCGAATCAAACTCAGCACCCCCCGAATCAAAATCCTGGCTACGGGCCTGATGGGGAATGTCATTTTCTTCCCGAAAGTGCTAGTGCCTCACCAAACCCCAAACCCCAGAATTCCATAGCATTAAGCTACAGTATTCAAAGTGGTGTCAAACTGCATTAATTCTAAGTGTAGATACACCTTAAGAGCATATGTTCCCCATTCCGGGGACATGACTTATTCAAGCCAACTTGGCAAATACGTCCATGTTTGAATAAGCAGTATACGAAGTCCTCCATAGGTGTGTGTTTCACTTTCATGGATTTGATTATTTGCAGATTTGATTAATATGTTCTTTCTAGGAATCTCTAGGTCTCCTATAGAGTTGCACTGGAGGACCAGGAGCCTTAAAGATTATTTTATTTATTTATTTACAGTACTTATATTCCACCCTTCTCACCCCGAAGGGAACTCAGGGCGGATCACAGAACATACATATGTGGCAAACTTTCAGTGTCGGTCTATGCACAAACAATTCAGATAATTATACATAGATAGAGTTAAAGCATTTGTTGGTCCTCCAGTGTGACTTTTTAGCAGAGATTACCCATACAGTTGCACCGGAAAACCTAGAAATTTCTATTAGTGTTTTCTCAGATTTTTTTAAAACAATGTTTTTAAATTTTATTTACATGTTTTTCACTTTAAGTCCCCACTATGGGAGAAAAGCGGCATATAACATCATCATCATCATCATCATCATCATTAGGGGCCGTTCCAAACGGGCCCTATACCCCAGGATCTGATCCCAGGTGGAGCCGTGGTGGCGCAATGGGTTAAACCCTTATTTTTATTTATTTATTAATCAATTTTATATACTGCCACTCCCCGAAGGCTTGGAGCGGTTTACAATATACATATGCAATACATTACATTTAAAATCAAAGAAAAATTTCAATCAACAAGATTCAAATGCCAGCCTAAATAAATAAGTTTTATAAGCTCTATTATGCCAGCTGAACTGCTGACTTGAAGATCAGCAGTTTGAATCTGTGAGATGGGGTGAGCTCCTGTCTGTCAGCTCCAGCTTCCCATGCAGGATCATGAGAGAAGCCTTCCACAGGATGGTAACACATACGGGCGTCCCCTGAGCAACGTCTGTGCAGACAGCCAATTCTCTCACACCAGAAGCGACTTGCAGTTTCTCAAGTCGCTTCTGACACAATAAAAAAAAATCCCAGGTTTTTCTGTTTATTCCAGATTATCAGGCTATGCAGATTCATATAATTCAGTTCGAAGCCGAAAACCTGAGATCCGATCCTGGGATAGAGGGCCTGTCTGGAAGGGTCTAGAACATTTAAAACTCCCAGCCTGTTCTTTCCAATATAAACCAGTAGAATATAATTTAAACCACCAAAACCGTAAGACAAATCTTACAACAAATGAAAGGCTGCGTAATCAATAAATCTGAGTAAATCAGTTGATTAAAATACTTCGCTGAACAAAAAAAGTTTTGAGTTGGCACTACTGGCACTGGATTTCAGTCAGTCTGGGCTCAAGCCAGAGAGGAAGCTTTAAAGGTCATAACCAGGAGAGTTTTGTGTTGAAATTGATAAGTAAAGTTGTTGCAACATGGGAATTACATGCATTCTGTAACCAAACTGGGTCAGCAATCTGGCTACAACATTTTGGATGGACGAAAGTGTCTAAAGAAGGCAGCAATACTGAGTAATCCATACATAACATCAGCAAATGTGTTGTCGAAGATTTTCATGGCTGGAATCACTGGGTTGCTGTGAGTTTTTCGAGCTGTATGGCCATGTTCCAGAAGCTTTCTCTCCTGACGTTTCACCTATATCTATGGCAGGCATCCTCAGAGGTTGTGAGGTCTGCCATAGATTTGGGTGAAACATCAGGAGAGAAAGCTTCTGGAGCATAGCCCTACAGCTTGGATACTCACAGAAACCCCAACATCAGCAAAGTTATTGGAGAAGAGTCACCCAATGGTCTCAAATCCCAGGAAGGCTGTTATGGGGAGTGATTCTCAGGCAGATATTTGGGTTCTAAGCTGGGTAGGCCTTTTGGAAGGGTAAGTGCCAGGGCTCTGAACTGGGCTCAGAAACCCAGAATTAAGTTAAATTAAATTAAAACTTAGTGATTTACAAGAGACATTCAATTACATAGAATTCTCAAGCAGACAGCAAAAAAAAAATCAAAGAAATAATACTGAATCCACAATTAGTTAAGCCTATTTTAAATAGTTAACTCCCAAGGAACCAGAAACTACTGTATATACTTGAGTATAAGACTAATTTTTCAGCCCTTTTTTAGGCTGAGAAAGCCCCCCTCGGCTTATACTCGAGTCAAGGTTACTTATTATTTTACTCTGTTATTATTATTATTACATGTACTATTTTACTCTATTATTATTACATTTATAATTTAACTTTATTATTATTATTACATTTATTATTTTACTCTATTATTACTGTTATTATTATATTTATTATTTTAGACATTATTATTGGAAGGACATTTACATTGAAGAAGGTTAGACTAATGGTTTAATCAGAGTTGGGCAGTCTTCTCTTAATTTGCAGTTTTATGTAAATATTCAAAAACATTTAAGCTACTGATGCCTCAATCAATGCAATTTTATCAATAATCTATTTTTATTTTGAAATTTACTAGTAGTGGATGCATTTCCCACCCTCGGCTTATACTCGAGTCTATATGTTCTTCTAGAATTTTATGGTAAAATTAGTTGCCTCGGCATATATTCGGGTCGGCTTATACTCGAGTATATATGGTAAATTTATTCAGCAGCTACCAAGCCTCATGGGTTATGGTTAGTTGAGCATTTACTGTATATCAGGCATGGGCAAACTTTGGTAATTCAGGTGTTTTGGACTTCAACTCCCATCTCCCATCATTCCTAACAGCTCGGACCCCTTCCTTTTCCCCCTCAGCTGCTTAAGCTGGAGGGCCAAAGTTGGCCAATTCCTGCTGTATATTCTCAATCAGGCCCATCTCATCCAAACTTGCCTCTTAAACTATTGGGTTCATTTGGTCAATGCTCATTCAAAAGGCATCCATTTGCTTGGTATTACTCATTTCTAAGAGCCCCCGGTGGCACAGTGGGTTAAACCGTTGATCTGCTGAACTTGCTGACCAAAAGACTGGCGGTTTGAATCCCAGGAGTGGGGTGAGCTCCCGCTGTAAGCCCTAGCTTCTGCCAACCTAGCAGTTCTTCCAGCAGGAAGGTAACGGCATTTCTTTTACAATCCTGCACGATCTCTTCGATCCTCGGGGGAGGCCCTCCTTTCGCTCCCGCCTCCATCACAAGTGCGACTTGTAAGGATGAGGAGAGAGCCTTCTCTTCTTGTGGCCCCTTGGCTTCAAAACACGCTATCTAGTGAGATTAGGCAAGCCCCCACCCTGGCAGCCTTTAAGAAAGACCTAAAAACCTGGCTCTTCTGTTGTGCCTTTGACGAGTGAACACATATCCCCATATCATGTCCGTCCCAACTATAGTTCTGTTCTCATGACGCACTTCCCCTTGTCTTTAATAAAGACCCAATCCCATTGTTCGCCCCTTCTGATCACCCTCACAGACACATACTTCTCCATTTACTTATCTCACCCAGGATTTTATCAATCTTGTTCTGTGCATTTGGCCTGCCCACCGTGCTTTTATTTTATTTCTTCATCACGTTTTAATGCTTTTGTGTATGTATGGTCTAGTATGTTTCGGCATTGAATGTTTGCCGTTTATATGTCCCCTTCGGGGTGAGAAGGGCAGAATATAAATGCTTCAAAAAAATAAATAAATAATCTGTTTCTTGCATTTTCTGTTATTTGATGTATTTTATTTTGATGTTATTATTTGCTGTTTGTATTTTATTTTGTTGTACTGTAATTCTGGGCTTGGCCTCCTGTTAGCCCTTTGGAGAGATGGTGGTGGGGTATAAATAAAGATTAATATTATTATTATTATTATTATTATTATTTTACTGACACAAAAACACAGTATGTCACAGCAAATGCAATATATATGCTGGATTTCATATTATTATTATTTGAAACACAACAAGATGAGTCCACAGCAGACACTTTGCTGGCTGTTGTATTGGATCACACGTCGGACATTTCCCAAGTGTCGAGGACTGTGTGATGTATTTTATTTGATGTATTTTATTTTGATGTCATTATTTGCTGTTTTTATTTTATTTTATTTTATTGTACTGTAATTCTTGGCTTGGCCTCATGTTAGCCACCCCGAGTCCCCTTTGGGTAGATGGTGGCTGAGTATAAATAAAGTTTATTATTATTTGAAACACAACAAGATGAGTCCACAGCAAACAAGATCACTCTGCTGGCTGTTGTATTGGATCACACGTCAGATACTTCCCAAGTGTCTAGGACTTGTGGTGTATCGGTGAAGAATGCGTGCAGATCCCAGTAAGGTGGCCTTCTGCAGCTGGCAGATGGAAATCTTGTCAGCGCCGATTGTGTTTAAGTGCAGGCCAAGATCTTTAGGCACTTTACGCAGTGTGCTGATCCTAAGTGTCTAGGACTTGTGATGTATCGGTGAAGAATGCGTGCAGATCCCAGTAAAGTGGCCTTTTGCAGCTGGCTGATGGTAATCTTGTCAGCGCTGATTGTGTTTAAGTGCAAGCCAAGGTCTTTAGGCACTGCACCCAGTGTGCCAATCACCACTGGGATCATCTTGACTAGTTTGTGCCAGAGTCTTTGCAGTTTGATCTTTAAATCCTCATATCGTCATATTATTATTATTATTATTATTATTATTATTATTATTCCATGCAGTCATGCTGGCCACATTACCTTGGAGGTGTCTACGGACAATGCCAGCTCTTCGTCTTAGAAATGGAGATGAGCACCAACCCACAGAGTTGTAAAAGACTAGACTCAACGTCAGGGGAAAACCTTTACCTTACTCATTTCTAATACAGAGGCCAAAGCTAGGAGGTCCATTCACCAGCCTCTAAAATTGCCTTCTGCAATGCTCACTATGCATGTTTGAAGCAGGCCTTAATTAATGCCCAGAAGAGAAAAGTAGGTATATAGTATATGTAATGGACTATCCACTTCTGTAGAACTTCTCTTAAAGATATTGAATTTGGTAACACTTCACTCAAGTATTACCATACCATTAATTCTCTATTCGTTTTAAATAACAATATTGACAGAAAGGGAATTTGAAACACCAAAACACAGTTTTACTACAGACTTGATAATATTCTCAAGTGTTCGAGAAGCTTTAAATCAAGTTACTAACACTCTCTTAACATCAAGCTCTAAATCAAGTTCCTACCACACTCTTAACATCAAGATATACATTCTAGTAACGCTTTACATCAGTATTATTATACAAAAGTGGCAGTAGTACAAATTCTTCATATGAATAATATCAACGTTGAGTTGCTCTTGAATGAGTTCCTGGAACACTTGAGAATATTATCAAGTCTGTAGTAAAACTGTGTTTTGGTGTTTCAAATTCCTTTTCTGTCAATATTGTTATTTAAAATGAATAGAGAATTAATGGTATGGTAATACTTGAGTGAAGTGTTACCAAATTCAATATCTTTAAGAGAAGTTCTACAGAAGTGGATAGTCCATTACATATACTATATACCTACTTTTCTCTTCTTGGCATATTATAGACATCTGTGTATTCAGTTACTTAATTCATGCCCACCAATACACAAACCTCATCCAAACTAGTTGTACCCATACACCGGTAGGATGACATGCATCCCATCCCAACTTTGTGTACTCGTATTATACAGTTAAAACACTTTGATACCATTTTAACTTCCATGGCTCTCTCCAATACAATCCTTCCTTAGAACTACACTATTATTGCTTTCTGACTACTTCTTGCAAAATGTCAAATCCATGGAAGCTGAAGTGGGATCAGGCTGCAATAATTTCAGTGTGCAGATATTCATTTGGAGTGGTTTCGAGTCCAGCAATGCCCGGCAGGTTATAGGACTGCAAAACCCAGCTGAAGTTTTGTTCCATCTGAACATTAGGAAGAACTTCCTGACTGTGAGAGCCGTTCAGCAGTGGAACTCTCTGCCCCAGAGTGTGGTGGAGGCTCCTTCTTTGGAAGCTTTTAAGCAGAGGCTGGATGGCCATTTGTCAGGGGTGATTTGAATGCAATATTCCTGCTTCTTGGCAGGGGGTTGGACTGGATGGCCCATGAGGTCTCTTCCAACTCTTTGATTCTATGATTCTAAGTGCTGGGTGAGGTCCAAGTGGTTTCCACCCACTTTACATGTAAACACTCCCGGGTTCCTCCAAATAGCAGAGAGAAATGCCAGCTCTAAAGCTTCCAACTAGGAACTTTACTTAGTGGCTTAACATTGCCCTTTAAGACAGTGCTCAGATCTGAGTTGTTTTAATCTCAGGGGATGTGGGAATGAAAGACAGAGCTTGACTCCCAGTAGAGAATGGACAACACTACAAAGATAAGAGACTGCTGACCTATTCAGAGGAAAGTAACTTTTTCCTTCCTCCTAGAAGGGCTAGCAGTGTGAGTCGGCCGCATTAGAACCAGTCCTGCATTTAATCTTGTCTTGTCTCAAAATGTAGTACAGATTGAGTATCTCTTATCAGAAATGCTTGAGAAATGTTCTGTGTTTTGGGTTTTGGAATATTTAAATATATCTAAACATGACATTCACTTACGTTCCCTATATGGCTGATACACACAGCCTGGAAGTAATTCTGTACACAATCTTTGTAATAATTCTGTGCACAAAACAAAGTTTGTGTCCAGTGACCTATGTGGACATTTTTGGAGTACTTTAGGAGTCATTGTATTACCTATTTGGGTTGCTGTGAGTATTCCAGGGTGTATGACCATGTTCCAGAAGCATTCTCTCCTGACATTTCGCCCACATCTATGGCAGGCATCCTCAAATCTTGCGAGGTATGTTGGAAACTAGGTAAAAGTAAAGGTTGTCCCCTGGCATTAAGTCCAGTCATGTCTGTCTCTGGGGTGTGGTGCTCATCTCCATTTCTAAGCCGAAGAGCTGGCGTTGTCCATAGACACCTCCAAGGTCATGTGGCCAGTATGACTGCATGGAGAGCCGTTACCTTCTCGCTGAAGTGGTACCAATCGATCTACTCACATTTGCATGTTTTTGAACTGCTAGGTTGGCAGAAGCTAGGGTTGACAGCGGAAGCTCACGCCACTCCCCAGAATTGAACCTGCGACCTTTCAGTCAACAAACTCAGCAGCTCAGCGTTTTAACCCACTGTGCCACCGAGGACTCTGGGTTTTATATATCTGTGGATAATGTCCAGGGTGGGAGAAAGGACTCTTGTCTGCTTGAGGCAAGTGTGAGTGTTGCAATTGGCCACTTTGATTAGCATTGAATGGCTTTACAGCTTCAAAGCCTGGCTGCTTCCTGCCTGGGGATAATTCTGTGTTGGGAGGCGATAGCTGGCCCTGATTGTTTCTTGTCTGGAACATATATCTGCCACAGATATATAAACCTCACTTGTCTAGTTTCCAACAGACCTCACAACTTCTGAGGATGCCTGTCATAGATGTGGGTGAAATGTCAGGAGAGAATGCTTCTGGAACATGGCCAGATAGCCCGTAAAATTCACAGAAATTCAGGTGTGAAATCCTTTGACAACACGTATTAACTGTTTCTTTGTTCCTCCCACAGTGGGACGCAAGGTAGGGAGACTCAACTTGCACACAGCCAGCATTTGTCACTCTTTCAAGCAGCCACAGCTTTGGTTCCCATCTCCAGGGTGCATCTGTACCATAGAATTAGCATATTTTGATACTGCTTTCACTGCCATGGATCCATGCTAAGGAATCCTGAGATTTGTAGTTCAGTCAGGCATTGGCACTCTTGCAGCAAAAGCTAAAGACCTTGTAAAATGACAACTTCCACAGCGGCAAACTACAATCTACAACCTAAGAAATGCACTCATCTCCACATGCCGAGAGTTTGCATCTGCACTGTAAAATGAGTGCATTTTGAACTGCCATCGCTCAATACTATGGGATCTTGGGATGTGCAGTTTGGTGAGGACCCGGGACTCTTTGTCAGAGGCAGCAAAGGCTAAAGACCTTGTGAAATGATAACTTCCAAACCAGTGAAAGTGGAGGCAAACTACAATCTACAACCTAAGAAATGCACTCTTCTCCACATGAGTCTGAGGACCCCAGACACTTTGCCAGAGAAGATCTTTGGGAAACTACAACTTCCAAAATAACATACCATGGAGCAAAGGCATTGAGCATTTGCAGTGCAAGCAGTGTCAAGCCGAATTCATTCTGCAGTGTAGATATTAGAAATTGTGGGAGTTGAAGTCCAAAACAACTGAAGAGCTGAAGTTTGCTCATGCCTGGTCTACACTGCTATATAATCCAGATCGAAGCAGATAATCCGGATTTTATATGGCAGTGTAGATATACCCTGACTGTAGAATGGCGCAGATATTAGAAATTGTGGGAATTAAAGTCCAAAATACCTGAAGGGTTGAAGTTTACTAATGCCTGGTCTACACTGGTATATAATCCAGATCGAATCATATAATCTGGATCTATGGCAATTTAGATGCAGCCTGACTGTAGAATGGTGCAGATATTAGAAACTGTGGGAGTTGAAGTCCAAAACACCTGAAGGGCTGAAGTTTGCTCATGCCTAGTCTACACTGGTATATAATCCATTTCGAAGCAGATAATCCGGATTTTATATGGTAGTGTAGATGCAGCCTGACTATAGAATGGTGTAGATATTAGAAACTGTGGGAATTAAAGTCCAAAATACCTGAAGGACTGAAGTTTGCTCATGCCTGGTCTACACGGGTATATAATCCAGTTCAAAGCAGATAATCTGGATTTTATATGGCAGTGATTGTAGAATGGCGTAGATATTAGAAATTGTGGCAGTTGAAGTCCAAAACACCTGAAAGGCTGACGTTTGCGCATGCCTGGTCTACACTGCTATATAATCCAGATTGAAGCAGATAATCCGGATTTTATATGGCAGTGATTGTGGAATGGTGTAGATATTAGACATTGTGGCAGTTGAAGTCCAAAACACCTGAAGGGCCGAAGTTTGCTCATGCCTGGTCTACACTGCTATATAATCCGTTTCAAAGCAGATAATCCTGATTTTATATGGCAGTGCAGATGGAGCCTGACTGTAGAATGGATACTGTTTGACATCTACATCTACACTGCAGGCTGAATTCAGTTTGACACTGCAAAACTGTTTTGGACTTCAACTCCCACAATTCCTAACAGATTTCAGCAGGGATCCCATCAGGTCCTCTGGCTTTGTTATTTGCTCTGCCTAGTCTACACTGGCTGTGAGATGTGTTATTCTGGAAGTTATAGCTTCCGAAAGGTCTTCTCTAGCAAAGAGTCACCAAACTGCACATCCCGGGATCCCATAGTATTGAGCCGTGGCAGTTCAGATTGCTCCATGGTGTGATATTCTGGAATTCCTAAGAACTGTGGGAGTTGGAAGTCCAAAACACCTGGAGGGAGGGAAGGCTGGAGTTTGCCCACGTTTGCCTTGGACTGGAGGGGAATCAATCCTTCATTCATTCGCCTCCATCCAAGCCAAGCCAAGTGGGGCAGGCTCCTCTTGGGAAGGAAGGGAAGAGGGAAGGAAGGAAGGAAGGGGCGCTCTGCACATGCTCCCTCGCCGCAGAGTTGCCCGCCGGACTCACCAAGGTTTGCTCGTACTGCAGCGCCCGCTGCTCCAGGCCCCCGTCGGCCGCCATCCCGGCCCCTTCTCCGGCCACTCTCCCTCCTTCCCTGGCCTCGACTCGGTCCTCTCCTCTCCTCCTCCTCCTCCTCCTCTTTCTCCTTCTCCTTCTCCACGCCCCGGGACGGGGCGGGCCGGCCGAGGAAGGTCCGGAGGCGGAGAGAGGCCCCACCGCCGCTCCGCCTCCAAAGGAACAAAAAGGCCCCGGTCTACCCAGGTTGCATGTCCCACCGGTCTACCCAAGCCATCTCTCTCCCGGTCTACCCACGCTGTCTCTTCCTATGGAGGCATCTACACCAGGCATGGGCCAGCTTGAGCCCGCCCTCCAGGTGTTTTGGACTTCAACTCCCACAATTCCTAACAGCCGGTAGGCTGTTAGGAATTGTGGGAGTTGAAGTCCAAAACACCTGGAGGGCGGGCCCAAGGAATTGTGGGAGTTGGAGTCCAAAACACCTGAAGGGAGGGCCCAAGTTGGCCCATTGAATCATAGAATCATAGAATCAAAGAGTTGGAAGAGACTTCATGGGCCATCCAGTCCAACCCCCTGTCAAGAAGCAGGAATATTGCATTCAAATCACCCCTGACAGATGGCCATCCTGCCCCTGTTTAAAAGCTTCCGAAGAAGGAGCCTCCACCACACTCTGGAGCAAAGAGTTCCCCTGCTGAACGGCTCTCACAGTCAGGAAGTTCTTCCTCATGTTCAGATGGAATCTCCTCTCTTGTAGTTTGAAGCCATTGTTCCGCTTCCTAGTCTCCAAGGAAGCAGAAAACAAGCTTGGTCCCTCCTCCCTGTGGCTTCCTCTCACATATTTATACATGGCTATCATATCTCCTCTCAGCCTTCTCTTCTTCAGGCTAAACATGCCCAGGTCCTTAAGCCGCTCCTCATAGGGCTTGTTCTCCAGACCTTTTATCATTTTAGTCGCTCTCCTCTGGACACATTCCAGCTTGTCAATATCTCTCTTGAATTGTGGTGCCCAGAACTGGACACAATATTCCAGGTGTGGTCTAACCAAAACAGAATACAGGGGTAGCATTACTTCCCTAGATCTAGACACTATGCTCCTATTGTGGGAGTTGAAGTCCAAAACACCTGGAGGGAGGGCCCAAGTTGGCCCATTGCACCTAAAGTACCTTGGGAAGATACCTTGGGAAGTCAAATCTGGCCACAGTGGTCCACACTCTTGTTACATCCCGAATAGATTACTGCAAATAGATTTGTGTAAGCATCGAATTGTGCCTTTTGTAAGCCGCCCTGAGTCCCCCCCTTGGGGGTTGAGAAGGGCGGGGTAGAAATATGCGAAATAAATGAAATAAATAAATTAAAGTGGTGTCAAACTGCATTCATTCTGGGTTATTGTAGGTTTTTTCGGGCTATATGGCCATGTTCTAGAGGCATTCTCTCCTGACGTTTCATCTGCATCTATGACAAGCATCCTCAGATGTAGTGAGGTCTGTTGGAATTAGGACAATGGGTTTATATACCTGTGGAATTATATATAAACACGAATCAAGGAACATGAAAGGCGCTGCAGACTACTTCAGCCAGAGAAATCAGTCATAGCAGAGCAACTGATGAACCAACCTGGACACAGCATATTATTGGAGAACACAGAAATGCTGGACCACTCTCACAACCACCATGTCAGATTATGCAGAGAAGCCATTGAGTCCACAGCAGACACTCTGCTGGCTGTTGTACTGGATCACACGTCGGAAACTTCCTAAGTGTCTAGGACTGTGATGTATTGGCGAATAATGTGTGCAGATCCCAGTAAGGTGGCCTTCTGCAACTGGCAGATGGTAATTTTGTTAGCACCAATTGTGTTTAAGTACAGTCTTTAGGCACTGCACCCAGTGTGCCGATCACCACTGGGATCACCTTTACTGGTTTGTGCCAGAGTCTTTGCAATTCGATCTTTAAATCCTCATATCGTGTCAGCTTTTCCTGTTGTTTCTCTTCAATCCTGCTGTCACTCGGGATTGCAACATCAATGATCCATACTTTGTTTTTTAACACGATCTTGAGGTCAGGAGTATTATGCTCCAAAACTCTATCTGTCTTCATTCGGAAGTCCCAGAATAGTTTGACAAGTTCATTTTCTGTGACTTTTTCCAGCTTGTGATCCCACCAGTTCTTTGTCACAGGCAGATGGTATTTGTGGCAGAAGTTCCAATGAATCATCTGAGCAACGGTGTTATGCCTCTGCTTGTAGTCTGTCTGCGCAATCTTCTTGCAGCAATTGAGGATGTGATCTATTGTTTCATCTGCTTCCTTGCAGAGTCTACATTTGGGCTCTGTCATCAACTTTTCAATTCTGGCTTTGATGGCATTGGTTCTAATGGCTTGTTCTTGGGCTGCCAGAATCGGGCCCTCCTTTGTCTCCTTTTTCAAAGTTCCACTTGTGAGCCACAGCTATGTTTTTTCTTTGTCAATTTGGCTCTCAATTTTTCCCAGGAACTGTCCATGGAGAGCCTTCTTTTGTCAGTTTTCTCTTCTGCTCTTGATTGTGTTTTTATGGTATTCACTCTTTGTCTTTCGCACTTGAAGCAGTTTAGTACTATTGACTTCCCTCAATGTTGGTTCTTGAGTGCCTTTCACATAATCTGCCAGTGCATGTCTCTCATCTTCTACGGTTTGTTTCACTTGCAGAAGCCCTCTGCCTCCTGATTTTCTGGGCAGGTAAAGTCTGTCGACATCACTACGCAGGTGTCATGAGTAGTGGATTGTCATCAGTTTTCTTGCTTTTCATCCAGCTCTGCTTGCGTCCAGTTCACAATTCCAGCAGTGTATCTAATAACGGGGATGGCCCAGGTGTTGAGAGCCTTGATCGTATTTCCGCCATTTAATTTGCTCTTCAAAATCTTTCTGACTCTTTGGACATATTCTTTGCTGACCACATTTTTCACATGCCCATGCTTGATATTGTCCAATTGTAGTATGCCCAGATATTTATAAGCTTCAGGCTGATTGCATTTTATGGTTTGTCTGTTTGGCATCTCCATACCCTCCCTGTGTGTAATTTCCCCTTTCTTTAATGTCACTGCGGCACATTTGTCTAGGCTGAAGTCCATACTGATGTCAGTGCTGAAGATTCTGACTGTGTTGATCAGTGACTGGATTTCAGTTTCTGATTTTCCATAAAGCTTTAGATCATCCATGTATCGCAAGTGGGAAATTTCAGGTGTATTTCTTGCTGTTTGATAGCCTAGGTTTGTTTTCTGTAGAATTACTGACAGTGGATCATTGCAATGATGAACAGCAGTGGTGACAGTGAGTCGCTTTGGAAAATTCCTCTCTTGATGTTAACAGTTCCATAGCTTTCGTTGCCCACAAACAACTCAGTTTTCCATTGTTTCATTGCATTTTCGGTGAACTTTCTAATATTTTCACAAACCCCGATGACATCTAGACATTTGATAATTCAACAATGTGGCAGTGAGTAAAATGCTTTTTTTGTAATCAATCCAAGTTGTATAGAAGTTTGTTTTGTGGCTTTTGCAATTCTCCAGTATCATTTTGTCAATTAGAAGCTGATCTTTCGTGCCTCTACTTCTTCTTTTATTGCCTTTTTGTTCTACTGGCAAGATGTTATTTTCCTCTAAGTAATCCTGGATTTGATCAGCTATTATAGAATCATAGAATCAAAGAGTTGGAAGAGACTTCATGGGCCATCCAGTCCAACCCCCTGCCAAGAAGCAGGAATATTGCATTCAAATCACCCCTGACAGATGGCCATCCAGCCTCTTTTAAAAGCTTATTATGCCTGCCAGCAGTCTGAACAATGTAGGCAGACATGTTATTATTATTATTATTATTATTATTATTATTATTATTATTTTGCTTTAGTTCTCTCGCTGCTTTTGCCTTCCCAACAGGCATGTGAGGTGGGATGAGAGTTAATGAAGATGAGTTCAGACAAATCACCTCGCCATTGGACTATGACTCTGGAGACTAGGCTCAACCATGGAAACCCCTTGCATGACTTCATGCAAGTCACACTCTCTCGCCTCTGAACAAATCTTACCAAATAAAATCCTGTGATAAGTTTGCCATATGAAGTCACACATAATAATAGCGATAAGAAATCAGCAAAAAAAGCTTTCCCATTTCTAATCCCAGTGCCGTGACCCGATTTGGTGGGCTCCTCTTTCCGACAATAATTTGTCTTTTGTGGGATGGATGAAAGGCAGAGCTTTGTGAGGAGGGAGCCCCCAGTGAAGGGGGTGTTAGGACAGGAATCTCTCCCTTAGCCTTAGAGATAAGGCAAATGCAACATGAAAGCTATGCTTCCTCTACTAACACTCCCTTCTTTAGGGTCTCCCTCCTTACAAAGCTCTGCCTTTCATCGTCCCCGTGACGGTCCCTTTTCAAAACCAGCCACATCTATAATGTGGCTTCCACAAAATGAAGGGGGAGATGTGCCGTAGGGTGATCGGCCATCACATGTGACACACAGGCTCTCGTTTTCTACAAGAGACTTTCTGATGAAATGCAAATCTTGATAAGATCTAAGGGTTGCGCTTATTTCCACAGAAGATGGTCTTGGATAATGTTATGATGACAACACTAAAGACTGGGCCTTCTAAAGACTATGGGATAGAATGAACAGGGGCATTAATACTAAACTGAGGAATGAATGCCATTTGACATCACTTTATTTATTTATTTTTTATTTATTTCGAGGTTTTATATACCGACCCTCTCACCTTCTAGAGGGATTCGGACCGGTTCACAACATGTGTTAACATACAAAGAATATACAATAACAACACAATGCCACTTCATTACACAATTAAAATATCAGCACCATACACATTAAAACATTATCATCACAGTTAAAAGAGCCAAGTCGTCCAACACCATCACAATCCCATTCATCATCCTCCTTTCATGTGGGCAAAGAATTAAATCAGTTGTCAAATGCCGCGTTCCACAACCAGGTCTTTGTTAGTTTCCTGAACGTCATGAGGGAGGGGGCAGTTCTGATCTCTAATGGCAAAGAGTTCCAAAGTCGAGGGGCCACCATCGAGAAGGCCCTGTCCCTCATCCCCACCAGCCATGCTTGTGCAGGCGGTGGGACCGAGAGTAGGGCCCCTCCAGACGATCTTAGTGGTCTTGATGGTTCGTAGGGGAGAATACGTTCGGAGAGGTAAACAGGGCCGGAGTCGTTTAGGGTTTTATAGGTTAACACCAGCATTTTGAATTGTGCTCGGAAGCTAATTGGCAGCCAGTGGAGTTCGAGTAACAGCGGAGTGGTATGCTCCCTGTACCCAGCACCCGTTAGTAATCTGGCTGCCGCGCGTTGTACTTGCTGCAGTTTCCGGGCAGTCTTCAGAGGCAACCCCACGTAGAGAGCGTTGCAATAATCTAAGCGGGATGTAACCAAAGCGTGTACTACCGTGGCCAAGTCAGCCTTCCCAAGGTACGGACGCAGCTGGTGCACAAGTTTTAATTGTGCGAATGCTCCCCTGACCACCGCTGAAACCTGGGGTTCCAGGCTCAGCGATGAATCCAGGAGAACTCCCAGACTGCGTACCTGTGCTTTTAGGGGGAGTGTGACCCCATCCAGCACAGGCTGTAACCCCGTACCCTGTTTAGTCTTACGACTGACCAGGAGTACCTCTGTCTTGTCTGGATTTAGTTTCAATCTGTTGTCCCTCATCCAGTCCGTGACAGCGGCCAAGCACCGGTTCATGACCTGAACAGCCTCCTTAGTGGCAGGTGAAAAAGAGTGATAGAGTTGGACATCATCTGCGTACAGATGACATCGCACCCCAAAACTCCAGATGATCTCTCCCAACGGCTTCATGTATATGTTAAACAACATAGGGGACAAAACTGAACCCTGCGGGACTCCACAGTGCAATGGCCACGGAGTCGAGCAGGTGCCCCCTAAAGACACCTTCTGAGAAAGACCCTTGAGGAATGACTGGAGCCACTGCAATGCAGTACCCCCAAGGCCCATTCCCGCGAGGCGTCTCAGAAGGATACCATGGTCGACGGTATCGAAGGCCGAAGAGAGGTCCAGCAGAACCAGCAGGGACACACTCCCCCTGTTCAATTCCCAACTTTAGATGTTAGGGCTCAGTGCTGTGGAATCCTGGGCATTGTAGTTTGGCGAGTACTAGATATCTAGGTACCAGGTTGAAAAGTCTCATTTAATATCCAAACATTGTGAACAGTATAAACAGATATTGTTGGCTCCTTCCTTCCACTCTCAGTCTTTCTCCCCCACTTTATTTGTCTCTCTTGCTAAATGTTGGCTTTCCTCATTTTCTGTGTGTTCCTTCAAGTTGCCAGTCAACGTATATTGACCTTATGCATTTCGTAGGATTTTTCTTAGCAATGAGTACCCAGAAGTGGTTTTGCCATTTCCTTCCTCTGAACTCATATTGAGAAGGAGCCTCTTGCTTTGCTGCTTCCAATGAATTTAAATAGATGTTGTCTTGAACATTTAGATTAAAATTTGGCATCCAGTTAGTTAAGTCATGCTAAGGACCCAGGGTCAAAATATCAGCATTGCACAAAGGGGTGTAATGTGGTGATAATGGCAAGAGCGGACTTGCAAAGACACCACAATCTCCTCTGCATTTTCTTTGCATTTGTATTTATGCTTTCTGCCCTACCATCGTGCATACCCTGTTTTCCCCGAAAATAAGACATCCCTTGAAAATAAGACCTAGTAGAGGTTTTGCTGCATTGCTAAATATAAGGCCTTCCCCAAAACTAAGACCTAGCAAAGTTTTTTTGGAAGCATGCTTCCCCTGGTGGCCAGAAGCTGCAATACTGTCCCTCCTGTACAAGTGGTCCAGGAACTGTAATGGGAGATCGTTACTGTCTCCAGACAGTGTGTGCGGGCCAGGGACTTTACAGCCCTTATTTTTTGTGGTCTTATGTGTGAGGGACAGTATATTTATTATATACTGACAACTACTGTACAGTAGGCATGGTTAGGTACTGTCGGAATCTTTGTAATTTGGAATAAATTCAGAAAAATTATGTTTGAAGCAATTTTGAACTTTTTTAGAAAACTGGAAGTCCCCTTGCCCTTCCGAAGCTAGTCTCACCATTTTTCTTCCAACTCAGAAAGTGAGTCGGAAATGATTCAGCTTTTGCCCTTACTTCTGTTCCCTTGCCTTAGCTTAAGCCAGAGAAGCCAGATATAAACCAGAGAAGGATGAATTTCTTCTGTTTGCTTTTCCCACTTCTGGCGCAAGCCAGAGAAACCAATTTTAAAGCCAGAGAAGCTAGATATAATCCAGAGACGGATGAATTTCCTCCGTTTGCTTTTCCTGCTTCTAGGTGAAGCCAGAGAAGCCAGTTTTAAACCAGAGAAGGAAGGAATTTCCTCCACTTGCTTTTCCCCGCTTCTGGAGTAAAACAACTACTTTCAAAGTAAAGACCACCCAATGAAACAGGAAATAGCACTTTCAATCCATTAATGAAAGGATTCGGAAGTCTCGGAAGTTTCGAAAAGTTTTAAACATTTTTTTTCTGTGAAAATAGGAATTGACTTTAGAATCGAAATAAGTTTTGAACCCTTTTTTTGGCTAAAGCAAGCCTACTGTACAGTATGTAATAAATGTTCATTTTTTTGTTCAACAATAAATGTGAATTCTTCTTCATGGAAAAATAAGACATCCTCTGGAAATAAGACCATGTTTGGAAGCAAAAGTTAATATAAGACACTGTCTTATTTTCGGGGAAACAAGATAGGATATTGTACATCACATAATGACATTAATATGCATTTCACGATATTGCTATTCTGCACAGAGGTTGCACAGTGCTCATGCAGTATATCCACATGTGTGGATATTTGTGTTACAATGAGGGTATGCCTGATTATAGCAAAAATGTTTTATACAGTATGGTATGGCCCTTATATTTGTGGTCAATCCACAATAGGGCCTCTATAGGCATTATCTAGATCAGGAGTTTCCAAACTAAGGCCCGAGAGCTGGATACGGCCCTCCAAGGTCATTTACCCGGCCCTCGCTCAGGGTCAACCTAAGTCTGAAACAACTTGAAAGCACACAACAACAACAGCAATCCTTTCTCATCAGCCAAAAGCAGGCCCACACTTCCCATTGAAATACTCATAATTTTATATTTGTTAAAATTGTTCTTCATTTTAATTATTGTATTGTTTTAAGTGTTTTTTGCACTACAAATAAGATATGTGCAGTATGCATAGGAATTAATTCATTTTTTTTCCAAATTATAATCCGGCCCTCCAGCAGCTTGAGGACTGTGACCTGGCCCTCTGATCTAGATCCTCCAATGCAACTCTATGGAATGCTGAGACTGGATGTGAGGTGCTTTTATAATGTTTAGTTGTATCTGTGCTCTGTGTAACTGCAGTCCCAATGCGAATGACTATAGGGATCTTGCTTTACAGTAAAACCCAGATTTCGTGCCTTATATGAAAGCCCCCATTACAACTGATCTCTCACTATGGACGAGTAAGAGCATTTTTTGCTTTTGTGTACCAGATCACAGCTCAGCGATTGTGTCATTCATATGGAGAAGCTGGCACAAATGGGAAACTACCAACAATGGTTGCTCGTTTTCTCCTAAGGAGTCATTCCTGGAAGTGAGCACAGCTGTTTGGCAGGAGATGTGTAGTAGAACAAGTAGCAATGTGTCCTCATTTAGTGCCACCCACACTTATAGGCTATGTTGCACATTGGAGTGGGCATATGTATGTCTACATGCTTCTGGTTGGGACATTGGCTATTTCTCCTTGAAGGTACTGTTACTGAGAAATCAGACCCCCAACATTATGAATTATATACAATATATTAATTATTATCTGTGGATACGCAGTCAGCACATTGGATTCTTCCTCTTTGCCTGCAAAGTAACCTTTCATGAATCTTCTTGAAGATACCCAATGCCTTCAGGTGTCTTCACTAGGAAGAGGACAACAGAAGGCATTGGGTATCTTCTGTGACTTCTGGTTTGTTCCATTGTTAGGTATGTGAAAGCATTGTTAAGTGATTATGGTGATTTATGGCATTGTTCCTTGGAGTCCAAGGTGTGGTGAAGCAACATTCCAAGAAGATTCATGAAAGGTTACTTTGCAGGCAAAGAGGAAAAATCCAATGTACCTAGTGACGACACCTGTCATTTTCACTAGGAACATGCTTCCTCTATAGCAACAATTCAGATCCTCTCTAGGAACCCTCCAATGTATGTAACTGCGCCTTTTGTCCATTAGCTACCAGCACCTCCTTTGTCTAGTTGACATTGGACCATCAGGACCCATCAACCAATCATCAAACTGCATTCCAATCAGATGCACCCAATTTCCAGGAAAGATACAAAACTTCAAACTGAGCAATGACCATTTATTAAATTTCCCACCTCACCTCCGGTTGGCTCAGAGGCAGAAGCAGACTCACACTTCCTCCAGTGAGGCTGCGGATCCTAGCCAGCATCTTCTAGTGTCAATGGGAAACCAAGCAGACTCACACCTCCTCCTAGCCAGCATTCTCCAAGACCAATGGGAATCCAGCATGGCAATTTTCAGTTGTTCTGTACTGCTATAAATAGCCCATGTGTTCATAGTTGAGGTGTGTCCATTAGACTTGTGTATGGATACGTTTTAGCCATTTTACTTTGGCCAAACTGGTTTCTTCAGCGCTATTGGATGAGCACAATGGCAAGGGCCCAGCCATCACATTTTTCCATCTGTAGGGGAACCATGTGGCAGCTGATCACAGCTTCTCTTCCCCTATTTGGCATCACAATTGCGTCCTGGCTTTAGTGTATTTTTTGGTTTGGCTTCTGGCTTGGCCTCTCTCGTGAATTTTTTTTATTTTCCTTTATTTTCTTGATTCTTTTTGTTTAGTGGGACTGACTGGGAGTTGGGAACATGCAGGACAGGTGGGTGGGGTGCGTTTGGGGGCTTGGAGAGTCACCCTTTTAGTTCTTTTTCTTCTCTCCTCTTCTCCTTCAGAAAATACTTCTAAAAGATAATAATGGTAATAATTAATAATAGTAATCCCAACAAACAAAAAGAAAAGCCTCATTCTCAGAAAACTGTTACCACCTAGTTATCTCTCCCCTAGAGTAGAAAGTAGAAACAGCTTTAAGGAAGCAGTAAACCTGAAGCAGAAAAGTGTGAGAGGGAAAAAGTCAGGCATAATTCCAGGTAGGGCCTGCAGTGCAAGCAAAGGAAGAGAGAGGACTTTTTAAAGGGAGCCTAGGGTAGGATGGCACCAGGTCATTCCTCTTCCTTCCCTGCGAAGTGGGAAGCCACCTTAAAATGCCTGGGAAAGCTGTGTGCAGGGAGAGAGCATGCATGCCTGTAACTCCTATAGTGCCTTTCTCCTCTAGAGTAGAAACAGCTTTAAGAAAGCATTAAACCCAGCTCTCCTTTACAAACCAAAGGGAAAAGATTGTAGAATGAGTGCTGTCTTAACTCTGATGCATTTTAATCCAGGTCTTAATGAAGGATATAAGGACAAATGATGCCATAGCCCGGGGAGTCCGCCAATGTCTCCAATGGGCCAGATCTAGAAGTATTTTTCGGCTGCAGTCTGGAAATGCCATCCAGCTGCATGCCTGTTTTCAGGAGGTGCGTGTAAACAGATAGAGAGGTCTACCTGTATCCAGCAAGCAGAAATGAATTGAGGTTCAGCCAAAATGCACAAGCCTGATGTCCATACATTGAGCACTGGTATTGTTGAAGGCTTTCATGGCCAGAATCACTGGGTTGTTGTAGGTTTTTTCGGGCTATATGGTCATGGTCTAGAGGCATTCTCCTGACGTTTCGCCTGCATCTATGGCAAGCATCCTCAGAAACATCCACAGCACATCCTTACTACCTCTGAGTATGCTTGCCATAGATGCAGGCGAAACGTCAGGAGAGACTGCCTCTAGTCTATTCCCATATAGCCCGAAAAAACCTACAACAACCCATTGAGCACTAGCTTTGCTGACAAGCTCTTTGGCCAGTAAGAATCTGACCTTTACTTTTTCCTTCTTTTTGTTGGTGTCCTAATTTGCCTTTCTGGAAGTAGCTGGGGCAGTCCAGGTTTTCAAACCCATTATTTGGTGGAGTTGCAATCACTTGACAGTACTACCAACAGCAAGATGTGAGAATGTTCTCCTAGAAGATTCCCAGCATCTGGGGTGTATCCATACTTCACAATTATAGTACTTGAATATCATGTTAATCATGGCTGTATCCCATAGGATCCCAAGATTTATAGTTTAGGGAGGCACTTGAGCTTTCTAGTAAAGAATTCTACTTCATTAAATTAAAATTGCAGGATTCCATAAAAGGGAGCCCACAGCATTGAAAGTGCAATCAAGCTCAACGTCTGTCTGGTAAATCCTGGAATGCTGGATGGCTTTAGCATTTTGTGAGGTCCTTTTTTGATTGTGCAGATTGGTAGGACAAGAATAGGTTCAAGTCTCTGGCAAGCCTCATATTGAAGTCTCTTTCACCTATAGATAGCACAGGTCTGTTAGATAGCAAAGGAACTGTTACTTGGTGTTCATTTTCCAACTCATGATTGGAGGTTTTTCCACTACAGACAACACTGGCATTCAGATTTTGTTGAAAGTCAATCAATCAATCAATCAAATTTTATTGCAGTCCAAAGACCCAATATGATTGGCGGTATAAAGTGAAAAAAAGTGCAAAAACTGCCAATAGATTCATAAACTGATTTTGTTGAAAATGATTTCAAAGAAAAAGAAGTGGAGGAGAAATGCGAGGAGGAAGAAGAAATTCACATTTTTCTTATTTCAGACTTACTTGTTTGACTTCTCCTACTGGCTCGCCTCTTTCTCAGAAGACACTAAAACAGTAAAACCATAAACATCAAAATACAAACCCAGGAAAAGCAATTGGAACATGATTTAGCATGATTTGTTCAGTTTACCAGGAACACTGGTCAATAAAAGAGTTCCAGCTCAGGTCTTCTGCTCTTACGGAAAAATATAATGGAAAAAGGCAACAAGAAGGTGGTCCCCTCTGAATTTCTTTACAAATAGCAAGGATATTAGAAACTAGCTTGGGGATCTGGCGATGCCCAGGTTATTTATGTGCCAAGTTTCATCCTGATCCTTCAGCTGAGGGTTCACAGTGCTCTCTAGATGTAGGTGAACTACAACTCCTCTAAATCATGGTAAATTCTTCCCAAACCTCTTGTTGGGTTGCTGATCAATTCCTGTTTGTTGTGTGCCATAGGAATGGGTAGGAAAGGGTTAAGTGAGAGGCAGTGGGCAAGGTCATGCAAATTTGGAGAGAGAAAGGAACCCTGGGATGTCCATTCTGGAGGAATAAAACAGAACATTTAGGATGAAATGGTCCCCCAATGAAAGCATTCCTTGGGCGGTTGGTGTTGGGGAAGAACATTGGCAGGGGTAGGGCTACATATTCATGATGCTCACTGTAATCTGCAATGTCAGTTGAGGGAGTGCCTTTGGAGGCTTCTCAACACTTGGAACTCTAGCCTGTTTGTGGAGGTGGGAGGTTGTCTGTGTAAGTGGACACCTCCAACACATACACATTTACACATACACATTTTTCACTATATATATATATTGTTCATTTGTCCAGTCATTTCCAACTCTTCATGACTTCATGGACCAGCCTACACCAGAGCTCCCTGTCAGCCGTCACCACCCCCAGCTCCTTCAAGGATGCCATCCATCCATCTTACCCTCGGTTGACCCCTCTTCCTTTTTCCATCCATTTTCCCCAGCATAATTGTCTTCTAAGCTTTCCTTTATTCTCATGATGTGGACAAAGTACTTCATTTTGGCCTCTACTATTCGTCCCTCCAATGAGCAGCTGGGCTTTATTTCTTGAAGTATGGACTGGTTGCAGGCCGTATCGTTACCCCAATACCCCTATGCATATGGGATATATTGAGCATGGTGATCAGATCATGATAAAAATAAACATAACAGTTTAAATAATGTACCAGTAAGGCCTTCTTGTGGACCACCATGAGAATTTGGGGGGGGGGCACCCCAGCCCCCCCCCCCCAGCTACATGCCTGACTGGTTGGATCTTCTCATTGTCCAAGGCACTCCCAGAACTTTTCTCCAGAACCACAGCTCAAAAGCATCTATCTTCCTTCCATATATATATATATATATATATATATATATATATATAAGTAAACTGCATTATTCAACTATCAGGAAAACCTGAAGAGAGGGAAACCACTGCAATATATCATTATCTTCCCTGACCTTTTACGCAGCCATCAATGGTTGAAAAAATGTCCAACGGTGATATTCTTCCAATTTCGGTACAGTCTATGCCAGTGGTTCTCAACCTGTGGGTCCCCAGGAGTTTTGGCCTACAATTCCCAGAAATCCCAGCCAATTTACCACATGTTAGGATTTCTGGGAGTTGAAGGCCAAAATATCTGGGGACCCACAGGTTGAGAACCACTGGTCTATGCAGTTCCATCCTCACCTTCTGGTTTACATGCACATATTTGTGACCATGTTGTTGCATCTTGAAGATTGCCCAATTCTATATCAGCTTTCATGGTCAAATGCACAGTCCATGTAAATTCGTGATATAATAAACGCATTACACTGTAAGATGTTTGCATGTATTGTGTACTAGCTAACACTTTGCAAATTGCAATCTTATTTGGCAGTTAAATACACACATACTTCAAAGGAAAGAGAAAGAATAGTGGCAGGGATGGATAGGAATACAAATCTGGGTCATAAATAGCAACCAAGTCATAAAGAAAGCATATGGTAGGCAGACTACCAGGAACAATAGTGCAAGAAACACAATGTACTCTAGCAGGTAGTATGGCAATTACGATGTCCCATGGCTTTGTTGGGTGATGTTTATCATATAGTGGTTTTGGTTAATCCGTGCAGGGATAATCCATGGGTGGGAGCTCATACTTGTGGCTCCAGAGAGCAAGGAAACCATTGGAGTTGTTGGTTTTTTGCAATGGAACTCCTTACTTTGTCTCTGAGCAACTCAGGCGTTGCAAAGGCAAACCCTCCAACTGTCCCAGTTTGTCAAGGACAGCTCCAGTAAATCCTCTGCTGTCCCACTTTTTTCAATGACTTTCACAATATCTGTGTATCTGCGGTTGATGTGTAATGACATCACTTCTTATGCCATCAGCACAGACCAACCTTGTGATTTCATCAGGGGACCATCCCTGGTTGCAGATTTTGGCCTTGAAATCTCGAGGCAAGGCCTAACTTGGCAAGTGTGTTTGCTATCAGTATCAAAGCAGTGGTTTTGGGGAGGTTTCCGAAGTTTGGTGTTGGCTATTTTGCCTCTGGAATAAAAGCTTGTTTGTACACAGGGATTCAGTTCTGCTAATTAGTCATGTCATTCTAATGATTTATTCTATTGGCACAAATGCAAAGAGTTTGGAATCCCTTATTGAAAATCCTTGGGACCTGAAGTGTTATGGATTTTTGATCCCCCCCCCCCCCCCAGATTTTTGGAATACTGATATTTGCATAATGAGATTTGTTGGAGATGGGAACCAGGTCTAATCACAAAAAATGTATATTTCATATACACCTTATACACATAGCCTGATGGCAATTTTATACAATATTTTGAAATGATTTTGTGAATGAAACAAAATTGAACCTTTGGATAACAAAGTGCCATTTTCTCAGCCATCCATATAGAAGAAAACTTTGGATTTTGGAGTATTTTGGAGTTCAGAATTCCAGATGACGGATGTTCAACTTGTATGACCCCCATAACTACATTTATCCATTTTCAATAATATATGTCCTCTAGCACTTTTCTAGACCCTCCAGTGTGACTCTACGATGTTGTTGGATCATAATCCATAATTTCAAAGGGTTTGCTTTTATCAATGGTTTTGCATTTCCACACAAAGTCCAAGTACATATTCCCCAGGGATATGGGATTGTACTGTATCTGTCCAATTCTGGATATCACAATTCAAGAGAGATATTGACAAGCTGGAATGTGTCCAGAGGAGGGTGACTAAAATGATCAAGGGTCTGGAGAACAAGCCCTATGAGGAGCGGCTTAAGGAGCTGGGCATGTTTAGCCTGAAGAAGAGAAGGCTGAGAGGAGATGTGATAGCCATGTATAAATATGTGAGAGGAAGCCACAGGGAGGAGGGAGCAAGCCTGTTTTCTGCTTCCCTGGAGACTAGGACACGGAACAATGGCTTCAAACTACAAGAAAGGAGATTCCATCTGAACATGAGGAAGAACCTCCTGACTGTGAGAGCTGTTCAGCAGTGGAACTCTCTGCCCCGGAGTGTGGTGGAGGCTCCTTCTTTGGAAGTTTTTAAACAGAAGCTGGATGGCCATCTGTCAAGGGTGATTTGAATGCAATATTCCTGCTTCTTGGCAGGGGGTTGGACTGGATGGCCCATGAGGTCTCTTCCAACTCTAGGATTCTATGATTCTGTGTTTGAAGTTCTACACTTTGGTTGCAAGAGCATTATAATTAAACATCAACTAGTACTGAGTCGCCTTCGGGCTTGAGATATAGCGGTATATAAGCAAAGTAAATAAATAATAAATAAATAATAAATAAATAGTACTGTTGTTGTGGTTATTTACAACCAGCCATTTCTTCTTGGCTGGAGTGTTGCAAAATGGGAGAATTTGCACCTTTGTCCACTTAGAGTTGTCCTTGCAGTATTTGGAAACAAGCAAGGAAACACGGAGTACATCTGTACTGAATAGTGAATACGAGTTGTTTATTGTACTAACATAGGCCATGACATCAAATAATATACAACTTTTAAAAGTACAGTATATGCTTTCCAATATAAACATTAAAGTTGTTGTAGGTTTTTTCGGGCAATATGGCCATGGTCTAGAGGCATTCTCTCCTGACGTTTAGCGTGCATCTATGGCAAGCATCCTCAGAGGTAGTGACCTCACTACCTCTGAGGATGCTTGCCATAGATGCAGGTGAAATGTCAGGAGAGAATGCCTGTAGACCATGGCCATATAGCCCGAAAAAACCTACAACAACCCAGTGATTCTGGCCATGAAAGCCTTCGACAATAAACATTAAAACTTATTCTATAAACTAGCTCTTTCAAATTAGAGTGAATGCAGTTCAGCACTACTTGATAACTGTCATGGTTCAGTGCCATGGAATCATGAAAGCTGTAGTTTTACAAGGTTTTTAGCCTTCTCTGCCAGCTCTCAGTATTCCTTAACACTTAGCCATGGTAGTGAATGTGGTATAAAACTGCATTGATTTTGCATTGTAGATGCATGCCATGGATAAGGACAGTTGATCATCAATGGTTAAGGAAGTTAGATGGTTTAGTGAACTTTTGCCTTTGTGTCTAGATCAAACATACGGAATATTTCTTAACTGCTTCTAAGTGAAGTGTCAGGATTTGCCAGTTCCTGTTTTGTTTGTCAATAGGCTTTACCTTGTGGGTGTCTTGCAAACGTCCCTTCCTAGGCTTCCCCATCCCAGAACCAAGGTCATCCCAGCCATTTTGGCAGGGTATTAATGTCCCACAGAAAGAAAGCTGTCACTCAAAGTCACCATGGGCATAGGATTCTGCAACCATGGAAAGCACACAATATGTTTGGTAACTCGAGTTAGGAAACGTCAGAGTATTTTGCAAATGTGTCATGCAAAACACTTCCTGTGACTTTGTTTATGAATACAGGCTGCAGTCTATCTTATTGTTTTAGAAAACCGAGAGCCAGAATACTGTAGTATTTTGAGTATTGGGCTATGATTCTGGAGATGGAGTTGCAAATCCCTCCTTGGCCATGAAACCTACTAGGTTTTGTTTTGTTTTTTTTGTCATGTCAGGAGTGTCCTGTTGTGAGAGAATTGGCCATCTGCAAGGACATTGCCCAGGGGACGCCCGGATGATTTTTTGATGTTTTATCATACTTGTGGGAGGCTTCTCTCATGTCCCCGCATAAGGAGCTGGAGCTGATAGAGGGAGCTCATCCACCTCTCCCTGGATTCGAACCTGCGACCTGTCCTGCTGGCACAGGGCTTTAACCCATTGCGCCACTGGGGGCTAGGCGACCCTGGGGGAGTCACACACTCTGAGCTTCAAAGGAAGGAAAATCAAACCTCTTCTGAACCAAATTTGTGAAGGGGCACTTTAGGGTCTCCATGAGTTGGAAATTACTGAAAGGCACATAGCAACAATATTGCAAAGAGGCAATGTTGTGTGGTGATTTGAGCATTGGGCCATGACTCTGGAGACTAGAATTTGAATCCCTGTTCGGGTATGGAAGCCCACCAAGTGATGCTAGGCAAGTCACATTCTCACAGCTTCAAAGGAAGGCAAAGGCATACCTCTTCTGAACAAATTTTGCAAAGAAAACACTATGATAGGTGTGCCTTAGGGTTGCCAAAAATTGAATGTACACAAAAGAATGCTGTAGGTTTCTCCATGTTAACTTTGTTAGAGTTTCCTCAGTCTCTAGCATGTGTAGGAAAGAAGGAGCATGACAAACCACAGGGCTCTGCAGATGTACTGTCAGATGACAATGAGATGTCCGTCTGTCTGCCATCAAGACTATAATAAGGAAGGAAAATGACAACACATGCATAGGGGAAATTCCTGAAAAACATAAATATCCACCATCTATCATCCTCCAATAGTCAGATCTTTATTTAGTTCACATTCATATCTTAAACATTTCCTTCCCTTTTTGTCTTTCTCATCACTGTATAGTATGAACATTCTATAATACAGCGGTTCTCAACCTGGGGGTCGCGACTCCTCGGGGGGTCGTTTGGCCATTTTCTGGGGGTCGCGAAGCCACATTGGCTGGCCACGCCCCCTCCAAAATGGCGGCCGACACCCTGAGCCACTGCCATTTCCGCGTGCGAAGCCATCTGCCTGTCCCTCATCTCCTTCTGATGGCAGAAGGAGGCGAGGGACAGGCGAGTGGTTTTTTGGGCAGGCAGGGGTACGGAGCAGGCGGGGGCCCTTTGGTGCAAGGCCTTGCACCAGGTGCCCCTCGCCTGCGTTGCTCTCCCGCCAGCAGGCAGGGGTGCAAAGCAGGCGAGGGCTCTTCGTTGCAGGTGAACTATAAATCCCAGCAACTGCATCTCCCAAATGTCAAGGGCTATTTTCCCCAAACTCCACCAGTGTTCACATTGGGGAATATTGAGTATCCGTGCCAAGTTTGGTCCAGATCCATCATTGTTTGAGTCTGCAATACTCTCTCGATGCAGGTGAACTACAACTCCCAAACTCAAGGTTCACCAAACCCTTCCAGTATTTTTCGTTGGTTGTGGGAGTTCTGTTTGCCAAGTTTGGTCCAATTCCATCATTGGTGGAGTTCAAAAAGTTCTTTAATTGTAGGTGAACTATAAATCCCAGCAACTACAACTCCCAAATGACATAATCAATTTTCCCTCCGACCCCACCAGTATTCAAATTTGGGCATATTGGGTAACATAAGGTAAAAGTTTTCCCCTGACATTAAGTTCAGTCGTGTCCAACTCTGGGAGTTGGTGCTCAATTTCTAGGCCAAAGAGCCGGTGTTGTCCATAGACACCTCCAAGGTCAAGTGGCGGACATGACGGCATGGAGCGCTGTTGTTGGGTATTTGTGCCAAATTTGGTCCAGTGAATGAAAATACATCCTGCATTTCAGATTTTTACGTTATGATTCATAACAGTAACACAATTACAATTAGGAAGTAGCAATAATAATAATGTTGTGGTTGGGGGTCACCACAACATGAGGCACTGTATTAAGGGGTCGCAGCATTACGAAGGTTGAGAACCACTGCTATAATATATTTTATTTTAAAAATGTATAAGAAATAATAGGGGAAACAATCCAGCGAAGTACACCTGTATTGTATAAAAGGCTGGCCTGGTAGTAACCCCAAAATTGTACCCAAAAGTTACAATTCAACAGTGTCAGACGAAGCAAGAGACACATATTTATCTCTCTGTTTTAGTATATTTTATTACTTCTATCATTAAGTAAATACTTTTTAAACAACGTCACGCATTTTGTTGACAAAACATCAACAGCAATTCAATACACACATATTGAGCAATACAGAAAATACACTAACATTAAACATGTAAATATTTAAACATAAAACATGGACCAGGACATTGATTTCCCGCTTTCTTTAATGGCCTTATTATGATATAAACATTTTCATCTCAGATGATGAACACTCATCAAAACAGTCTGAGATTTATATGCATTTGTACTTCTATTTTTTATTTTGAAAAGTAAACAATCAGTTCTCAAAATGAACAGATATCCTTATTTTTTTCTCCCATGTAAAGTGCAGGAAAGGGTCCCATTCTTTCAAAAAATTATCCATTGGTTTCTTTCTTGTGTAAATAGACAATTTACGAAATTACGTTATATCTAATAATTTCCAAATCCAGTCTTCAATTGGAGGAGTCTCCACATTCTTCCATATCTAGGTAAATAGCCATCTTGCTGTTGTGATCATATATTATGATAGTTTTTCTTGTTATTTAGTCACCCATTGTTCAAGAATATGCATTTTTTGGAAATAGGGGTTGCATATGCCGTATTAATGCATATATGTAACTCACACTCATATTCTTTGCACTTCTTTTCCCTTCTTTTCTTTTTCATATCTTTTTCCCTGTCTTTCTAATTGTACTTTGAAAATCCAATAGATTTTTTTTTTAAATTTAGAGTTTTATAAATAGTATTTAGCGATCAGGAGAAACGATCCATAAACCTTGACCCGTATCGTGTCCCGGCATTTGGTGGGGGCTCCAATCCATTTTTGTGAACCCCCTGAAATCCGAAGGGCAGATATCTTTTTTCGCTCTGAGGTGCCAAAATATCCATTTTCTATTGGCCCATTATGGAGGGTGGAATTCCCAGGCTCCCCTTCTCCTCATTTTAGGCATTTAAGCTCTAGAGGTGAGGCGCTCAGCTGCAGGCAGGCATGCATTTTAAGGAGCCTTCTTACCTGCTTCTCTACTCTAGAGGAAAGGCGCTTGGCCGCAGACAGGTGCGCATGCTTTCTGGGCTTGCAAGCCACACACGCATCCTTTCCAAGGTAAAGAGGTAAGTTGTGTTTGTTACTCTAGAGGAGAGTGCTTGGCTGTAGGCAGGCGCATGCATTTTCTGGGCCTGCAAGCCACACACGCATCCTTTCCAAGGCAATTAGGTAAGTTATGTTTGTTACTCTAGAGGAGAGTGCTTGGCTGTAGGCAGGTGCATGCATTTTCTGGGCCTGCAAGCCACACACGCATCCTTTCCAAGGTAAAGAGGTAAGTTGTGTTTGTTACTCTAGAGGAGAGTGCTTGGCTGTAGGCAGGCGCATGCATTTTCTGGGCCTGCAAGCCACACACGCATCCTTTCCAAGGCAATTAGGTAAGTTATGTTTGTTACTCTAGAGGAGAGTGCTTGGCTGTAGGCAGGCGCATGCATTTTCTGGGCCTGCAAGCCACACACGCATCCTTTCCAAGGCAAGGAGGTAAGTTGTGTTTGTTACTCTAGAAGAGAGTGCTTGGCTGTAGGCAGGTGCATGCATTTTCTGGGCCTGCATGCCACACACGCATCCTTTCCAAGGCAATTAGGTAAGTTATGTTTGTTACTCTAGAGGAGAGTGCTTGGCTGTAGGCAGGTGCATGCATTTTCTGGGCCTGCATGGCACACGTACACTCTTTCCAAGGCAAGGAGGTAAGTTCTCTTTCTTACTCTAGAGGAGAGGTGCTCAGCTGCAGGCAGGCATGCACGCATGCTTTCTGGGCCTGCACACTACACACACATTCTTCCCAAGGCAAGGAGGCAGCTCATGAAAAGCAGACAAGGAGCTGGGATCGGCTCCCACTTTCTTTCATGTCGGGCTGATTTTTGTACCGGGAAGGTCCTTCCCGTTACATGCTTCTGAAGGTAACAAAAGTAATAAAAGCATGGGTGTAATCAGGCATGTAGCCAGGGGGGGGGCCTCGGGGGGCTTCAGCCCCCCCCGAAATTTTCATGGTGGTTTGCGAAAAGGCCTTACTGGTGCATTATTTAAACTGTTATGTTTATTCATATCATGATCTGATCACCATACTCAATATATCCCATATGCATGGGGGTATTGGGGTAATGATACAAAAGGTTTGCTAGGCTAGACCCTCTTTCACTCAGACTCAGCCCCCCCCCCCGAAACTCAGCCCCCCCCCGAAACCCCCCCTGAAAATTTTTTTAGCCCCCCCCGAAATGAAATCCTGGCTACGGGCCTGGGTGTAATTAAGGAAATTGATCCGTGCACAAAGGGATTCTGGTAGTTGTTGTTCTAAATAGTTACAATGTCAAGCTCTGACTTGAATCATGTCCATGCATCAATACACAATTTTCAAGTAAGAGCGCTTTCTCAGAATTTCCTCCTCCTTAGTATTTTTTGTGTGCCCTCTCTTGGGATGCTTTTCTGACTGCATTAAGGAGCACAAAATGGACAGCAGTCAAGGGTAGGGGCCAAGGACCATTTTACACTCCTTTTGGTTGCACATCTCCCATGTCCCCTTATGGAATGTACCTCTTTTTACCCCATAGTATCATAAACAAAATGCATTTAGGACGAAAAAGCAGCATTCAGCTTGTATGGTGCTAGATCTCATATACCCACATGACGTATGTTGAAAACAATGGGTGAAAGTGGGAGAAGAGAAACTAGGAATGTTAAAAGCAGTTGAAAAGTAGGACAGCAAGCATTTTGAACCCCAAATAATAGACAAACTGAATTGGAAAATGACCCAGGAACGGCCCAAGACGATGGAACGGATAAGGACTTGAATGAGAGGATGTAGTTTTTAGTTTTAGTTTTTAGTTTTATTGTTATTATGTACTGTCTTTATGTCTAATTGCACTATAATGTTCTTTTGTTGATCAATGTATGTATTTTTATGGCATCAAATTGTGCCAACTGTGTACGCTGCTCTGAGTCACCTTCGGGCTGATATGAGCGGCATAGAAATAATGCAAATAAATAAATAAATGCCCCTACCAAATAGAGAAAATAAATACAGTAAGTGAAAATGTCATCTTGAAGACCAGGTACTATGTCATGGCATCAGCGTTACAGACCAGTGGATTCCAGACTGCAGCAGCTCATAGCATACTTTTTTGTGTGTCAGGAGCGACTTCAGAAACTGCAAGTCGCTTCTGGTGTGAGAGAATTGGCCGCCTGCAAGGGGCATTGCCCAGGGGATGCCCAGATGTGTTTTTAAAAATGTTTTACTAACCTTGTGGGAAGCTTCTCTCATGTCCCCACATGCGGAGCTAGAGCTGACAGAGGGAGCTCATTCACACTCTCCCCAGATTCGAACCTCCAACCTGTCGATCTTCAGTCCTGCAAGCACATGGGTTTAACCCACTGTGCTACCGGGGGCTCCACTCATAGCATACTAATAAAGCTCTTAGTCCTTTCCAGAGTCTGGAGAAGTTATCATCTGGACTCTTGGCTAGGGGATTCTAGAAGCTGTAATCCAAAAAATTGGTAATGCTTCTGAGCTCTGTCCAGGAGTATTCTTCCACTGAAAACAGTACAATCTGAAACAGCACGAAAGTCATGGTTGCTTGTAGATCCATCTCCCTCCACTTTGCACCTGTGGTGACTTGCGCTCTATGCTCACAGTTCCCACTTTGTCCAGCCATTGTTTAGCCTGGCTTGATCTGTTTGGTTTGAATCTTTGCCCGTGACCCAAAGCCCTTTATAGTATGCTGGCCTTTTCTTTTCTTTTCTTTCCTGCCTGGAAATCAATGTTATCAGCATTTTTCTTAACCTGACATGCCCAGAACTGAACAGGGTGTTCTAGATGGGGAGCTTTCTGCAATTTTGCAAAATCTCGGTGTCCACCTATGCCAATCAATGCAAGAAAAAAGGCATTTTTTAAAAATAGAAAGTACATTTTTTGCATGCTTTTGGTAGGAAGTGATGATGCGGGAATGGAAGGACAAGTTGGCCTCCTGCGGTCTTTTGTGAATGGAACATTCCCTGCCAACTTGTGTTAGGAGGAAACAGCCATTCATCACCTTGATTTCATGGGCATCAGAATCTCTCCTGACATAAATTGGTGCAAATATTTGGAGAAGTCACTTTGACCTCCAAAGAGGCCCTTCATTACATTTCTCAGTTAATGGTAGATGATTCAGATGTGGGTAATTTTAAGATCTAGGGTGCATCTACACTGTAGAATCAGTGCAATTTGGCTGCCTTAGCTCAATGTTATGGGATCCTGGGAGTTGCAGAGACTGGCTTTAGGCCGGGACATGGAACCGAGACAGCCTTGGTCACCTTAGTGGATGATCTATGCCAGGAGCTAGACACAGGGGAGTGTGTCCCTGTTGGTTCTGCTGGACCTCTCAGTGTCCTTTGATACTGTTGACCACAGCATCCTTCTGGGACGCCTCATGGGAGTGGGCCTTGAAGGTACTGTTTTACAGCGGCTCCGGTCCTTCAAAGAGGACCGTTCCCAGAAGGTGTTATTGGAAGACACATGTTCAACCCCACAACCATTGTCTTGTGGGGTTCCTCAGGGTTTGATACTGTCTCCCATGTTGTTTAACATCTACACAAAGCCACTGAGGAGATCATCCGGAGTTTCGGAGTGTGGTGTCCCCTGTATGCAGATGACATCCAACTCTGTCACTCCTTTCCACCTGCTACTAAGGAGGCTGTCCAAGTCCTGAACGGGTGCTTGGCTGCTGTGATGGTCTGGATGAGGGAGAACTGATTGAAATTGCATCCTGACAAGACAGAGGTATTCCTGGTCAGTTGAAAGGCCAAACAGGGCATAGGGTTACAGCCTGTGTTGGACAGGGTTACACTCCCCCTGAAGACACAGGTTCACAGCTTGGGTGTGATCCTGGACTCATCACTGAGCCTGGAACCCCAGGTATCAGCAGTGACAATGGGAGCGTTTGCACAGTTAAAACTTGTGCGCCAGTTGTGCCTGTACCTTGGGAAGTCTGACATAGCCACGGTAGTCCATGTTCTGGTTACATCCCGTATAGACTACTGCAACACACTCTATGTGGGGTTGCCTTTGAAGACTGTTCGGAAGCTTCAAATGGTCCAGTGCATGGCAGCCAGGTTGCTAATGGGAGCGGTGCCCAGGGAGCATACAACTCCCCTGCTGCGCCACCTCCACTGGCTGCCAGTTTGCTACCGTGCACAATTCAAAGTGCTGTCTTCAGCCTATAAAGCCCTAAATGGTTCTGGCCCAGCTTACCTGTCAGAATGTATTTCTCCTTATGAACCATCTAGGACTTTAAGGCCTTCTGGGGAGGCCCTGCTCTCGGTCCCACCTCCTTCACAGATGCATTTGGCGGAGACGAGAGACAGGGCCTTCTCAGCGGTGACCCCTCAGCTGTGGAATGCCCTTCCCATGGATATAATATCACTGCCTTCTGACATTCTGTAAGAAGGTTAAAACCTGGCTCTTTAAGCAAGCTTTCGCTAATGCAACATAATTAGGTAAAGATGAAATTATGGAACGACTTGACAATGCAACTGGATAACGATTCTAATAAGGAGACACTGATGATTATGTTTTTATGGCTCAGTGTGGCTTTATATTATATGCTAAATGATTTAATTGCATTTATAATCTGTTTTAATTGTATTTTATAATTGTGGAGGCATTGAATTGTTGACGACTGTGAACCACCCTGAGTTGCCTCTGGGTTGAGAAAGCCAGTATATAAATGTGGCAAATAAATAAATACATGTAGTTTTACAAGGTCTTTAGCCTTCTCTGCCAAAGAGTGTTTGTGCTTTATCAAACTGCAACTCCCATGATTCCATAATATAAAGCCATGTCAAATTGCATTCATTCTACAGTGTCCACTGAAGGATTGTGTCCAATACTTAACAAGGATCCGTTTTATTTCTGTAAGAGCTGGGCTTTTCTCTTTCATGCAACAACACAATTTGTCAGGGTTTGGACACTATGCATTTTGACTTGAGCTGGCCTTGGCTACACTAGGAATCAGATGCAAGCAATGCTGGATGTTCTGCCTGTTGTAAAACAGTTTATTTGCCTTTGCTTATGTTCTGCTTGTACAGTCATCCCTCCACTTTTGCGGCTGAAGCATTTGCCGAATTGATTATTCAAGGATTAACTGTATTTTCCAATACCTCCACTGCTACCTTACATGCTAGTGACATACGTATTCTCTTTAGACATTTCTAGGTCCGCCAGCATGATTCTATCACTAACCTCTGCTAGATAAACAACACTGGAAGCTGACCATAGAATCAGGCTGGAGGGCTTTGAATGCCATCCACACTGTAGAATTAATACAGTTTGGCACCACTTTAACTACTGTGGCAGTATATATATATTTAATTTATTGTGTCAGAAGCAGTACAGTTATAATGTATTTTAAAAGATACAAACAAAGTTAAAAACTTGGCATTATGCTAAATTTCCTTTGACCAGAAGCTGGCCACTTGGTGTCATTGTGCATTTGGCAGGGCTCAGGCCTCATTGTAGTAGGTAGTCTGTGGTTTGCTCTTCTCCACACTCACATCTTATTTGTAGCTCCATTTCTTAAGGTTGGCACTGCATGTCGTGGTGCAAGAGCGCAGCATGTTCAGCACCTTCCAAATCACCCAGTCTTCTGTGTGCTCAGGAGGGAGTTTCTCATCTGGTATCAGCCACTGATTGAAGTTCCTGGTTGTAGCCTGCCATTTTTGGACTCTGGCTTGCTGAGGTGTTCCTTCAAGTGTAGATCTTAGGAAGCTGTTTCTTGCTTTAAGGCTTTTGGCATGATGGCTGATATCCAAACAGGGGATGGGACAGAGATGTAACTGCCTTGGTCCTTTCATTACAGGCTGCTACTTCACTCTAGATGTCAGGTGGTGCAATACTGGCTGAACAGTATAATTTCTCCAGTGGTGTAGGGCATAGACATCCTGTGATAATGCAACATGTCTCATTAAGAGCCACATCCACTGTTTTAATGTGGTGAGATGTAGTTCACACTCGACATGAGTATTCAGCAGCAGAGTAGCAAAGCGCAAGGGCAGATGTCTTCACTGTATCTGGTTGTGATCCCCAGGTTGTGCCAGTCAGCTTTCGTATGACATTATTTCTTACACCCACGTTTTGCTTAATATTCAAGCAATGCTTCTTGTAAGTCAGAGCACAGTCCAGAGTGATTCCCAGGCAATGCTCCAGTGGGATTCCTCCACAGGTAATTCTCAGTGGCTCTGGTCCTTCCTCAAGATGCATTTCTCTAAGCATTTATAACAATTCTATGGTTAACTTCCAGTAGAATGTTATTGACTTAGAAGAATTGTGGTTTTACAAGATCTTTAGCCTTCTTTGCCCAAGAATGTGGGTGCCTCACCAAACTACAACTCCCATGGTTCTGACTGGGATTTCCAAATAGAGGCTGAGTGTCTCTTATCCAGAATTCAGAAATAAAAAATTGTCCACATGAATGACCAACCTAGTGACAGCTTTGTTTTCTTATGGTTCAGTGCCATAGAATCATAGAATCCTTGAGTTGGAAGAGACCTCATGGGCCATCCAGTCCAACCCCCTGCCAAGAAGCAGAAAAGTCACATTCAAAGCACCCTGACAGATGGCCATTCAGCCTTTGCTTCAAAGCCTCCAAAGAAGGAGCCTCCACCACACTCTGGGGCAGAGAGTTCCACTACTGAACAGCTCTTACAGTCAGGAAGTTCTTCCTGATGTTCACATGGAATCTCCTTTCATGTAGTTTGAAGCCATTGCTCCATTGCGTCCTAGTCTCCAGGGCAGCAGAAAACAAACTTGCTTCCTCCTCTCTATGACTTCCCCTTACATGGTCCTCATCATGTCTCCTCTCAGCCTTCTCTTCTGAAGGCTAAACATGTCTGCAGAGTGCATCATGCACAAAACTATTAAAATATTGTGTAAAATTAGTTTTGTGCTCTGTGTATTTATTTATTTATTTGCTTCATTTTTATACCGCATTTTTCAGCCCTTAACAGGTGACTCAATGCGGTTTACAGTGCAATTAAAACATAATACAACAACAGGATCAACACATAGATGTGTAGAAGAGATATATGAAACATGAATGAATGTTTAGACTTGGGTCCCAAGATATTAATTTACTTATATGCAAATACAAGTAACTCTTTTATATGAAACACTTGGGACTCCTTTGGTTTCAGGTGTCACATATAAAAGACATTCAACCTGTGTCTCTTTCTTTTTTTGTTTTTTTAAACTTTATTTTTTATTAATTATTTGACACAAACAATCTCATATATAGTCAGAATATATACATTCAAAAATAATGAAATGTGTCTAGATCTGTATGCAGATGGCAACTTGTACAAAATAAGTATAACATACTTTACCATTCACTCGAGTTTACTTCCCTAGATCTAGGCATCAATAGGAGCATAGTGTCTAGATCTAGGGAAGTCATGCTACCCCTCTATTCCGCTTTGGTTAGACCACACCTGGAATATTGTGTCCAATTCTGGACACCACAATTCAAGAGAGATATTGACAAGCTGGAATGTGTCCAGAGGAGGGCGACTAAAATGATCAAGGGTCTGGAGAACAAGCCCTATGAGGAGCGGCTTAGGGAGCTGGGCATGTTTAGCCTGAAGAAGAGAAGGCTGAGAGGAGATATGATAGCCATGTATAAATATGTGAGAGGAAGCCACAGGAAGGAGGGAGCAAGCTTGTTTTCTGCTTCCTTGGCTTCAAACTACAAGAGAGGAGATTCCATCTGAACACAAGGAAGAACTTCCTGACTGTGAGAGCCGTTCAGCAGTGGAACTCTCTGCCCCAGAGTGTGGTGGAGGCTCCTTTGGAAGCTTTTAAACAGAGGCTGGATGGCCATCTGTCAGGGGTGATTTGAATGCAATATTCCTGCTTCTTGGCAGAATGGGGTTGGACTGGATGGCCCATGAAGTCTCTTCCAACTCTTTGATTCTATGATTCTATAAGACATTTTCAAGGGAAAATCCATGCAAACTATTCCTAACTAGAACTGTTTCCATCTAGATAACAGCAATAGTGCTATCAGCTACTTCTCCCCCCTCCCCATGTCATATGCAAAAAAGTAAATAAAAATAAAATCCCAATGTATCTTTTTTATTTTTAGGAAATTCCTTACAAGGCAAGAAATATATCTTCATGATCAAGAGAGTTTCAGAGTATGTCCAAATACATCCTGATATCACAGCAATAAAAAAACACCTAAGAATGAGAGCAGGCAACAAAGTACTCTCTTATGACTAGAGCTTTCTGACTATTTTACATACACAGGCATGGACAACTGCAAAAACCCAATTTGCATAAATTGAAAGATGTCCAAAATCATAATCAAATGTGCCTCTCGATCCTACAGACCCCTGGTTTCCATAAGCCGGAGCCACAGCAATTCAAATGGTATCCAGAACTGAACAGACTGATGTAAACTTTCGTTTCAGCTGCCTGTTTTGCTAGGAGGCGTGTGCCTCTATTATTAAGCACTTAAGAGTCAGAAATACTGGCAGATCCACTGCCAGGGAGCCATCAAGTGATCCTGCCAACTGCCACCAAAGCATATAATTGAAGCCTTCTTACGTGGGATCCTGGAATTTTTTCCTGACCTCTGCCCCTGGCTTCTGCCCACTCCAGCTACCTCTGCCACTTTCCCTGTGTACAAATGGCCCCTTTGTTCTTCTTCTTGATCTTCATGGGTCTTTCTCTCTCTTTTTTTCTCAGTGTTCGGCGGGAACCTCCTACGGAAAGGGGGCTTGTGATTTGGGTATGACTTCGCCATCAAAGGCCTGAACCGCTTCTCTTGCATGACATTGAAGACGTGGTTCCTGTGGGTAAGGAAAATGCAAGAGCAGGGGGCGAGCCACTCACATTCCTCCAGACATTATCTCTGCATTTAGGAATGTATTGTTTGTCCTACTCTGTTTTTCTTTCCATGGGACTCAAAACTGGCTAATGCTAAAAACAGGTTAAAAACATGGAAAAGATTAACTAAAACTTCAAAGGACTGTAAAAAACCAAAAGAAAGTTTCGTCCCTGAGGATTAAAAGCTCTTTGTATTTCAACCTACCTGAGCCACCAAAAGTTGTTTTAAATAAGAAGGTTTCTATCTGCAGAAGGAAAGGCACGAGGAGTGACATTCATGGGCCAAAGACACCTCTTTGTTATTGGACTCCAACCTCCATCAGCCCCAGCATAGTTGGTAGTTGGGCATGATGGGAGTTGTAACCCATCAATTGCTCAAACATGATGTAGCAGCAAGACAGGTTGCCGGGTCAGGAGTATTTTGGTTTCTGGAACAGAACTTGAGAACTAGAAACGATCCTTCATGAGAGGTGGGCTCTGTTGCTATTTCAAAGGTCGGTCCTTGGTATGATAAATATATCATACCAATCCCCACAGAATATGCAATTCAACTGAAAAACACCAAGTCCAACAAACATTTAGAGGCAGCTGGGTTGTTGTAGGTTTTTTCGGGCTATATGGCCATTTTCTAAAGGCATTTTTTCCTGATGTTTCACCTGCATCTAAGGCAAGCATCCTCAGAGGTGGTGAGGTCTGTTGGAACTAGGAAAAAGGGTTTATATATCTGTGGAATGACCAGGGTGGGACAAAGGACTCTTGTCTGCTGGAGCCAGGTGTGAATGTTTCAACTGATCACCTTGATTAGCATTTGATTGCCTGGCAGTGCCTGGAGCAATCCTTTGTTGAGAGGTGATTAGATGTCCTTGTTTGTTTCCTCTCTGTTGTTGTGCTGTTCTAATTTTAGAGTTTTTTTAATACTGGTAGCCAGATTTTGTTCATTTTCATGGTTTCTTCCTTTCTGTTGAAATTGTCCACATGCTTGTGGATTTCAATGGCTTCTCCGTGTAGTCTGACATGGTGGTTGTTGGAGTGGTCCAGCATTTCTGTGTTCTCAAATAATATGCTGTGTCCAGGCTGGTTCACCAGGTGCTCTGCTATGGCTGACTTCTCTGGTTGAAGTAGTCTGCAGTGCCTTTCATGTTCCTTGATTCATGTTTGGGCAATGCTGCGTTTGGTGGTCCCTCTGTAGACTTGTCCACAGCTGCATGGTACACGGTAGACTCCTGCAGAAGTTAGGGGGTCCCTCTTGTCCGTTACTGAACGTAGCATTTGTTGGATTTTCTTGGTGGGTCTGTAGATAGTTTGTATGTTGTGTTTCCTCATCAGCTTCCCTCTGCGGTCAGTGGTTCCCTTGATGTATGGCAGGAACACTTTTCCTCTGGGTGGATCTTCATCTTGACTCTTGTGGCTTGTTCTTGGTCTTGCAGCTCTTCTGATGTCTGAGGTGGAGTATCCATTGGCCTGGAGAGCCCAGTTGAGGTGGTTCAGTTCATCTTGGAGGAGGTGGGGTTCGCAGATTCGTTTTGCATGGTTTGTCAAGGCTTTAATGGTGTTTCTTTTTTTGACTTGGGTGATGGTTGGAGTTTTTATGTAGATATCTGTCTGTGTGTATAGGCTTTCTGTAAACTGTGTGACCCAATTGTTGATCTGGTTCAGGATGACTAGGACATTTAGAGGCAGCACTCACCCTGAGATTCCTCCCCTTACCCTGATGAAGATTACTCAGGGCCAGGTCCTGAGATACATCTGTCTAAGGACTTCATCACATGCTGCCATTCCCCATTTCTAAACACTTTAAAGACATTTGAAAGATGGAATCCCATGGAGTCCATCAAACAATGCAAGAGTACTTTCATGGGATCCCCATGGGACTCCATTTCTAAAGTGTGTAGAAACTGTGGTTTTTTGGAGTTGGGGAGCAATCGACTCCAGAGCTCCCCATTTGTGGCCGGAATCACTGGGTTACAGTGAGTTTTCCAGGCTGTCTGGCCATGTTCCAGAAGCATTCTCTCCTGATGTTTCACCCACATCTTTGGCAGGCATCCTCACAGGTTGTGAGGTCTGTTGGAAACTAGGCAAGTGGAGGTTTATATATCTGTGGAATGCCTAGGGTGGGAGAAAGAACTTTTGTCTGTTTGAGGCAAGTGTGAATGTTGCCATTGGCTACCTTGATTGGATGGTTGTTTGAGCAGGCATTTGAATAGGCAGTGTAACTAATATAGAAATATGGAACATTTGGATGATGAGACTGGATCTTGATTTTAACTATGAGACGAGATGAGATGTTATGATGTTTATTGATTGTTATAATGTTATTCTTTTAACTTGTTTTTTACTGTTTTTATCATGTTTAAGTATTGTACTTGCTTTGTTAACCGCTCTGAGTTGCCCTGAGGGCTGAGAAGAGTGGTATACAAATATAGTAAATAAATACATAAATAAATAAATGAAAATGGGTTGTTGTAGGTTTTTTCGGGCTATATGGCCATGGTCTAGAGGCATTCTCTCCTGACGTTTCACCTGCATCTATGGCAAGCATCCTCAGAGGTAGTGAGGTCTGAGGATGCTTGCCATAGATGCAGGCAAAACGTCAGGAGAGAATGCCTCTAGACCATGGCCATATAGCCCGAAAAAAACCTACAACATCCCAGTGATTCCGGCCATGAAAGCCTTCAACAATAAGTGAAAATGTTGGATAATAAGGAGGGATGAAGGAAAAGCTTATTAAACGTCAAATTACGTTATGATTTTGCAAATTAAGCACCAAAACAACATGTTTCATAACAAATCAACAGAAAAAGCAGTTCAATACACAATAACGTTATGTAGTAATTACTGTATTTATTATTTTAGCACCAAAACATTGCAATGTATTGAAACAGCTGTGGATCTGGGTGGGAAGCAGACTGCATTGGATAATACAGAATGTTAGATGAGCGAAGGTTGGATAAGCGTACTGTATATATAAAAAGAAAGAAAATAAAGGTGTGGGCAGAGACTACACTTCAACGTGTGATAGTTCAGAAAGTGGAGGATTTGTCTAGAAATGGAGGGAGTCCAGGACATGTGATGGGATATATAAATTAGCTGGGTTTTTAAAAAATGGAATGGCATGGAACACTACAATAAGACAATTCCCCTGCTTTCTCCATCAAGTGGGATGAAGTCCTAAGATAGTGTAGAAGTTATGTGCTGACAAAACCTGAAAACATTACTTTGTTTTGTTCCTAAGTGTGCATTGCAAGCCCTGTCCATTGGCATTGCTTCTAATGAAACAAGCAACTTGTTTCATTATTTATTGTGCTGCTCTTCATTATTTTTCATTATTTTGTTTTTAATTTGAGGAAGGGGGAATCCTTAATTAAATGAAAACTTGGGAGAAAAAATCTTGTTGACATGCCCCTTAAAAATAATATTTGAAGGGGCAGTTCGCCCACAAATTGGCAGAAGACCATCTACAGGTTTCAATCACAGCCCGCTCATGCTTAAAGTACATGTTTTGAAGGTGTTGAGAAACATTCAGAGAAGGAGAGTCATGGAAGATCAAAAAGGAAGGAAGTTGTGGCCAAGCCAGGCCTTCCTTCATACCATATTAATTGGAGTAACTAATCTGTTCCTATGCAAGTAATCCCTACTTAATGAAAGAACAGGAGGCGAGGTGGCTCCAAGTCAGTTTCCAGTACTATTAATAGTATTAGTCCAATACTATTCAAAAGAACAGACAAAAGATAGTCATTTTGGCATATTTATTTATTTATTTCGAGTACTTCTACCCCACCCTTCTCAACCCCCGAGGGGGGACTCTGGGCAGCTTACAAAAAGGCACAATTTGATGTCTACACAAATTACACATACGTACAAAACAGCAGTTAAAACAATTATCACAGTTAAAAACAGTCGGCATATAATACAATCAATAAAGCTAGTGTCATGCTTAGCGTTCGTCTCTCAGAGTTCCATAATTCCATTCCATTTAGTCAATTCCTGTCCATCGTCAAAGTCCTTTCTTTATCTGCCAGATTGTCCAAATGCCTGGTCCCAAATCCATGTTTTCAATTTTTTTCCTAAAGGAAAGGAGGGATGTTGCTGATCTAATTTCTCCGGGGAGTGAATTCCACAGGTGAGGGGCCACCACCGAGAAGGCCCTGTTCCTCGTCCCCGCCAATCTCACTTATAATAGAGGCAGGGTTGAGAGCAGGGCCTCCCCAGAAGATCTTAGACTCCAAGGTGTGACGTAGAAGGAGATCCGTTCGGACAGATACACTGGGCCGGAACTGTATAGGGTTTTGTAGGTCAAAACCAGCACTTTGAATTGTGCTCGGAATTGGATCGGCAGCCAGTGGAGCTGACACAACAGGGGGGTGGTATGCTCCCTGTATGACGCTCCGGTAAGTACTCTGGCTGCCTCCCGCTAGACTGGTTGGAGTTTCTGAACAGTCTTCAAAGGCAACCCCATGTAGAGTGCGTTGCAGTAATCTAATCGGGATGTAACAAGAGCATGGACCACCGTGGCCAGATGCATTGCGGGATCAATGTTTACACTGTTATTGTTATTGTTTACTTTCTGCAAGATGCTTTGATTGGTTTTAGAAGGGGATCAATCACAAGAAGTCATGACTTTGTTGGCCAACAACCCCCACAAACCCCCACAAACCCTAGCCAGCTTGGCAGACTCTGGGAGTTGTAGTTCAAAAGATATGCTTTGAAATTCTGTCTCCATGGGTTCATCTAAACTGACCTCTTAGGTTGTTTTGGAAGTGGTTTGGCAGAAACAAGTGCATTGTGCAAATGATTTTATTGCTGTTTCTGGAACAAGTTCAAGGTCGGGATGGTGATTGCATTAACCATGAAAGGTAGCCTCGAACCGGTTCCGAAATCTGCAGTATCTATAGATTAAAAGGTACCAGAGGATGTGTTTTTGGAGGGGATGGAGGTAATATTTTTTTATCCATTTCTAGTAGCAAAATGTCTTTGCCTACTGACCCCCTTTGTTCCAAATTTGTTATGCAGACAAGCACAGTGGTAGACAAGGGTGCATCTACAATGTAGAATTAATGCAGTTTGACTCCATTTTAACTGCCATGGCTCAATGCTATGGAATCTTGGGAGTTGTAATTTGGTAAGGCACCAGCACTGTTTGACAGAGAAAGCTAAAGACCTTGTAAACCCATAAATGCTACAATAAATATTAACTGCTGCAAGACTTGTATATGCATAGTGGTCGAAAGAACCACTATGTTATTGCAACACAAGAAGGATGAGGATCTGTGAAATAGCTGAGATGGACAAATTGACTCTGCTGATTAAGGAGAAATCTTGGATTAACTTCAATAAAGACTTAGTCTTCTTCATTACCTCCTCACAACAATGATGGGGGCATTTGTCAACTGTAGAGTTCATGAATTAGTAGAGTGCTGCTACACATAGAAGTGTGATCACATTATCATTTAAAGGGAGTGGACTAACAAGGGACAACAACCATCAGACAGAGGGTGTGCCTACACTGTAGAATTAATTGCCATGATTCACTGCTAGAGAATAATGGGAAATGTAGTTTGGTGAGCCTTCTCTTAAGTAGAGAAGGCTAAAGACCTTATAAATCTACAACTCTCAGGATCCTGTAGCATTGAGCCATGGCAGTTAAAAAGATATAAAACTACATGCAGACTTTGTTGTTCATTCGTTCAGTCATTTCCGACTTTTTGTGACCTCATGGACCAGCCCACGCCAAAGCTCCCTGTCAGCCGTCACCACCCCCAGCTCCTTCAAGGTCAACATGCAGACTGTGTTACATTAAATCCCTGTTGTATCAAGGTAAAACTGGAAACCCTTCCTTTTTGAAAGACTGTAGAGCAGCTTTTCTCAACCTAGGGGTCGGGATGCCTGGGGGGGGGGGGTCATGAGGGGGTCTCAGAGCAGTTGCCAAAGACAATAGAAAACACAGTACTTTCTGTTGGTCATGGGAGTTCTGTGTGGGGGTTCAGAATGCTCTTTGATTGTAGCTGAACTATACATCCCAGAAACTACAACTCCCAAATGTCAAGGTCAATTTCCCCCAAACTCCACCAGTGTTCACATTTGGGCATATTGAAGATTCGTGCCAAGTTTGGTCCAGATCCATCATTGTTTGAGTCCACAGTGGTCTCTGGATGTAGGTGAACTACAACTCCAAAACTCAAGGTCAATGCCCACCAAACCCTTCCAGTTTTTTTTGTTGGTCATGGTAGTTCTGTGTGCCATGTTTGGTTCAATTCCATCATTGGTAGAGTTCAGAATGCTCTTTGATTGTAGGTGAACTATAAATCCCAGCAGCTACAGCTCCCAAATGACAAAATCAATCCCCCCAATCTGACCATATTCAAATTTGGATGTACTGGGTATTTGTGCCAAATTTGGTCTGGTGCATGAAAATACACCCTGCATATCAGATATTTACATTACGATTCAAAACAGTAGCAAAATTACAGTTATGAAGTAGCAACGAAAATAATTTTATGGTTGGGGTCACCACAACATGAGGAACTGTATTAAGGGGTCACGACATTGGGAAGGTCGAGAAACACTGCCATAGAGCTACTAATGCTAGTCAACACTGAGTTCCAGGGCCAGAGAAGCAGATGGCGGAAACAGAAGAACGGCCTGACTCAGGGTAGCGTGCTTGCTCCATCCATGTTCAACATCTACACAGAAGGGACAGAGAGTTTCATCTATGCAGATGATCGTGCCATTACCGCTCAAGCAGGGAGCTTTGAGATGGTTGAACATCTCAAAGCTCCCTTACCACCTACTACAGGGAAAACCAGGTGATCCCTAATCCATCTAAAACACAGAAATGTGCTTTTCACCTTAAGAACAGACATGCTTCCCGAGCTCTGAGGATTACCTGGGAAGGAATCCCACTGGAGCATTGCAGCACACCCAAATACCTGGGAGTCACTCTGGACCACGCTCTTACCTACAAGAAGCACTGCCTGAATATCAAGCAAAAAGTGGGTGCTAGAAACAATATCATACGAAAGCTGACTGGCACAACCTGGGGATCACAACCAAACACAGTGAAGACATCTGCCCTTGCTCTATGCTACTCTGCTGCTGAGTATGCATGCCTAGTGTGGAACACATCTCACCACGCTAAAACAGTGGATGTGGCTCTTAATGAGACATGCTGCATTATCACGTGGCGTCTGTGCCCTACACCACTGGACAAATTACACTGTTTAGCCAGTATTGCACCACCTGACATCTGCCAGGAAGTGGCAGCCAATAGTGAAAGGACCAAGGCAGAGACATCTCCAGCTCATCCCCTGTTTGGCTATCAGCCAGCACGTCAATGACTTAAATCAAGACATCGTTTTCTTAGATCTACAGAGATACTAGCTGGAACACCTCAGCAAGTGAGAGTCCAAAAGTGGCAGGCTCAAACCCAGAACCTCAACCAATGGCTGATACCAAATGAGAGCTACAAAGTGGAATCCACGACATGCAAGTGTGGGGAAGAGCAAACTACAGACCACCTGCTGCACGCAACCTGAGCCCTGCCACATGCACAAGGGAGGACCTTTTTGCAGCAACACCAGAGGCACTCCAAGTGGCCAGCTACTGGTCAAAGGACATTTAATCAACTACCAAGCTTGCAAACTTTGTGTTTTGTCTGTTTGTTTGTTAAAAAATGCAACACAACTGTTTAGTCTGCTCCTGACACGATAAATAAATAAACTCTGACATTATAGGGCAATAGAGAAAAATGGTCTGAACCTATACAAGCAATTTCTAATGTTTCTGTGTTGGATTGACAAGAAGTAATGGAGAACCAAGGACAGCTCCACCTGCCTTGAAATCCAGTGGATTTGGGAGCCACTTTTCTGTACTTCTTTGGGACCAGTCAAGCTCCATGTGGGTTCAACATAAGCCCATTTCCCTTGCAAATATTTCACTGCATGTGCTATAAAGAGTACCTAGATGATGGGTTTGCATTACTATAAACACCATTCTGTTCCATCCATCCAGTATGTATGCACTGCATTGAAATAACAAAGGTTGGGGCAGCCACTATGTTTGTTTATTGTATGAATTCGTATTCCATCTTTGGCTCTTTAATCTCACCACCTTTGTCACTTCCGGCTAAAGAGAGCAAACGGGAGGCCTCTCCCGCACCTTGATCCATCATGATAAGTTTATAACTTGCAATCTAATTGCAGCGTAAGTCCATTTTTAGAACTTGCAATGTAAATTTACTTTGCTGCATAAAAGGCACATTAATTATTGTGATACGAATTCTCTATCATGCAGCCACCCAAACGGACTCCTTTTAAAGGAATCATAAGGAAAAAGGGGCGTTTGCTGGCAGAAGGTAGGCAGCAATTCCTCCACAAAGGTCGTCTTACCAACCAGACATTCAAACCCCCCATGTGTCTCATGGCATGTTGAAAATTAACAGGTTTATTGCCAGTGGAGGCGGTCATGGACCGGAGACCGCATTGTTGGATGCATGGAGCTCTGTTCTCAGTGGGCAGATCTCCATGAGCACAAAGCAGAAGAAAATATTAACGGGGAGAGGAGGCAGGACCCGGAATGCAAGAGGTGTGGTGGATCTGGATTCTTGCCAGGTTGAGCTCCGGTGTAAACAAGAAAGAGAGGCTCCAGTGTAAATGACAGGAAAGACCGACTAATAAATGCCCTACACTGTTTTTTTTTTCAAATGAATACCAGGATGAAGCCACATCAGGGCCAAGAGGGCCAAAATGGTTAATGAAGAATGCACAATATTAAAGGTTGCAGCATTTTAGTTTTGCCTGAGTCTACTAAGGAGGGATATCAGAATCATCCAGTTGGAATTGACTTAAATCAAGAAATAGTTTTCTAAGATCTACAGAGACACTCACTGGAACACCTCAGCAAGCGAGAGTCCAAAAGTGGCAGGCTAAAACTTCATGACCTCATAGACCAGCTGCTTCAAGGTCAATCCAGTCCCTTCAAGGATATCATCCATCCATCTTGCCCTTGCCTATTTCAAACAAGGACAAATGTAAGATACTATACTATAGGCAGAAAAAATGAAATGCAAAGATATAGGATGGGTGATGCCTGGCTTGACAACAGTCCATGTCAGAAAGATCTTGGAGTCTTCATGGACAACAAGCTGAACATGAGCCAAGAGTGTGATGCATCTCCTGGTGTATCTCTTTCAATTGAGCAAGAAAAAGAAACTTGGGGTGTTCTTCATGTCATGTTACTGGACACAGCAATTCGAATTTTTAGTGGTACTTGTGACTCAGTTGTGCTGAAGGACCTAGAGAGCCATAGAGCAGTTCTCTCAGATGCAATTGTTGATGCCCTTTGTATAGTCAGGTCAGCAGGCTTCAGGATCAAAGGAAATGCTATAAGCTGGTGATATAAAGGAATCAAAGCCACGATCACAAGCTATCCTGGTCCCCACTTTATGTATAACTAGCCATCCCCTGCCACGCATTGCTGTGGCCCAGTCTGGTGATCTGGAAAATAAAGTAATGAGAAAGTGTTGGTTTCTAATATATGTAATTTCTTTATGCTTGTGGGTAAACAGTACTTCTTGCCTTTTCAGTGTTGATGTAGAGATTGTCTGGTTTACCCACCCTTGAACATCAAGATATCATTGTCCTTCTTTAGGAGTCCCTTTCAAATCTATGATATTATCCCAAATGTCAAGCTGTATTTTCCCCAAACTCCATCTGTGTTCACATTTGGGCATATGGAGTATTTGTGCCAAGTTTGGTACAGATTCATCATTGTTTGAGTTCACAGTCCTCTCTGGATGTAGGTGAACTACAACTCCCAAACTCAAGGTCAATGCCCACCAAACCCTTCCAGAATTTTCTGTTGGTTGTGGGAGTCCTGTGTGCCAAGTTTGGTTCAAATCCATCCTTGGTGGGATTCAGAATGCTCTTTGATTGTAGGTGAACTATAAATTCCAGCAACTACAACTCCCAAAGGACAAAATCCATTTTTTGAGTGATGGTCACTCGTTGGGGTAGTAGGTGTACTGTGTCCAAATTTGGTGTCAATCTGTCTGGTGGTTTTTGAGTTGTTAATCCCACAAATGAACATTACATTTTATTTATATAGACTAGCTGTACCCGCCACGTGTTGCTGTGACCAACTTTCCCTCTTTCTCTTCTTTTTTCACTCCTTCCTTCTCTATCTCTTTCCTTCTTTCCCCCCTTTTCTTTCTCTTCTGCTCTCTCTCTATTCTTCCTTCTCTCTTTCATTCTTTCTTTCCCTCCCTCTTTCTCTAATCTTTCCCCTTCTTTCGCTCCCTCTTTCCTTCCTTCTTTCCCTTTTTTTCTTTCCTTCTCTCCTTCCTTCCATCTCTAACTTTCCTTCCCCCTTTTTCTTTCCCTCCCTTTTTCTTTCCTTTCTTCCTTCTCTACCTATTTCCTTCCTCTCTTTGCTTCTCCCTTTCCTTCTTTCTTTCTCTCCCTCTTTCTTTTCTTTTTCTTCCTTCCTTTCTTCCTTCCTTCCTTCCTTCCTTTTTTTTCTCCCCTTCCCTCCCTCTTTCTTCCTTTTTTCTGTATTGTCATTTAGCTTTTCGTCATTTAGGTTTCTGGGGCTTTTTAAGTCCCTTTCGCCGTTTTTCAGTGTTTTTATGAGTGAAGGACATACATTGGGTTGTTAGGTATCTTGTGTCCAAATTTGGTGTCAATTCCCCCAGTGGTTTTTGAGTTATGTTAATCTCACAAATGAACATTACATTTTTATTTATATAGATTAATTACCAGGCAAAGCAACTTTTTGCTTGCAACACCCACAGGGATTTACCTCCCTCTTGTGGCAGGAAGTAAGATCTCATTTAGCTGTTAATTGGTTTGGGACCAGAACCTGCAAATGTTACTTTGGAGGATCACAGCTTCCAGAGTCCCTAGGAACAATGGTTACAAGCAAGGTACTTCCCCAAATGTATTTCTCCCCATACATCTTAATGCCTCCTACACCTGTGTAAGAGACATGAAGGCCCTTTGGGACTCCCTTGGAAGTGGACTCCCTTGGAAGATGGTAGTAGTTGTTTTTCTTTACTTAGAGGAGTCATAACAAAGATTTGAACCACCTCTGAGAAATGCTTTAGCTGTGTATTCCTTCTGAGCAGAGGGTTGGACTAGATGACCTTTGGAGTTCCTTTCTACTTATGCTTCAGTGCTCTGAAAGAATCATAGGACTGACAGGAATGATTGTCCCTGCCAGCCTTGGCTCGAATTTCCATAGGCATAATTTCTTGCTTATTTGTGAGTCCTTCAGATAATGTTCCTCATTCATTGGAAGCTTCATCACCTGCCAAACAACAGACCCACGGAGTGGCATTTGCCAAGGCGTGCAGCTGTAGCCTGGCACCCAAATGTGCAAACGGAGGATGGTAAACGAGTTATGAAACCTGACTGCTAGATATAATTGACTCTCTGGGCACGAACCTGCTATCTCTTTGTATGAACTGAGTTCATCTAGGGTGCAGGCCTTTCCGATTCTCATTGTTTATCAATGGCACACACACACACACACACACACACACACAAATGAACTTCCTACTCCAATAATTGTACTGAATATAGTGGTGTACGATGTGTGATGCTTGGTTTTGCAGCATTGTATGTAAAAGGGACATTGGGATTATTGTTGCTTATAAACTCAACATGAACTATCAATGTGATGTCAAGAAGGCAAATACTATTTTAGTAAATATTTCCCTGACATTAAGTCCAGTTGTGTCCAACTCTGGGGGGAGGTGCTCATCTCTATTTCTATGCTGAAGAGCTGGCATTGTCCGTAGACACCTTCAAGGCCATGTGGCCAGCATCTGTATGGAGCACCGTTACCTTCCTGCAGAAGTGGTATCTATTGATCTACTTATACTTGCATGTTTTCAAACTGCTAGGTTGGTAGAAGCTGGGTCTAACAGTGAGAGCTCACCCTGCTCCCTGGATTCAAATGCTAACCTTTCAGTCAGCAACTTCAGCAACTCAGCAGTTGTGCTGTTGTGCCCTGGGTCTGGGGCAATGTCTATTTACAGGACATGCTTTTAAATGCCCAACGGGATGCCCGGGGTGCCTCGGCTGAGAGGCCCTTTAGATTTCCCCACACAAAGTTCTATCGAGGCTCAAGATAAGTCCGACAAAGTTCTTTATTATGACTAAAATCTTCAAAGACATAGATTAAACACTTTATAACTTTAGAAATCTGGTAGCTTCCTTGATCTGCCAACAAGGGGCAGGCAACTGGGGATAAACTGCTTAGAATCATAGAATCAAAGAGTTGGAAGAGACTTCATGGGCCATCCAGTCCAACCCCCTGCCCTTCTTTCTTCTTTAAGGGAAATCTTTAGACCCCTCCCTGGGCAATCTTTACTTTTCCTTTGCTGGCGTGAGGCCCCCACTCCTGGCTCCAATCTGCGTCATGCGTCATGGATAACCCGAGTGGTCCCTGCCAGGCAAAGTCTCTGTAGATTTTCCAAGATGAAAAGGAGTCCTCAAATTTTCAGCGAAGCTGACTGTAAGATCTGTTGTCTTTCTCCAGCAAAAGCTGGCTGTCTCCCCCCCCCCCCCCCGAACTTTGTGAAAACTGAGGCCTTTTACAGGTGGGAGAGAGAGAAGCCCGTAACATCCTGTCTGTAAGGCTTCACTGTAAAAACTGAACTGAAAGTCCCTTTTCCCTCCAAAACTGGGAAAAGGGGTGGATCTAAGAGCTCTAATGATGATTGATAGGTAGCTGGCCCTATGATTGCAACCTGGGGGAGCTACCTTATTGCAAAATGCATGGTCCAAATAAAGCTTAAACAAACTAGCTATGCAAGAAAAAGAAATTCAAACTCCTGGCACAGCCATGCCAGCACAACGGTTTAACCCGCTGCACCACCAGGGGCCCTAAATACTATTTTAGCTTGCATTAATAGACTCATAGTTTCCAAGTCAAATGAAGTTTCCAAGTCCTACTCCCTTAATTATATTGAATATACTGGTGTAGGATGTGTGACGCTTGGTTTCACAGTATTGTATGTGAAAAGGACTTTAGGATTATTGTTGGTTATCAACTCAACATGAACTATCAATGTGATGCCAAGAAGGCAAATACTATTTTAGCAAAGGTAAAGGTAAGCGTTTCCCCTGATATTAAGTCTAGTTGTGTCCGACACTGGAGGGTGGTGCTTATCTCCATTTCTAAGCTGAAGAGCTGGCATTGTCCATAGACACCTCCAAGGTCATGTGGCCAGCATCTGCATGGAGCACCCTTACCTTCCTGCAGAAGCAGTATCTATTGATGTATTGAATATACTGGTGTAGGACGTGTGATGCTTGGTTTTGCAGTATTGTATGTGAAAAGGACTTTAGGATTATTGTTGGTTATCAACTCAACATGAACTATCAATGTGATGCCAAGAAGGCAAATACTATTTTAGCAAAGGTAAAGGTAAAAGTTTCCCCTGACATTAAGTCTAGTCATGTCTGACTCTGGGGGTTGGTGCTCATCTTCATTTCTAAGCTGAAGAGCTGGCATTGTCCGTAGACATCTCCAAGGTCATGTGGCCAGCATGACTGCATGGAGCGCCCTTACCTTTCTGCAGAAGCAGTATCTATTGATGTACTCATACTTGCAGGTTTTCAAACTGTGAGGTTAATAGAAGCTGGGCCTAACAGCGGGAGCTCACCCCGCTTCCTGGATTCAAACCACCAACCTTTCGGTCAGCAAGTTCAGCAGCTCAGTGGTTTAATTTGCTCCGCCACCAGGGGTACTATTTTAGCTTGCATTAATAGACTTATAGTTTTCAACTCAAATGAAGTAATAGTCCAGTTATATTTTGAGCTAGCCAGGCTTCATTTGACTGATTTTGGGAAAGTTGTTTTGCACTATAATTCCCAGAATCCCTTAGTCATTGCAGTGAATGGATTTCATATCTGTGCTACCCCCCTCTCCTTTTAAAAGAGATACCAAAAAATTTGAACCCCTATGCTTTTCTGCTTGTGGCAAAATGTTCCACCTCTTCTGTCCAATGTTAGATAAGTCTTTAGACATGGCCCATTTGGTTGCTCTTTTCACTCAGAGCATTCAAATGGACATCTGCTGCCATCAGTCCAAAAGCGGGAGAGCCTACATGAATGAGGCATTTGTCCCCAGCAGGTCACAGTGGTCTGAAAAAATATTTTAGGAAGTGTTCAGACTCAGAAATTTTTTTTTTTTGCTTGAGTGCAGCCAATTTTGAAACAAATTTGATTATGCCTTTTTGATCTCTCAGCCACGAGACTGATCATCTGATCATGTTAGAAAAAGAAGGAATTGGAAATAAAAGATACATATATCCTGGGCTGTTTTTGTGTCTTTTATTCCAGATGACTAACTCAGCAGCAAATGTCTAGTCTGCTATGGCAGAGTTTTGCCTTCCTCCCAGGAGTTTTGCAGGGAGGAAACTACTTAGAAACATAGAGTTGGAAGAGACCCCAAGGACCATCTAGTCCAACTCTGTTACTCCTTTCCACCAGCTTAAGGAGGCTGTTCAGGTCCAGAACTGGTGCTTGGTCCAATTCTGGGCACCACAATTCAAGAGAGATATTGACAAGCTGGAATGTGTCCAGAGGAAGGCGACTAAAATGATCAAGGGTCTAGAGAACAAGCCCTATGAGGAGCAGCTTAAGGAGCTGGGCATGTTTAGCCTGAAGAAGAGAAGGCTGAGAGGAGATATGATAGCCATGTATAAATATGTGAGAGGAAGCCACAGGGAGGAGGGAGCAAGCTTGTTTTCTGCTTCCTTGGAGACTAGGACGCGGAACAATGGCTTCAAACTACAAGAGAGGAGATTCCATCTGAACATGAGGAATAACTTCCTGACTGTGAGAGCCGTTCAGCGGTGGAACTCTCTCCCCTGGAGCGTGGTGGAGGCTCCTTCTTTAGAAGCTTTTAAACAGAGGCTGGATGGCCATCTGTCAGGGATGATTTGAATGCAATATCCCTGCTTCTTGGCAGGGGGGTTGGACTGGATGGCCCATGAGGTCTCTTCCAACTCTTTGATTCTATGATTCTATGATCTGGATGAGGGCGAACTAATTGAAACTGAATCCAGACAAGACAGAGGTACTCCTGGTCAGTTGAAAGGCCGAACAGAGTATAGTGCTGGATGAGGTTACACTCCCCATGAAGACACAGATGTGCAGCTTGGAGTTCTCCTGGACTCATTGCTTAGCCTGGAACTTTCAGGTTTCGGCAGTGGCCAGGAGAGCATTAAAACTTGTGCATCAGTTACACCTGCTCCTTGGGAAGTCGGATTTGGCCACGGTAGTGTGCACTCTTGTTACATCCCGAATAGACTACTGAAATGCACTCTACATGAGGTTGCCTTTGAAGACTGTTCAGAAGCTTCAAGTGGTCCAACAGGTAGCAGCCAGATTGCTCACCAGAGTGGCGTACAGGGAACACACAACTCCCCCTTGCACCAGTTCCACTGGTTACCAGTCTGCTTCCAAGCACAATTCAAAGTGCTGGCTTTAGCCTATAAATTTCTAAACGGTTGCAGTCCAGCTTACCTATCTGAATGCATCTCCCTTTATGAGGACCAGGACATCCGTAGGGATACCGAGGTGCTTGTTTATAAAGCTATTGTCCTCCCAACCCTGCTATACGCCTGCGAGATGTGGACTGTCTACAGATGTCACATGCAACTCCTGGAACAATTCCATCAACGTTGCCTCCGGAAAATCCTGCAAATCTCTTGGGAAGACAGGCGGACAAATGTCAGCGTGCTGGAAGAAGCAAAGACCACCAGCACTGAAGCGATGGTCCACCACCATAAGCTCCACTGGACCGGCCACATTGTCCGGATGCCTGACCACCGTCTCCCAAAGCAGTTGCTCTACTCCGAACTCAAGAATGGAAAATGGAATGTTGTTGGGCAGGAAAAGAGATTTAAAGATGGGCTCAAAGCCAACCTTAAAAACTGTGGCATAGACACTGAGAACTGGGAAGCCCTGGCCCTTGAGCGCTCCAGCTGGAGGCCAGCTGCGACCAGCAGTGCTGTAGAGTTTGAAGAGGCACGAATGGGGGGCGAAAGAGAGAAACGTGCCAAGAGGAAGGCGCATCAAGCCAATCCCGACTGGGACTGCCTTCCACTTGGAAACCAATGCCCTAAAACTATCACGATTCAATAGCATTGACCCATGGCAGTTAAAGTGGTGTCAAACTGCATTCATTCCACAGTGTAGGTTGTATCTACACTGTCATATAATGCAGCTTCAGAATGCAGATTAACTGCATTACATTGGATTGTGTGAATCTACATTGCCATATTATCCAGTCCCAGGCATGTAGCCGGGGGGGGGGGGGGGCTTGGGGGGCCTTTCATGGTGGTTTGCGAAAAGGCCTTACTGGTGCATTATTTAAACTGTTATGTTTATTCATATCATGATCTGATCACCATGCTCAATATATCCCATATGCATGGGGCTATTGGGATGATGATACAAAACGTTTGCTAGGGTAGACCCTCTTTCACTCAGACTCAGCCCCCCCCAAACTCAGCCCCCCCCCCCCGAAACCCCCCTGAAAAAGCTCAGCCCCCCCCTCCCCAAATCAAAATCCTGGCTACGGGCCTGTCCAGTTCAATGCAGTTAACACACATTCTGAAACTGTATTGTACAGCAATGCAGATCCAGCTGTAGATAATTCTTAAGTGAGCCTTTCACAACAGGAAAACACTAAAACAGATTTTGGTCATCCCTTCCACAAGGGGGCACATTGATTCCATCCTTACTGGATCATTCAGAAACCTGCAAAAGAAAGCAATGGCCTCATCTGCACTGCCATATGTTGCAGTTTCAAACTACATTATATGGCAGTGTAGATGGAGCCATTGCTGCCCTAGGAAGAATGAGCAGTAGAGTTGGCTGAATGCATCCAGAATTAATTGAACCCAAAAGCATTTTTTCCACCAGAAGTGAGGAGAGACCATAGGACAGTGTGCAAATTTCTCCAACTCTCATCTCTTGAACAGTTTTGGATCATCTCACCAAAGGTTGTGAAGATAAAATTCCCAGACACATTCTGTATGTTGAAGCTGACTGGAAACATATTTGAATCACACTTTAGTGCTTGGAATAATACTGGCTCTTACTGATATTATTGTTGGACCTGGGAATGTGGGCATAGCAGCAGGATTCTGTGAAGAACTGAATTATTACTTGAATTTTGTCATCGTAAAGATCTCTTTCTCCCTTCTCCAGCTCACTTCCATCCTTGCCTGACCCTCTGAGAAGGCTACCCATAGAATGTCTCCATGGCAATCCTCTTTCTGGAGTGTCTCCCTGTTGATGATGCTCTTAACTCTCTTCCATTTTTCATCTCTCCATTTTGACATAGACTATCTACATACTGCCCTCTTGCTTTTGCATCTGAGCACTACATACATACCTATTTCTTCTTTTTGGGGTCCCAGTCCTGAAAAATGTGGCTTTTTGAAAGTTTAAACCCCACTGGTATTTTATTTTAGATCATAAAAGATATGTGTGCCCAATTTGGGCTGGATCTATTAAACCATGTGGGAGCCTTTGTTGAACAAACATACATACACACACATATTTTCACTCTTCTGTATATAGATATAGTAAGTTGAAGGCTGCAGGGCTAGATAGAGGGTATTTGTAACTCCCAATTCTGAAATTGGATACTGGTTCATTACAGGACATAAAAATCTGGTTATGACCTATAAAGCCTTGTACAGCTTTGTTATTATTATTGGATTGGGTTGTTGTAGGTTTTTTCAGGCTGTATGGCCATGGTCTAGAGGCATTCTCTCCTGACGTTTTGCCTGCATCTATGGCAAGCATCCTCAGAGGTAGTGAGGTCTGTTGGAACTAGGAAAAAGGGTTTATATATCTGTGGAATGACCAGGGTGGGACAAAGGACTCTTTTCTGCTGGAGCTAGGTGTGTGGAGCTGGAGCTAGGTGTCATTGGATTGATTTTAACTTAAAGCAACCCTACGAATAAGAGACTTCAAGTCACCCTGCTCAGGTCTTGCAGACTCAGGGCATTTGCGGCTTCCTTGAGTAAGTCTCTCCATCCGGAATGTGGTTTTCCTCTTTTCTCCTTCTTGCAAGGTCTTTATCTTTCTCTATCAAGGAATGCTTGTGCCCCACCAAACTATAAATCCCAGGATTCCATAGCATTGGGTCATGGCAGTGAAGTGGTGTCAGATTGCAATCATTCTATGAGGTCGATGGATCCTCTGTAGGATGAACCATAGGATTCAAGCAAAACATAGCTTACGTTTCTAGTTCAGGTTAGGAATCACTTATCCCAAACAAGAAGTGGTTTGGCATTTGGATTTTGGAATACCTGTATTTGCACATAGTGAGATATCTTGGACATGTGACCCACAAAATTCATTAATGTTTCATCTTGCCATCGATATATGTAGCATTTTAATGATTTATAGGACTTTATTGTGTATTTTATATTTTATTTAATAATCTGGTGCTCATGTATTTATCTATTTGACTTGCCTTGTATGTGAAAGACCTATGGTCTAAGCATCGAATAAACTACTACTACCGTTATCCTCTATGGATGCAAAACATGTATCCCCTTCATATAGTTGGTAGAACTGGCAATCTGAATACTGAATGTAGGCTTCTCGGCCTTTTGGCTAAGATCAAGTGTAGTATCTGTTCTTATCATATATGTTGTACATGTATGATACACTGTACACTGACCCTGAGAAAGCACAGGTGTCACTATTTCAGCCATCCATGTGGACAATTTTGGATTTTGGAGTATTTTGGATTACAGAATTCCAGGTAAGGGATGCTCAATCTGAAATGAAATTCTGGTAACGAACCTAGGAACCATTATCCTCTGTGGATGCAAAACATGTATCCCCACCTACATACTGTTGGTGGAAATGGAAATCTGAATAGTGAATGTATTCAGTTTAGCAGACAAATGCAAATTTTGGGAGAAATTAATTTGAGAGGCCACAACTCCCAGTGGCCATACTGACTGAATTTTGGGTTCTGTAGTCCAACAAAATAAATGTGCAAAGCTCTAACTGAAGAACCAGATGGAGGTGGGAAGCTTAGGTGGATTGTAAGAAACCACAACACACTTGCCAAAGCAGCTGCAGATTGCCTTCATTTTTCCTTCTTTTAATAAATACATAATCTCCAATAAGCTTTCAGATGAACAGGGAAGTGGACCTTGCTCTTGGGAAACATAAATTACACAACCAATTGGAACATGAAATGGCCCTCCTCAGCAGTTTTTGTTTTTAAAAAAATCCCGCAAAGAATTGCAACAAAGGAAGTTAATTTTACACTATATTACAAGCCAGTCTTAGGGGGAAGGCGCTTCACTGCTTACCCTTTGGGTCTGTGGGCCATATAGACCACATGGTCCTCCTTTTAAGAGGCCAAAGTCATGTGAGATAAGTATAACTCTGACATGCTGAGTTCACAGAACTATGCAAGCACTCTTCCTCTCAATGGGATAAGCCGTGTCCACGGTGCAACCTTGCCCCCCAAGAGCTGTATTGCTTTGCCTGGTATACCCATTGCATACTGTGCATGCCCCACCCTATAGCTTCGCTTGATATACCAACCTGTGGTTGTCCCAGTGCCCCATGGTGCCTGCACCTCTGTCTCCTTTAACAAAAGCTACAAAAAATATACATTGAAGATGGCTTGGCTTCCTGAGGAGAATAAGGCACTGAGCACTCAACGGGATGGGTGCTTATTCTGGGGTGAGGGCAATGGGTGCCCCAGTTGTCTTTGAAAAGTCAACAAAACATGGATAGGTTACGGGAGTCCGCACAGAGACCCTCCAGCTGTAAACTGCCCGGCTTTTATCTTTGTCAGCAGGTCAGCAGTCTCTTTGCAACATCCAGGATTTCAAGCTCAAGCTGGTCTGCTAGTGGACCCAGGAACCTTTGGGCTCCTCTCGAGATTTCTCCTGAGGATCTTCTGGATGGTCTTCTGATGCTGCAGCAAACAAACAAAACCATGGGTAAATGGAACGGAAGGACCCAAGGAAGACTCAGCGCTAATGCTTCATGCTCAGGTGTCAGCGGTGGCTGGGAGGGCCTTTGCACAATTAAAACTCGTGCACCAGCTGTGACCGCACCTCATGAAGTCTGATTTGACCTCCTGGTGGCATCCAAGTTGCTCAATGTATAGAATCATGGAATAATAGAGTTGGAGAAGACCACATGGGGCATCTAGTCCAACCCCTTGCTATGCAGGAAAAGCACAATCAAAGCACCCCAGCTTGAAGTTCTATCTACCCCCTAATGAGTCAGGGTGACCTCAAGTTATTTATAGGGTTGCCATAGGTCAAAGTCACCTTGGTATCAGTCAACACAACATGTGATTTTGATTGTTGGTTAACTGAGCTCTAAATAGATGTGCCAATATGCCTGGTGTAGGATTATGTGTGATGGGGACAGAGTGCTTGGCAGCCTTTGGGCAGGGATGCCATGGTGCCCAGTGCAAGATTTGCAGCCCTCCTTACCTTGACAGTGGGAACAGCAGCTGTCCTCCTTTTTCTCCTCTTTAGAGCAAGACGCATGAGAGCATTCCTGGCGCCGACAGTGTGTCTCACCCGACTGAAAGGTGTGGCAGTGTGCAGGGTGTGTGGGGGGAGAGAGAACAGAACAGGCAGTTACACAATAGCAAAGACATGTTAGTGCAAAATCTATAGGAAGTGTGTAGCAACTCATCTCTCCAGGGCTAATATCCAAACTTTGGAAAATCCAAAAATCTCCAAACAGTATCCAAGGACTAACCAGGACTGACTCTGATTAGCTTTCAAATCTAATTGGGTTTGCCTGCTTTCTAAGTAGCATCTTGCCTCTGGGTTTCTGTTTTTGCTTATGTATCTATTCTTTATTTATTTATTTATTTATTTCGCGCATTTCTACCCCGTCCTTCTCAATCCCCGAGGGGGGACTCGGGGCAGCTTACAAAAGGCACAATTTGATGCCAGCAACAGACAATAAGATAAATCATGCATCAACAGCAATTATAAACAATTAAAACAATCAAGTTATACATCACAATCAATAAAAAACCAATCTCATGTTCAGCGTTTGCCAGCTCAGAATCCGTAAGTTCATTCCACATTGTCAAATCCTATCAATTCTAGTCGTCATTGTCCTTTGTCTATCTGCCAGATTACCCAAAGGCCTGGTCCCATATCCATGTTTTTAGTTTCTTTCTAAAAGAGAGGAGGGATGTCGATGACCTAATTTCCCCGGGAAGTGAATTCCACAGGCGAGGGACCACCACCGAGAAGGCCCTGCTCCTCGTCCCCACCAATCTCACTTGTGATAGAGGTGGGGCCAAGAGCACAGCCTCCCCAGAAGATCTTAAACTCCGAGGGGGGACGTAGAAGGAGATGCGTTCAGACAGGTACGCTGGGACGGAGCCGTATAGGGTTTTGTAGGTCAAAAACCAGCACTTTAACCTATGGTCATATTCCTGGAGATGCTAGGCATGGAAGGTGGCATTACCTGCATGCAAAAAGTGTTTTACCACTGGGGTACAATTTCTCCTTGGAGCAGCACCAGCTTGTGCTGGACATATATCCTGCTACAACTTGTCTGAGGGCTCATCCATACGATAGATTTATAGCACTGTCATTCCATTTTAATTGCTATGGTTCCATCCTAAGGAAGGAGTTCCCAGTGGCGCAATGGGTTAAACCCTTGTGCCGGCAGGACTGAAGACCAAAAGGTCAGAGGTTTGAATCCGGGAAGTGTGCAGATGAGCTCCCTCTGTCAGCTCCAACTCCCCATGTGGGGACACGAGAGAAGCCTCCCACAAGGATGGTAAAACATCAAACCATCCAGGCATCCACTAGGCAATGTCCTTACAGATTGCCCATTCTCTCACACCAGAAGTGACTTGCATGAAAAAAGAAATCTTAAGGAAACCAGGAATTGCCAGTTTAAGGAGGGGTACTTATATTTTTCAGCCTATGCACTATGGTGCCTCATGTTGTTCGTGCTTTTGTGTGCTTCAAGTTATTTCTGACTTACAGCGACCCTGAGGATTTCATGGGTGCATTTGTTAAGAGGGAAGTTGCTATGGGCTTCTTCTATGAATGAAACTTGCCTAAGGTCACCCAGTGAGTTTCTATGGCTGAGCACATGCTTGAACCCAGGTCTCCAGAGTTGCAGTCTAATGATCAAACCACCCCACCTCACTGGCTCAACTACAAACCTTAAGATGCTGACATGGGGATTAAAGTGGAACAGCAACACTGTGATTCTATAGTGTATGAGCCCTATGTCCATACCACATTGTGTTCTGCTCAGGAGAAGAGCAGGTAGACCCCCAAACTCCATCTTGATCTTGTCAAGGGCATCTCTGCATGCAACACCTCCCCCTTTGGCAACCTGTATCCAGTAGTCATAGAATTATAGAGTTGGAAGAGACCTCGTGGGCCATCCAGTCCAACCCCCTGCCAAGAAGCAGGAAAATAACATTCAAAGCACCCTGACAGATGGCTACCCAGCTTCTGTTTAGAAGCCTCCAGAGAAGGAGCCTCCACCAGTGTATCTACACTGTAGAATTAATGCAGTTGGAGAACACTTAACTGCCATTGCTCAATGCTATAAAATTCTGGGGTTTGATAAGGCACCAGAATGCTTTATAATAATAATAATAATAATAATAATAATAATAATAATAATCTTTATTTATACCCCGCCACCATCTCCCCCGACAGGGACTCGGAGCAGCTTACATGAGGCTTACAATAAAATAAAATACAAATTGCAATAAAATAAACAACATAGCATTGATATAAAACATATAAGCATATAAACAATATACACAAAATATAAAGAGAAAAAAGCAGTAAACCAAACATAATGACAATAGTAGAGAAGTCTAAAGACCTTTGTGCAGGTATAACTGCACCAGGAGCTCCAATTTTGTTTTCTTTGCATTTAATGTTTGTTGTAGTCCTAAGTTTCAGGGACTCTGCAGATAGGTGGCTTCTTTTGGCTGCAATCATAGGGCAAGCCACCTGTCAATTATAGTTAGGTTCCCTAGTCCCACCCCCTTTTTGGGTTTTGGAGGGAATAGGAGCCAGTTTGGGTTCAGTCCAACACAGAGAAGCTTTTCATGCAGGACATAATACCAAGAGCTCCTGTAGAAAGCTTCGTCTTCTACAGCTTGGCCGGGGAGAAAAGGCTCTACGGCTTGGCCGGTAGATATACAGCCTTACAGCTCCTCTGCTGAGGGAATCTGGTCTCACAGCACTTCAGCCAGCCATCACTGAAACCTGAACTTCTTTTTTCCTTGGAGGTCTACAAAGCTCTGCTTGGTAAGGGTCACTCGCGGAAGCCGTTGGTGTAGGGGCTCCACGCCAACAGAGGCAAACACAGACTGCCCAGATTAGAAGTTAAGGATTTCCCCATTAGTTAAATACAGTTTATGAAGATAGTGCCTCTTCCCAGTGGACAAGATTGAGAGAGCCAATAGACTATTAGGAAAGCCTTGAAGTACCAATTTGTTTTCAATAATAAAGAACTTTGTTGAACCTTTGAGCAATCTAAAGACTATGTTTTAAGGAAATCCAAAGGCCTTTAATCTGAGGCAGCCCTGGCGTCCCGTTGGGCACACAGAATTTATGTCCTGTCTACAGTCTTATGTATAGGCCCAGCGTGCGACAGCACAACCTTATAAAAATACAGCTCCCATGATTCCATAACACTGAACCATAGCAATTAAGGTAATATCAATCTGCATTAAATCGACAGTATAGATTTATCCCAGGACCAGCCCAACCAAAGAAACTGGGATGGCACAGCAATTACATGTCACCCCTTAATGTACAGTGTGACTCAGGATACAGGGAAGCTGTCCCACTTCAGAATGATAGTCAGGTTTTTTAACATCTTTTTATCAAAACACGACCTGAGAAAGTTACTCTTAAGCACTACAACTTTCATCTAGACTAGAGACTATACTGGGTGGGAGATTCTGGGGGCTATAATCCCCCAGCAATTTCCTCCAGCTCCAGATCTTGCTCCTTGGAGCTTTCCATTCCTGGGGCTGATCCACCGTGATGCTCCATTACTCACCAGACACCAGCAGGTGATGCATTTCATCTCTCCGAAGGGGGGCACCGTGGGGTGCCAACTGTCATTGTGCATGTACCACTGCCGCCCAAACTTGCAGGCGCGTGGTCCATCCGCTTGCATCATGTCCGAAAGGGATGAGGGACTCTTCTCAGAGGCTGGGGAGCAAGGAGGACTCTATGAAATTAGTATGTTTAAAAAAATATGCAACATATGATTTGTTGATTTATTTTGATTGAGTGCTTAATGTTTCTCAATGCTTTTTGGGGAAAGGCCCTATGTAGTGCTGTTTGGGGGTGTATTTACTTATAATTCACCTGTTGACTTATGTCAGACTCATAGATTTCATATAATTTTGTTAATCAAGGGATACTCAGAGGTACTTTTGCCAGTTTATTCCTCTGGAATAGAGCCCACAGCACCTGATATTTCTTGGTGGTCTCATCTCACATCCCATCTAAATAGTAATCAGTGCTGACCTTGCTAAGCTTCCAAAATCAAATAGGATCTAGCACCTGTATAGTATTAGACAATGCTGATTGGCTCCCGCTTATTGTCCATCGCAAAGCTACTTTCCCCTATCAAGAACGAGCCCCGAACTTGACTTCAGCCACGGAGACCCCAGTGGCGCAATGAGTTAAACTGCTGGCTGAAAGGTCAACAATTTGAATCTGGGGAGTGGGGTGAGCTCCCATCTGTCAGCTCCTGACACGAAAAACAAACGAACAGTTTGAATCTGGGTAGCAGGGTGAGCTCCCATCTGTCAGCTCCAGCTTCCCATGTGGGGACATGAGAGTAACCTTCCACAGGATGGTAAAACATCCATATGTCCCCTGGCAACGTCCTTGCAGACGGCCAATTCTCTCTCATACCAGAAGTGACTTGCAGTTTCTCGAGTTGCTCCTAATACGAAAAACAAACAAACAGTTTGAATCTGGGGAATGGGGTGAGCTCCCATCTGTCAGCTCCAACTTCCCATGTGGGGACATGAGAGAAGCTTTCCACAGGATGGTAAAACATCCAGATATCTCTCTCACACCAGAAGTGACTTGCAGTTTCTCGAGTCGCTCCTGACACGAAAAACAAACAAACAAACAGTTTGAATCTGGGGAATGGGGTGAGCTCCCATCTGTCAGCTCCAGATTCCCATGTGGGGACATGAGAGAAGCCTTCCACAGGATGGTAAAACATCCAGATGTCCCTTGGCAACGTCCTTGCAGACGGCCATTTCTCTCTCACACCAGAAATGACTTGCAGTTTCTCAAGTCACTCCTGACATGAAAACAAAGAAACAAAAACTCCAAAATTTCAGCCATAGGTTTGTCTTTTCTCCAAATGGTTTGGATAAACAGAGCACTTTGTGTTTTTGTGCATGTGAGACAGAAACCAAACAATCCTAAATCGTGGGTGATAGAAAGGAGAAGGAAGAAGCAATAAGCATGTGACCCATAGACCATGCATGTGTCTTTACTAATATTAATCCGCAATGCAAAAACATGGACTCTGTTCTGTATGGCGCCACTTGGCTTGGATAACTTTAAAAGGGCTGTTCTTTAGGCGCATTGTTCATTCTGAGAAGCCAATGCGTACCAGATGCTGTGTGGGCCATACTTCAGAAGAAGGAACTGGCAAAACTATCCCATGAGGATTCTGAAGAAAACCCTATGAAATACATGGGGTTGTCATAAGTCGACAGGCCACTTCAAGGAACGTGTACGCACCAGAGGAAGTTGGCCAAAGGACTGACGAGACACAAAACATGGGAAGAAATTTGGTATCCATTTAAATAAATCTCCTTATGGCACTCCTCAGAAAGCACTAGAGTTCTGGACATTCTCTTTTTAATGACACCTCTATAATCATAGAATGATAGAGTTGGAAGAGACCTCGTGGGCCATCCAGCCCAACCCCCTGCCAAGAAGAAGGAAAATCACAAAAAGAGCCCCGACAGATGGCCATCCAGCCGATGTTTCAAAGCCTAGTGACACTGGAAAATTTCTGCCTTTTGGCATGTAATGTACACCCAGCTGGTACCAACATTATTTATGTTATTCATCTGCTTGAATTTTTGCTTTTATATTATGGATTCAATTCTTTTTTTTTAATTGTTCTGTATTCAAAACTGCAATAAAGTTTTTTCAAATATCCATAAGCTTCAAATATGCCCAAGGACAGTGCATGTGTCTCAGTCACTACTTTACACAAAAGCAGCAATATCAAAGAGTTTGAGCTATCCTTTCTCAACAGGGACAAGAAATGTTTGCAACTATATGTTCTGCTCTTAAAACACTTGGGGTAGCTGGCAAGCATTTATATTTGGTAGGTGAAGTTATAAATAAGGTGTAGCGTTTCAAAGAAGCGCTGATTCAGAAGGCAGACAAATATCATTGTGCCATGGTTCCATAAGTAAGAACCTCCCTGATGAAAGATTGTGATAACATCCCTGTCCTGTTGCAACTAAGGGACTTGTTGGTCAGTTCTGGTGCTATTGCCTTGTCATAGAATCATAGAGTTGGAAGAGACCACATGGGCCATCTAGTCCAACCCCCTGCCAGGAAGAAGCAGCACAATCAAAGCACCCCTGACAGATGGCCATCCAGCCTCTGTTTAGAAGCTTCCAAGGAAGGAGCTTCCACCACATTCATGCTGTGCTCACCTGGGCATTGCTTGCAGCAGTCGGATGGCTTGGCACGGATGGGATTCCTGCAGCTCAGGGCTGGACACTGTACCTTCTCACAGTGCACTTCCCCTGTGGCTCCCTGTAGGAAGAGAGGCAGGCACAGACCTGTGAGTATTAGCACGTATGGGGCCAAAGAACCATGCAAATGTGTGCATGGATAGATAGAATGATAGAGCTGAAAGGGACCACAAAAGTCATCCATTCCAACCCAATTCCACAATCAAAGGACTTCTGACAGATGGCCGTGTAGCCTGTGCTTAAAAACCAAAGGAAAAAATTCACCTGCACTCAGAGGCAGCATATTCCAATGTTGAATGGCTCTTATTGTCAGGAAGGTTAGGAAGAATATTTTTTGTAGTTTGGATCCATTACTGTGTGTCATATTCTCTGAAGCAGCAGAAAGCAAGTTTGTCTCCTCCTCAATGTGACATCTTTTCAAATATTAAAACATGGCTATCATGTCCCCTCTCAGCCTTCTTTTTCCAAACTGAACATACCCAGCTCCTTAACTTTTGACCAATTTGGTCACCTTTTCTGGACCTGTTTCAGAATTTTTCTGCCCAGAACTGGGCACAGTATTCCAGATGAAGTCTGACCAAAGCAGAAGAGAGTGAGACTATAACTTCCCTCAGTCTCAAGACTATACTCTCTTGATGAAGTCTAGAATTGCATTGGCTTTTTCACCTGTCGCATCACACTGTTGACTTCTATTCAGCTCATGTTGTATGAAACCTCCTAGATCTCTTTTGCATATACCATCTCAACCCAATTTTCTCATATTATAACAAGTCCGTAGCAACCAGATACCCATGCTTCACATGCTTTTCAATAGTAGAACTGAAAAGTGGCTAACTCCAACTTCCCACCTTATTTATTTATTTATTTATTTATTTATTTAATTATTTTACCACATTTTTATACCACCCCTCTCGGCCCAGAGACAACTCGGGGTGGTTGACAATTGGCAACGATTTGATGCCTCAACAATTATAACAAGTAAAACAACAATAAAATACTGTTAAAAACATTAGCATACAATATAAGAATATAAAAACCTTAAATTAACACCAAAGCTATACGTTAATCTAAAAACTTTTCCCCAAAGGCTAAAGAACATACAGCAAAATGCTTTAACTTGCCACCCTATGTGACGTGAAAAGAGTGCAAAAAATAACTTGTATAATGTATTGTCGAAGGCTTTCATGGCCGGAATCACTGGGTTGCTGTAGGTATATATGTTGTAGGCATATAGCCCGAAAAAACCTACAACAACCCAATAACTTGTATACTTTCACTGTTGGAACTGTAAACACATTGTGATAGTATGGGCCAAAACTCAGGATAAGGAGTTATCTTTTGGACTACAGATCCCAGAATCCCTCACCAAACATGACCAGTGGAGGTTCTGAAAGTTCCTGTCCAGAAATTAAGATTCTTGAACTCTGGACTGTATTGTTTTCTACTTACAACCTCACTATATAGAATCCTCTCCATGTGAGTGTCTTCCTTACAGATAGAAATCTAGTATTTCAAGGAAGGAGCATGGGTAGTTCCTCTTTTCTTAGTTATCTTGCTTTGTAAACACACAGCTTGTTTGGCACTGACCAACAAGACCAGTTCTCAAACAAAGAGATGCAGTTCAGAAACAGGCATCAGAAAACAGTGGTTCTGAGTAACAATGAGAAATCAGGGATGCTGGCCGTGAGCATTGTTTTTTTTAAGCATTTTTGTCAAAAGCAGACTGAGGGCCCCACCTTGCAAGTACAAACGGCGCATTTGATGAGACCGAAGGGGGGGACGACAGGGTGCCAATGCGTTCCAGCTTCTCGCCAGGTCTTGTCACCTTCAAAGTAACAACCTAAACCAGAAGAAGGAAAGTCAGAGCGATGCCCATAAATTCTACCCAAAACAGGATTACTCCGTCCATATCATTCCACGCATGTGTATAAGATTTTCAAACAATGTTCTCTGCCTACTATCCATGGCACAAATACAGCAGGCATTTACAAAAGAGAGAGCTTTCTCCATGGCAGCAGCACAATTTTGGAATACCTGCTTGATGGATATACAACTTCATTTCCTTTTCAATGCAATAAACAAACACAAATGTAGATTGGCTTCACAAATGTAACACATTACATTTCATAGTCTGAAGGTCTAGGTGCCCCCGGTGGTGCAATGGGTTAAACCTTTGTGCCAGCAGGACTGCTGATTGAAAGGCGGTGGTTCAAATCCAGCGAGTGGGGTGAGCTCCTATCTGTCAGCTCCAGCTTCCCATGTGGTGACATGAGGGAAGCCTCCTACAGGATGGTAAAACATCCGGGCATCCCCTGGGCAACGTCCTTGCAGACAGCCAATTCTCTCACACCAGAAGTGACTTGCAGTTTCCCAAGACACTCCTGACATAGAAAAAAAAATGTTCTGATGGTGCCGAACGGACTTCGCTCAGGCACCACGAGATGCAGAGCCAACCTTAAGAAATGGGGCTACTAAGTGGAGTCCGTGACATGCGAGTGTAGAGAACAGCAAACCAGAGACCACTTACTACAATACAGTCTGAACCCTGCCACGTGCACAATGGAGGACCTTCTTACAGCCACACCAGAGACACTCCAAGTGACCAGCTACTGATCAAAGGACATTTAGTGTAATGCCAAGTTTGTAACTTTGTTTATGGTTTTTCTACACAATATAACTGTATTCTCAATTCGCCTCTGACAGGATAAATAAATAAAATAAATGTCATGGTTTTTAAATGAGCTGTCTATTTAAAATTATGTTTTTGTTCATTTTTGCTCAACAGTTTAATATCTCTTGTTGTATAATTTTATTTGTTGTTAATAATATTGTATAGTATTTATCTTTTCTTCCTTTGATGTCGTAGAGAATTTAGTCAGCATTGGCAATATAGATATTGATGGTTTTGTATATGATTTGAAAGAAACCCAAGTTTGAATGGGAGCACATTCAGGTCTTTAAATTTCTTTCACGTCATGTTTAATGCAAAATAGATAAAAATCAAATCATTTATTTCGGTCATAGACCAGCACAGGAAATAGAAATCACATTTTCATACAAATTTGGTACGTTTAGTACATTAAAATATAAATATAACTACTGAAGAACAATGTGGGTGAGGGAGCGGAGGGGGAAACAGGGTAAAAACATACAATGCACAATATATTGTCGAAGGCTTTCATGGCCAGAATCACTGGGTTGTTGTAGGTTTTTTCGGGCTATAGGGCCATGTTCTAGAGGCATTTCTCCTGACATTTCGCCTGCATCTATGGCAAGCATCCTCAGAGGTAGTGAGGTCCTCACTACCTCTGAGGATGCTTGCCACAGATGCAGGCGAAACATCAGGAGAAATGCCTCTAGAACATGACCATATAGCCCGAAAAAACCTACAACAACCCATACAGTGCACAGATCCATCACCAAATTGTAGTTTTTAACAAAGGAAACTTGCCGATTGGCACTGAGTCTGTGCAAACATCCTCCTAAATCAAATGTGAAGTTTGTGCATAATTTTTTTAAAAAATATACATTTGTGGGGGGGAAGAGAAGTTCATCTCCCCAAAATCCCAAACCAAATCAGAAGTCTGTATTGTCAAAGGCTTTCATGGCTGGAATCACTGGGTAGTTGTAGGTTTTTTCGGGCTCTAGAACATGGCCATATAGCCCAAAAAAACCTACAACGACCAAATCAGAAGTCTGTTTGCTTGCAAGGTAATCAAATTAGTATTCAACAGACTGGGTCCATTTTTTTTTTGCTTGGGTCTTTGTTTTGTCCTCTGCCTCTTACCTCCATTGCTGTCTTGGGCTTTCTCAGCTCTCTGTCCTTCTTCCTTCTTCTCTGTTCAAAAAGAGATGATGAGGAGACACCATACAAACACACAGAGGACACAGAGGGGGACCTACATCTGAAGGATCATGGTAATGACAGCTCTGACTGGAGAACACATGCAGCAGAAGGCTAAAAAAAGGTTTGCTGTTGGAGGTATATTGAGTTAGTACATGTAAGCTGGGCTTGCAACACATTTTTTGTGGTTTATCTAAATCTATATAAATAAAAATGTAATGTTCATTTGTGGGATTAACATAACTCCAAAACCACTGGGCGAATTGACACTAAATTTGGACACAATACACATATCAGGCCAACAAGTGACCATCACTCATAAAAACACTGAAAAACACAGCGGAAGAGACTTAAAAAGCCAAAAATTATATTACAACGCATGTGCAAAACCACATATATAGACTAGGGCTGGGCGGTTTCGTTCGTTAATTTTGTAATTCGTTATTAATTCGTTATTTTTTTATAACGAAGCGATATTGAACCATTCAGGAGCAACTAAAAAACGAAACGAATTTTTCCAATTCGTTTCGTAATTGTTTCGAAATTGTTTCGTTATTGTTTCGTTATTATTTCGTTATTATTTCCGTATGTCTGGTGCAAGTTTTATAGTCATTGTTTGTTTTATCAGTGATAAAAAAAAATTATCACACTAACAGTCAACAACAGAGGGAGAGGGAAGCTTCAGAAGTTCCCCCTGTCCCATTTAGAGGGTTTTTTAGCGTATTGCGCAATCGCGTCCGCCATTAACGAATCGATTCGTTATTGTTTCGTAATTGTTTCGTAATTTCTGAAATTTCGTAAATATCGAACTTTTTAAAAGAAAAATTTCGGAATTCTTTTAAATAACGAAACGCAAAAACCCCCTAAAAACGAATCGAGTTTAGAAACAAATTTTTCTGTGGTTGGACAGCCCTAATATACACAAACACACATATACACACACAAAACACATATACACAGACTGGGCCACAGGAACGCATGGCAGAGGACAGCTAATATCTATATAAATAAAAATGTAATGTTCGTTTGTGGGATTAACATAACTCAAAAACCACTGAGCGAATTGATACCAAATTTGGATTCAATACACCTACCAGGCCAACAAGTGATCATCTATCTATCTATATAAAATGCTCAGTGCATAATGAGTACCTTAAAAACAAAAGAACCAATGAACGAAATCACACCAAATTTGGCAACAAAATGTCTCACAACACAAGGAGTGACCATCACTCAAAAATTATGATTTTGTCATTTGGGAGTTGTAGTTGCTGGGATTTATAGTTCACCTACAATCAAAGACCATTCTGAACTCCATCAACAATGGAATTGAACCAAACTTGGCACACAATTCTCCCATGACCAACAAAATACAGGAAGGGTGTGGTGGGCAGTGTCCTTTGGTTTTGGAGTTGTAGTTCACCTACATCCAGAGAGCACTGTGGACTCAAACAATGATGGATTTGGACCAAACTCTACACGAATACTCAATATGCCCAAATGTGAACACTGGTGGAGTTTGGGGGAAATAGAATCTTGACATTTGAGAGTTGTAGTTGCTGGGATTTATAGTTCACCTACAGTCAAAGATCATTCTGAACCCCACCAACGATAGAATTGGGCCAAACCTCCCACACAGAACCCCATGTGGGCCACAGCAATGCCTGGCAGGCGACAGCTAGTATCTATATAAATAAAATTGTAATGTTCATTTGTGGGATTGTTTGTTGTTCATTCGTTCAGTTGTTTCCGACTCTTCGTGACTTTATGTGGGATTAACATGACTCAAAACCCACTGAGCGAACTGATTCCAAATTTGGACACAATACACCTATCAGGCCACTGAGTGACCATCACTCATAAAAACACTGAAAAACACAGTGGAAGAGACTTAAAAAGCCAAACAATTAAAAAATACATTACAACATATGTGCATAACCACATAAATACACATATACACAAATATACACACACAAGACATACACACAGACTAGGCCACAGCAACGCATGGCAGGGGACAGCTAGTAGAGAATAATAAACTTCCGCTAAAACACTCCACACAAATTTTATAGATGTTTATTTTGGTGTCACCCCTCCTGATGGTGTCACCCAGTGTGATTCGCAATCCCTTGCATTCTTCTAGTGATGCCACTGTTTGGCTGCACTAGATTTCCAAGCATCTAATGAGTTGTATTGGTTCATAGAATTGGGAAGAATATAAAAGACAAGATCTAAAACAAGTGTCTGATGCCATCTGAATGTTTACAACCCATCAAGGTGAAAACTCCACACCATCTCCATCCCCAACCTGACGCTGCCGTGTTCCCCCTTGTCTTGTCTTACCTTCATCGCAGACCGGACAACACTGATCCCTTGGTTGCACTTGCTGAGTGCAGTTGAGGGGTTGGCACAGGACAGGGTCACAGATAACTGTGCGCTTCTGTAGAGCAAGATAGGAGAAGAGAAGAAGATACAATCTTTAGAAGCTGGACTTACAAGGTGAAGAATGGAGCAAGCCTTCCTTTGCCCAACTCTTGTGTCCTGTGGGACTTAATTGTTTCAAGCTCTTGGAAGTAAAGAAGCACCAACCCTTGTCTGGAGGCCAGGATTTAGCACAGGTAGTTAATCACCAGCTGCAACAGACCCAACTGAAAAATGGGCAGTTCGAGCCCAGGTCAGGGTGAGCACCCGATCTTCAGCCTAGCTTACTGTCACCTAAGCAGTTCAGAAACAGCTGTGAGCTGCGAGTAGAGAAATTAAGCACCATTTAGGGAGGGAGGCATTTTATGGCATCATAAAAAGCTGGTGATCAAAAAAGAGGAAGGAAGGCTGTGATCAAAAGGTTCATCATCATAAAGGATGGAGCAACAGCACCCCCTTGTGGCAGGAATCAATGATAACCTCCAGGAAGTTGGAAGAAGAAGAAGAATGCAGACTGGGCAGGGACTACACTCGCCTGTGTGATAGCCCAGAATGTGCAGGATTACAATGTAAATGGACATTGCATGTGATGAGGGTGAATATGTCATCTTTTTCCCTTCTAAAAGGAACAAGACACTATGGTAAGAAGACAATTCGCCCCACTTCTCCCCCTCATTGAATGAGGTCCTAAGGCTAGATCTACACTGTCATATAATGCAGTTTCATAAGGCAGTTTAACTATATGAGACTCCACTGACAATAATGGAGTTCAATGCAGTTAAACTGCATTGTATGACAGTGTAGATGGGGCCTGGCTTACATGAAGACTCTTAAGGTTGGAGGGTGGCTAAGTGAGCAAGCATAAAGTGGATACTTAGAAATCAGGTGACCAATTAAATCCCGAGCAGGAAAAAAGAAGGGCAAGATGTTTTAGGGATTTCAATACAGGAATTGATTGGAGACCCAATTTCCTTACTTGGCAGCTACATATGGAGCATTTCTTGTCGTAGTTTGGAGCCCAGCGGGAGCCATGCGGTCGGTGCTGTCCCTCAAAGAAGCAGGAGTTGGGGTCTTTCTTCAGCTCTTCAGGCTCCTTTGGGTTCAGATCCTCCAGGACATCCTCTTGGGAGCTGTTGGGGGTCAGCCGGATACCTCCTGCTTCACAGTGGTTAGGAATGTGTACCTAAGGAAAGAGGGTCTGTTAGAGAAGTGGACGGGGAATCAACCAAATGAAAGGATCCCACAGCAAAACAAGTCTGAACTCTCCATCCAAAAAAGTAAACTGAGGCTGTCATACTTTGGCCATGTCATCAAAAGACATGACTCACCAGAAATAGCAATAATGCTTGGAAAGGTAGAAGGCAACCGGGGGGGGGGGGGGGGAGAGAAAACACATTCAGCCAAAGATACCATGAATCTCCTAAGTTTGCAGAGCATTTGAAAGATGGGTATTCGTAACATTCTCAAGTAAGCATCAGGTGAAAGCAAATCTATACTTTGCCAGCTGGACTACATCTCCCAGCAGTCCTCACCTTTTGCTTTGGTTGCCAGGGCTAATTGAGATTACAGTCTAACAACATCTGGTGGAGCACAGAGTCCTCACCTTGTTATCACACTTGCCAAGTGGGCATCCTTTTACCGCAACATCTGAGCTTGTCTCTGCACAACCCAACCCCATTTGCCTCTTGATTCAGGGCCAATCCACCTGCCTATCACCCAGAAGTGCCAATTCTTTCAGGACAGAATGGTATTTAATTCCTTTTCAATCCCTGAAAAAACATGGAGGTATAGATGACGGACGGCACACGTGCCACAGCTTTTACTTGATGCCAAGGCAGCTGGCAGCCTCTCAGCTGAACCCAGCTTCTGGGAAGCCATTGGTAATGTTGGCCCAAAGCCTGGCTAAGGCACGCGGCGGACGAGGGCCCGTCCCTGCATATTTCCCCTCTTATGCATTTTCCCACTGCAGGCATCAAGGGAGCGAGGACTCAGAAATGCCTGGCAAGGAAACCCCTCTCCGCTTGGCCAAGATCTAACAAGGAGGAAGAAGCCGTGGCAAACCTTTCCTGGAAATATAGCTGACTTCATCTTCAAGGACACTATTAAGAGCTACTAGGGAGTCACCTTTTGGACTATAACTCCCAGAATCCAATGGCTACAACAGCTGGGGGATTCTGGGTGCTAGAATCCCCAAAAATAGTTTTTCTCCCAAACCCTGGGACGTATCGCCACAAACATAAACTGCTTAGCTACTGATACAAGTTTCCATTCATGATGAAATATTATTACCTTCCCTCCCAGGTTTATGGGTTTATGGGTGATGGAAGCTTTAAGGCAGAGAGTGGTTTTTTTTATAACAAACTCTCTTTAAAGACCTTCAATGAAGGATAATCCACCACCTTCCAAAACCTAATATTCCACTGACAGACAAGTCTTGCCATCATGAAGTTCTCCCTACAAATTCCAGAATCCCGCAAACACTAAAATCTCCGAGCCTCTCTTAGGAAAGAAAAAAGGAGTAAGATCCCCAATGTTAGCAGTTGCTAAGAATATAAAATCCTTGTATTAAATACAGAATTTAAGATCTTGGCAAGAAGTGATATTTGGCAGCTAGCCATGCGTCTACATTTCTTTGCTTGCTAAGGAACACAGAATAATTTTGGAAGCTCTCTTTCTCTCTCTGTGACCTCAGTCACTGTCAATTTACAATGGCGTTTTGACGCTCCAGGCTTTCAGACCATGCTCAAAATGTCCCTGGGAGGGAGATAATATTTTGGCAAGACTACCCAGAAATCTCAACTCTGTTTCTCTCAGTGGGTCAGTGCAAGATGATCTTGTAATTTACTGCATTCCAGTTTCAGCGTTTAGATAAGAAAAGATCTGATGGCGCCATTTTTGACAGGACCTCTCAACCTTGCCCAGACAATGTCTCCAAACTGCAACGCCTGCTGCCTGTTCCTTCTGGGATGATTGTTTGCCTCAGAAGCTAAAAAAGCAGGGGACAAGCTGTGATACAGAAGGGAAAAGTTCATTTTTGGATTATAATTTCTGTAAGTCAATGACCATGTTGGCTGAGGGACTCTGGGACAGTGGTGTCACTGGATTGTATTGGGTGACACCATCAGAAAAGGGACACCAAGCAAGAGATGTTCCAGTCGTGCTTGTTCTCTCCTTTTACTAGGCTGAAAGTTTACAAAAGTTTTCATTCCCTGGAGGGGGAAGAGAAAGATGATGACGGCACTTAAGAGGGAGGAGGAGAACCATAAAGAGAATGGATCACTGGATCTTGGCTCAGTCTGAGATACCACTTCTTCATGATTCTATGATTCTTCTAGCTCATAGAGCTAGAAGAATCATAGAATCATAGAGTTGGAAGAGACCTCGTGGGCAAGCCAGTCCAACCCTCCCCCAACAGATGGCTATCCAGCCTTTGTTTAAAAGCCTCCACCACAATTCAGGGTAGAGAGTTCCACTGGTGAACAGCTCTTATAGTCAGAAAGTTCTTCCTAACGTTCAGGTGGAATCTCCTTTCTAGTAGTTTGAAGCCATTGCTCCAGGGCAGCAGAAAACAAGCTTGCTCCCTCCTCCCTATGACTTCCTCTCACATATTTATACATGGATATCATGTCTCCTCTCAATCTTCTCTTCTGCAGGCTAAACATGTCCACAGACTATATCATGCACAAAACTATTAAACTATTGTATAACTTTAGCTTTGTGCTCTGTGTTCAAGCCATTCCTTATAGGGCTTGTTCTCCAGACCCTTGATCATTTTAGTCACTCTCCTCTGGGCACATTCCAGCTTGTCAATATCTCTCTGCAATTTTGGTGCCAACAATTGGGCACAATATTCCAGGTGTGGTCTAACCAAAGCAGAATAGAGAGACCACTAGGGTCATCCGGCCCAACCCATTCTGCCATACAGGAACTTACTCTGCTTGAAAACCTTCAGAGAAGGAGACCACTACACTCCTGGGCAACATATCCCACAGCTGATAGCTCTTACCATCAGGAAGTTCTTCCAAATATTTAAGCAGAATGTCTTTTCCTGAAGCTGGAATCTATTTCTCCATTCTGTTCTAGTCTCTAGATCCTCTCCACAATGTTCAGATATTTATATATGACTATCATGTCTCTTTTCAGCCTTCTTTTCTCCAAGCTAAAGTCCCATACTTGTTCTAGATAGTCTATCTCATTCGTGAATTATCCCGCCCAGAACTGGACACAGTAATCCAGATAGGATCTGACTAAAGCAAAACAGAGTTGTGATGTTACTTCCTTCAATCTAATATCATTCTATTCTGCATTGGGTAGACCCCACCTGGATACCATGTCCAAGCAGTTCCCAAAGAAGGATGAGGCAATGTGACCTGATATGCTGTTGGTGAGCACTGGAGCCATTCCTTTCCCTCACCCCTGAAGAAGAAGTACAGCACCTCTTTCCTGGCAGGGTGAAGAGAAGCAAAAGCTCTATCGCTCCCCAACAGCAAAACTGGACTACTTGGCCGAAAAGGAGTTGCACAAGCATGTCACACTCTGCAAGCTGCTGGAGCATTTCATATACCTGGGTTTCTGACTTCAAGTAGAGGTGATGGTGCAGAGCAATGGACACAAGGCTCTGTACCATCACCTCTCCTTTCTTGGCAGAGGATTTGAAGTCTGGTAAGGCAACCAGGCATCTAACCACAGCAGGGTTAAAAGTTTACAGCTGTTCTTGGGGGCTGCACAAGATCTATAGTAAGGATGAATGAGCAACCTTTGGAGGCATCAGGGATGGAAGATGACTTGAGGTGCTTGAATATAAACTTGTTCAGGCACTACGACTACTTTCCTTCCTTTGTCCCATGCTACCTGCTTACTTGGGTAGAAGGGTATAGGGAAGGTGTTTGGCCGTTTGGAATCCTTGCCTCTTGCCTTTCAGCCTGATGTATGAGTGGTCTTTTTTCCCCATCGTGGTCAGAAATGCCATTGTGTCCATTGTGGCTACGACTCTGAATTTAACTTACACTTCAATGAGGGGTAACACCATGAGTTATTGTAGTAGGTGACATGAAGCCTAGTGATGCCATTGTTTTGGGACTTCATGGAACTTCCTTTAGCTTGGCAAAACACAAACATGGTGTCTGTCTATTTCTCAGCACTCAGAAAAACACTGCAGAATTTGGCCAAGTCTGACTCTCCCACCAGTTTGAAAGTTCCCATTCAGACCGATTGCTTGATGAATTTCAGCTTTCGGAGCCAAAGAACATCTTGATAAGGCTCACAAAATGTCCTCCCGGAGGTTCTTCATGACCGTGTGAATCTTACCACAGCCAAAAAATATGAGGCAAAATTAGAAGTGTTGGATGATACACTGAGGATTATTTACGGAGAGCCAAAAGGCCAGAGGAGTTTCTTGAAAGAAAGGAGAGCAGGTCAGCCTTCCCTGCTTGCTGATATTGGAGAGTGAAATTAGACCTGACAAGAGCAGCCATTTTTGTGATCCAGACTCCTGTCTCCTTCACCTAAAAGGAAGAGAGCTGTACATGAATGGGGCACACCAAGGACCTGCTCCCTGAGCTTGGAAAATTACATTTAAATAACTTTGTCATTTATATGATTTGCATGATAAAGTAAGATAAACTCCAGGAAAGTGTATACCAAAATAAAACTAGCATTTCGTTCAGTTTCAAAAACGAAGTTAGTTGCTGTTGTACTAAGACTATTTCGCTGAATTATCAAAAACAGGTTGAGTAGCCTTTATTGAGAATTCTGAAATCCAAAATTGTCCAAAATTTGTCCAACTGGGTGATTGAGATAGGAACACCTTTGCTTTCCAATGGCTCAAGGTACACAAACTTTGTTTCATGCACAAAATATGTAAGATGTTGTGTATACAATTACCTTCAGGCTATGTTATACCAGCATTTCTCAAGTTGGGGGTCGGAGGAGTTGTGAGGGGGTGTCAAAAGGGTCACCGAAGACCATCAGAAAACACAGTATTTCCTGTTGGTCATCGGGTTCTGTGTGGGAAGTTTGGCCCAATTCTATTGGTGGTGAGGTTCAGAATGCTCTTTGATTGTAGGTGAACGATAAATCCCAGCAACTACAACTCCCAAATGTCAAAGTCTATTTTCCCCAAATTCCACCAGTGTTCACATTTGGGCATCTTGAATATTCATGCCAAGTTTGGTCCAGATCCATCATTGTTTGAGTCCACAGTGCTCTCTAGATGTAGGTGAACTACAACTCCAAAACTCAAGATCAGTGACCACCAAGTTCTGTGTGCCAAGTTTGGTTCAATTCCATCGTTGGTGGAGTTCAGAATGCTCTTTGATTGTAGGTGAACTATAAATCCCAGGAACTACAACTCCCAAATGACAAAATCAATCCTCCTCAATCCCACCAGTATTCAAATTTGGGTGTATTGGTATTTGTGTCAATTTTGGTCCAGTGAAAATACATCCTGCATATCAGCTATTTACATTACAATTCACAACAGTAGCAAAATCACAGTTATGAAGTAGCAATGAAAATAATTTTATGGTTGGGGGTCACCACAACATGAGGAAGTGTATTAAGGATTGCGGCATTAGGAAGGTTGAGAACCACTGGTGTATATTATATATATGGAATATAAATGAATTCTGTGTTTAGATTTGAGTCACATCTCCAAGACACCTTATGATGTATGTGCATACAAATGAATAAATATGCCAAAATCTGGAGAAAAATAATCCAAAATACTTCTGGTCTCAAGCAGTTTGGCAAAGAGATATCCAATCAGTACACAGTTCTTTGTTGAAAGAATCACACAAAGCTTTCTCTTTGGAGGAAAGAAAGAGGTACTAAAATCCATCAAAATAAATAAATTCCACAGCTGCTGACCATTTTCTCCACGGGCGTCTAGATGTCTTGAGACACTCTTTGCCAGTGAAGATGAGAAAAGATGAGAAAATTTGCATCTGTAACAAATAGTGTTGCCAGGTTTCCAAAATAGTAGCAAGTAACAGTCAAAATTCATGACGTTCAGAATTGACAATCAGGAAGCAGCTAATAACAAGCCTACATGCCAAATGAAAGGACTGACTTCTTTGTCATGCATTTCTTTGAAAAATTAACATATTGTCCACATTCATAAATCACATCACACTCATATTTCCGCCTTCTGAAGAGCTCTTATCCCAAATTACAGCATAATTTGGGATCTTCTTTGGTAGCACAGCGGGTTAAACCGCTGAGTTGCTGAAGCTAACTGAAAGATCAGGAATTCAAATCCAGGGATTGGGGTGAGCTCCCGCTGTTAGCCCCAGCTTCTGCCAACCTAGCAGTTCGAAAACATGCAAATGTGAGTAGCTCAATAGGTACCGCTTTGCCAGGAAGGTAACGGTGCTCCATGCAGTCATGCCAACAACATGACTTTGTAGGTGTCTATGGACAATGCTGACTCTTCCACTTAGAAATGGAGATGACTAGACTTAATACCAAGGGGAAACCTTTACCTTTTATCTTTTGGTCTATATAAAAGAAAAAAAATACATTTTGTTTCCTGGACTTTTGTTTTGTTGGGGAATCCACACAAAATGTGAGCGTTCTCTGGCATTGTCATCCAAACATTTGCAAACAACACCCAGGGTCCGATAATATATCAAACCACGATGTGAGCAATAAAGCATACCATGAACAATTTGCTCACCTGAATTCATTGGCTGAGTTAGCTAGTTCATTCTGTCCCTAGAAGCCTTCTTCCCTAATCCTAAATGGTTGAGGGAAGGCTGCTTATCATCCCAAGAGAAAGAAAGCACTCTTTACATGCTCAAAGGATGGCATGGATTTTAAAAGATTCTACATGAATGCTGCTGTGTTGTAGAGCAGTGGTTCCCAATCTTTTTTTGACCAGGAACCACTTTGACCAGGCACTGCTTGACCAGGGACCACTTTGACCAGAGACCACTCTCCAACATTAGTACCAGAAAGGTTACGAATCAGTTTTTGGTCAACTTTACACCTGATTTGGGGTGCTGATTCAGAAAACTGCATTGGATAGACCACATCAGCTCTTGTTTCTGATACAGAACATATGCCATGATCAGTGACAGGGAAGGAGTGGAAGACGGTGCGAAAGGAGTGGAAATAAAATAACTAAAATAACTAAATAAAGAGGAAGGAGGCTCGCGGATCAGATTTTTGTCCTCGTGGCCCACAGGTTAAGAGTCACTGTTGTAGTGGATAGAGCATTGGTCTGTGATTCTGAATCCTTGCTTGGCCATGGAAGCCCACAAAGTGACCTTGGGCAAGTCACATACACTCAGCATCAGGCTATGATGGAAACCTTGTGATAGGTTAGCCCTATGCTTATTCCACGACAACAACATTTTTTGCAGACTGAGATCCAATGAGGTTAGAGGTTTCCACAATTACTTCAAGAATAAGGAAGACTCCATAGAAGTGCGGAGAGGGGGAAACAATTGTCCAGCACCTACCTTTCCCCGCATCTCTCCTCGAGGGTTCGCTTTGGTGCTGACTTGCAGGAAGGCTGTGCCTTGGTCCAGGTGATGGAGCAGCTCCCGGTCGAGGTCTTTCACAACCCCTTGGGCCTATGGGCAAAGGAAAAGCACATTGTTGGAGCTTTAGGCAGTTTGACCAATCCTTGTGTTAACAATTTAGACCTTCTAGAAAATTGAGATAAAATAATTGTTTGAAGCTGCACAGATCTCTTCCTTGGAAGCAGATTTAGATGGAAAGAAAATGAACGAATCAGTGAATTCATTAACATCTTCAGAGCAATCATGTTTCACTGTCAAACTGCTAATTTCGTGTATCCAAACACCAATAGTGCATTGACACGATTCAAAGAATGCAGTTTAAAGCTATGCAAAACCTTTGGTAGGAGCATAAATACAAAAGGTTTTTTTTTTAAAGACTTGCCTGAATCATTTTCTAAATGTTAAAGAAGTTGTATCATATTGGACAGCAAAGACTGGGCCCTCCTAGCTTCCCTAGGGAGGGACTTCCAAAGTCTGGCAGCAACCACTAAGAAGGCCTTGTTTTGTTATGGCACAAAATTCCTTAATTGTAGCACTTCCAATTGGAAGAGGTCAAAAATGTGTGTGTGTAGGGGGGGGGGGGGAGGAGTTTTTTTTTTTTTGGAAGATTGAAGTTTTCAGAATTCCCTACTGACCATACTGTTTGGGATAATCTAAGAGCTGTATTACAAAAAAAAATGTGACTTTTCCAAGTTCCAGAAAAGGCCCTGATGTTTTATCCCTGCCAGAATTCACCTTGTACTCAACACCAGCCAGGATTCCAAAATTAGTAGTAAAACAGTTAGAAAAGTACATATAAAAAGGAAAAGTCACCATAAGAAAGGCAAAATCCAATAGGTGATGGGGAACATATTCAACAAGTAATAAGCTAAACCAATCTGGCAACAGGAAAAAAACTCTCCAAAGGTAATAATCCAGTCCAAATCTGTTCCATAAAACAAGGTACAGGAAAACCAGAATCAAAACATGAGCATAAATCCAGGGAAACAAGAATCAAAACATGAACATGAATCCAAAAGCAAGACTATAGAAACTTCATAAAACATGAATCCACATTCCCACGATCTTAGACTCAAAACATGAACTGGAAACAAGGTTTGAGATCCTCACTGCTCTGCAGCATTGCCTGATCTGAATTATAAAGGAAGCAACTCTTTGATTTAAGGTCGACATGCCATGAAGTCATGATTGTGACCTCGACTGCCATGCCTGTGAGATCTTTCGTGCTGATGTTTCTCAGAGTCTCTGTGACCTTCTTAATTTGCTTGCTTCTTCCCTAAGATAAAATCTGAGATTTCTGCTGACCGCAGGTGTGTTTTCAGAAGAACTTTCTCACCCATTAAACTCCATATCTGGGGTTGCTATGAGATGACTAGGTGAAAAGTCTTCACCAGCCAGTGCATCTCCCTTTCTGCTGGACTCTGAGGCAGTTTCACTTTCAAGCCCATCCTCACAGACATGATCTAAACTCCCCCCATTTCCCTAGTTGAAAAGCCCATCCACTCTTCCAGGCCCTGGAATAACAATCCCCTCATCATCATCAGCTGGCTGAATCACAACTGTTGACATTTTCAATCAAAAGTCCAGAGCCTGGAAAGTTTTTTTGAGATTCCAACTCAAAGTAGTGTTTCCAAGCTCTGCAAAGTGCCTTACCTCGGTGCCATAGAAGCCCCTAAGCAGGCGCCGGTGTTCCCGGAGGCTGCTCTCCCGGAGTTCGCCCAGTTCAGCAAAACCATGCAGGTGAGCGCTGACGGTGCCATCATCTGCCCTGCCAAGGCCGGCCACCACGATCTCATAGTGTAAGTGGCAGTGGTCATCCAAAGACACCCAGGCATGCCCAGCAGACCCGGTGCTTACAGGAGGAGACACAAACTGGCCAGCTAAGGGGATGGGCACTTCTGCAAAGCAAAAGGTCACAATTCACAAACCTGAGACTCCTCCAAAGGAGAGCGATGCAATGGGAGGTTAGCAAAATAACCAAGATCAGACAAATTGGGAAAATAGGGTTGGAAGTGAAGACACATCAACACTTTTAGTTAGAGCAATGAGGAACAGAGGGAACCCTGGGGTGGATTCCTGCTGTCTGGGTTTCCACTTCTCTCTCTAGATCTATGTAGCTCAAGGTGTTTTGGTTTTCTGTTTGCATTTAGGAGTCACTTCTCCCCACTTCCTCAATGTCTTTCAGTGTTTTATTGTTCTTTGTTTGAGAAGGGAGCATCATAAGGCTTCTCTGTGCCTCAAGATGCCTTACACTCAAACATGAAAATTAGCATTAGGGACTCTAACCAAAGTTAGGCAACTTTCTCGTCTCTAACTATTATTTTATCTGACATATATTACCTACAACAAAAAAAGTAAACCTTACCAGAGCATCCCACATATTTTATCTCCCATTTCCTATCTTAAGATCATATATGACACTGGCAATGCTGCACACTGCTATTGGTACCAAATATTACTACAAATAGAACCACATACAGTCTTTCAGAGCTTCCCTGCACAAGTGAAAAACTCATATTCACCCCAAATCCAGCACCGGCAGTTTGCATGTCACACTGCGATTTCTAGTAAGAGTTTTGCCTTAATCTTACCCTCCATTAAACAAAGTTGGAGGGGGTACTCTGGAGTTTACAGGAGCTGATAGCTATCTAGACTATCAACTCCTATTGATTTGGTTTGATCAGTTATCCACACCCATACCCCCATCATCAACCTTTTCCTATACTGATCAGCACAGGGAAGGGAATTGGTCAGTTATGTGTCACTGCTGCAATTCTCTTGTTATTGAGATCCCTGTAGTAGTTGCTTCTGTTAAAGTCAGAATGGGGCAAGAACAAGAGAGTCACTCTACCTTCTCCTTACTGATCACACAAATGCCCCCTTATGATCTCAGCAGGTGCATCAGGTGACAGCCAGGAATTCAATGAAGATTTGTGGCTGGTGAAGAGTGGTGGTGGTGACACATGGACAAGAGGATGGAGTAGATGCAGTTTTAGCTCATATGCACCATCTAGACACCATGTGGCATTGATGTGAGTTCAGCCCAGTTCATGTGGCTGCCATCAGAATCAATCCTGGACTTGTCCTGGGCATAATGTGGCCAGTGATTGTTCCTCCCAATTGGAGCAAGACCATGGATGTATCCAGTCTAATTAAAATGATCCAAAGTCCCAGATTTTGTTCTTTCCCATTTTGTTCTGGAGAGACATGCATGTTTTGTTTATTCCAGAATATTTTCTGGCAGCTCCTGGTAGGACAGACTAGATTTATTCAGTTTCTAACTCTGTGGCTTGGGAACAAATCTGAGAAATACAAGGTGCCTGGTTTAACCACCATTGCATTTTTTTTTCATGTCAGGAGCGACTTGAGAAACTGCAAGTCACTTCTGGTGTGAAAGAATTGGCCATCTGCAAGGATGTTGCCCAGAGGATGCTTGGATGTTTTGTTGTTTTACCATCCTTGTGGGAGGCTTCTCTCATGTCCCTGCATGGGGAGTTGGAGCTGACAGAGGGAGCTCATCCATGCTCTCCTTGGATTCGAACCTCCAACCTGTTGGTCTTCAGTCCTACCGGCACAAGGGTTTAACCCATTGTGCCACCGGAGGCTCCACCACCATTGTATAATGGGCACTCAGGTGACTGACTACAAATGCAACCCTAGACAGAAACCAGATTTCATTGTGCTGTTTTGTTTTGGTTTTTTTAAAAACCTTTGGAAACATTCTAAGCTAAATCCATAAGTTGCTACAAAGATGCTTCTCCCAAGGATGTGAATGAATGGATGGAGAAGCAATATTAAACAGCAAATCCAGCCAAACACCAACATTGTGAGAATGCATTCTTCTTTAGGGCAAACTGGACAGAGACTCCAGGGAGCAATTGACCCGCCAATGTCTATCCTCAGTGGAACTAGAGCTTAGAACAGTTATTTACTTGTTTTGAATTGCAACTTCCAGAATCCTCCAAGCAGCATAACTACTACTTAAGCAGTCTGGGAAGGATTCAAGCTTTTAATTCCATCTCTAAACTCTAAACCAGTGTTTCTCAACCTGGGGGTCGGGACCCCTGGGGGGGGGTCGCAAGGGGATGTCAGAGGGGTCACCAAAGACCATCAGAAAACACAGTATCTTCTGTTGGTCGTGGGAGTTCTGTGTGGGAAGTTTGGCCCAATTCTATCATTGGTGGGGTTCAGAATGCTCTTTGGTTGTAGATGAACTATAAATCCCAGCAACTACAACTCCCAAATGTCAAGGTCTATTTCCTCCAAACTCTGCATTTGGGCATATTGAGTATCCATGGCAAGTTTGGTCCAGATCCATCATTGTTTGAGTCCACAGTGCTCCCTAGATGTAGATGAATTGCAACTCTACAATTCAAGGTCAATGCCCACCAAACCCTTCCAGTATTTTCTGCTTGTAATGGGAGTTCTGTGTGTCAAGTTTGGTTCAATTCCATCATTGGTGGAGTTCAGAGTGCTCTTTGATCCCACCAACTACGACTCCCAAATGGCAAAATCAATCCTCCCCAGCCCCACCAATGTTCAAATTTGGGCGTATCGGGTATTTGTGCCAAATTTTGTCCAGTGAATGAAAATACATCCTGCATATCAGATATCTACATGATGGTTCATAACAGTAGCAAAATGGCAGTTATGAAGTGGAAATGAAAATAATGTTATGGTTGGGGGTCACCACAACATGAGGAACTGTATTCAGGGGTCGCGGCATTAGGAAGGTCGAGAAGCACTGCTCTAAACCGATTTCAGTTCTACTGTGAAGTGTTCAAGTGCTTGTTTTTAATAGCTGGGGTTTTTCTTAGTACTATTCCTAGTATAAATACTCTTGGGATGAAAGTCGTAGCAACAACAGTAATACAAAATAAACATTATTTCAAAACTATGGTAAAATATTGGATTTGCCAAGATGATTTATGCAGTTGCATTGTGTGCTTGTCGTAGTGAAGTTGCCGACACTGATTGTCTGGGCCAGACAGACGGCACGGAACGTTATGGCTTGAAAATGACAAAACCAGGGCGGGGTGAGAGTAACAGTGTGCTTGCAGTCCAATTTGTGTGAAGAAAGGAGAAATTATCAGTTTTATTGGGCTCAACATGTCACACAGAATCCAAGGTGTTGGGGATAAAAATGAAATTGGACGTCATGTAGCGATGGGAAGGCCCCATGTCTTCCAGCTGTACCAATTTGGCAGGGACACTCCAGATTAATTTTCTTTCATTCCATTTTCAACTAATTTTACAATGTTCCTGTTTCTCTCTTGTCCACCAACTTTTCATTTTGTCCTTTGACTACTTTAGTTGCTGCAAAGTGTGTTCAAAGTGCAAAAGTACAGTACAACCCCTGGATCCATGGAGGATATGTTCCTGGATTTTGCTTGGATATGTGAAACCATGGATAATAGCAAACTATTTTTTTCAAGGGAGTGAACAACAGAGATACCAGGAAGAATCACAGAATCATAGAATCAAAGAGTTGGAAGAGACCTCATGGGCCATCCAGTCCAACCCCCTGCCAAGAAGCAGGAATATTGCATTCAAAGCACCCCTGACAGATGACCATCCAGCCTCTGCTTAAAAGCTTCCAAAGAAGGAGCCTCCATCACGCTCCGGGGCAGAGAATTCCACTGCTGAACAGCTCTCACAGTCAGGAAGTTCTTCCTAATGCTCAGATGGCGTAACTTGTACAGAAGGCCTTAAGCGAACAAGTGAAATCATGGATAACTGAAACTATGTATATCACTGGGTTGTTGTAGGTTTTTTTGTAGGTTTTTTTGGGCTATATGGCCATGTTCTAGAAGCATTTCTCCTGACGTTTCGCCTGCATCTATGGCAAGCATCCTCAGACTACCTCTGAGGATGCTTGCCATAGATGCAGGCGAAACGTCAGGAGAGAATGCCTCTAGAACATGGCCATATAGCCCGAAAAAACCTACAACAACCCAATGATTCCAGCCATAAAAGCCTTTGACAATATGTATATCACTTCTGCAGAAATGGATGTCTTACCAAAGTTCACAGTGCACTGACATTGGAGTGGGTTGTGATTCTCAGATACAGGGCAGGATAAAAATGCATGCATGCATCCATAAATGTACAAATGATTTGAGAATCAATTCACACTCATTGAACTCTGGGCTTTATTTGCCTGGGGTGTAGTGGAAACATTATGAGGGGGATTGAGGAATGAAATGTAGGGTGGTGATCTAGAAATGCAGATGCCCATCACCGGCCTTTGTTTTCACCTGTCACCTTTTCACCTGTCACCAAGGAAGCTGTCCAGACCTTGAACCGGTGTCTAGCTGCTGTGTCGGACTGGATGAGAGCTAACAAATTGAAATTAAATCCAGACAAGACAGAGGTCCTACTGGTCAGTCGTAAGGCCCAACAGGGTATAGGGTTACAGCCTGTAGTGGATGGGGTTACACTCCCCCTGAAGTCGCAGGTTCGCAGCTTGGGAGTGATCCTGGACTCACCGCTGAGCCTGGAACCCCAGGTCTCGGCGGTGGCCGGGAGAGCTTTTGCGCAATTAAAACTTGTGCACCAGTTGCGCCCATACCTTGGGAAGTCTGATCTGGCCACGGTGGTCCACGCTCTTGTTACATCCTGAATAGACTACTGCAACGCTTTCTATGTGGGGTTGCCCTTGAAGACTGTTCGGAAACTTCAACTAGTCCAGCGAGCGGCAGCCAGATTGCTCACCGGGGCGACATACAGGGAGCATACCACCACCCTGCTATGCCAGCTCCACTGGCTGCCGGTTCAGTTCCGAGCACAATTCAAGGTGCTGGTCTTGACCTATAAAACCCTGTACGGTTCCGGTCCAGTGTATCTGTCCGAACGTATCTCCCGCTACGTCCCACCTCGGAGCTTGAGATCATCTGGGGAGGTCCTGCTCTCGACCCCACCACTCTCACAAGTGAGGCTGGTGGGGACAAGAAGCAGGGCTTTCTCAGTGGTGGCCCCTCACCTGTGGAACTCACTCCCCGGGGACATCAGAGCATCACCATCCCTCCTCTCCTTCAGGAGGAGGGTGAAAACTTGGTTATGGGACCAGGCCTTTGGGCAACCAGGCAATTAAAGATCAGCAGGATGGACGAAATGGTATTAAAAGCGGATCTATGAGACAGCAAACACTGACAATGTAAGGGAGGAATTTAGGTTTGTATTGTTTTTATTGATTTTATTGATTTTTACTGGAATAATGCATGAAGCTGTTAGTAACTGTGAATTTTACTGTAAGTTGTGATGATTGTTGTGATGCTGGCATCTAATCGTGCCTTACTGTGTAAGCCGCCCTGGGTCCCCTTCGGGGTGAGAAGGGCGGGGTAAAAGAACCCCAAATAATAAATAAATAATTTTCAGTACCTTGGTGTCGTGCCAGGAGTCCGCTGTACAGCAACGAGTTGATCTGCCCCCGCAGCTCACCATCTTCAAACTCCTCGGTGGCCACATTTAGGAAGAGCTCGTTCTGGAGCAGCATGTGGGCATCACGGCCGCTCACTTGTCTCCAGGCTCCACTGGCCTGGACAAAAGAGGGAGAGTTTGGAACAGGAAGCAAACCACACAGATGAAAAATAATAATAACATGAAACCAAACATGCATTGAAAATGTGACCTTTGCTGAAATGTAAATAAATTGCATACATTTAAAGGTCTTCAGTGCAGACTAGCCTCAAAGTGGAAGTTCCAACTAGTTAGGCTTCACAGTCAACCAGTTCCTCCAGAGAAGTTGTGTCTGTGCGTCCTTTAAGCTGCATTCATTCCAGAGGGAATGCTGATTTAGTTCTTGGGACCCCCACTGTAACCTAGTAACCCTCAATAATATATTGTCTCCCCAAAAACACATTTTCGTAGTGACTACCTTTGCTCCAGGAGGCTACTTCAGAGTCTCCTTTACCTCAAAAGAGCTACACACACATTCAGCAATTGGATAAGTGAAGATACATATATTTGTTCCCTACAGATATCAAAGTTATTGCCACCAAAGACCTTCCATGCCCCACTATTTGCTGACTCCTGCTTCTGTTTCAAGCCTCCTATTGCTTCTTGTTTTCCACCACAATACTCACAACTCCATCTCTGTAGCTGTGTGTCATGTCAAATAGGATATTGCGTTTATTTCGCCTGCGAGGTTTTGTCTCCAGGGTTACACCAAGCACCCCGCTCCCTGTTCCTGCCACCTGGACCTGTGGGAGAAGAGAAAGGCACTGGAATATTTGATTGTCTAAGCTGCAAGAGAGGACCCACTAGTAGTAGTAGTAGTAGTAGTAATAATAATAATAATAATATGAAATCCAGCATATATATCCAGTATGCTGTGTCATATTGTGTTTGTGTCAGTAAAGAAAATGTAATAATAATTATTACATCTATACTGTAGAATTAATACAGTTTGGCACCACCTTAATTGCCATTGTTCAATGCTATGGAATCATGGGAGTTGGAGTTTTGCAAGGTCTTTATTCTTTTCTGTCAAAGAGCACTGGTGTCTCATTAAAGTACAAATTCCAGGATTTCACAGCATTGAACCAAAGCAGCTAAAGTGGTATCAATTTGCATTAATTCTACAGTCTAGATCAGGAGTCCTCAAACTTTTTAAAGCAGAGTGTTGGTTCACAATCCCTCAGACTGTTGAGGGGCTGGACTAAAGTTTGAAAATAGCATGAATGAATTCCTATGCATGCTGCACACATCTTATTTTCAGTGCAAAACACACAAATGAACAATACAATATTTGAAATGAAGAACAATTTTAACTTGGGCCAGCTTTTGACTGATGAAAAAATCAAGGTAATGAGGATAGTGTATCTGGAGAGGCCCTGCTCGTGATTCTACCTGCATCGCGTTTGGTGGGGACACAAGACAGGGCCTTTTCTGTGGTGGCCCCCTGACTCTGGAACACCCTCCCCAAAGATCTTAGAGGCATGTTCTAGAGGCATTTTCTCCTGACGTTTCACCTGCATCTATGGCAAGCATCCTCAGAGGTAGTGGAGGATGCTTGCCATAGATGCAGGCGAAACGTCAGGAGAAAATGCCTCTAGAACATGGCCATATAGCCCGAAAAACCCCACAAGAACCTAGTGATTCCAGCCATGAAAGCCTTCGACAATACAACAATGAATAGTGTTGTAAGGTTTAGCTTTTTATCTGAGCCGGTAGGTAACTCTCTTACTAAATGTCTTCCTACAAGATAGTCTGAAAGCCTCTCCTTCCCACCTTCTGATCTTTCCTAAAACACCCCCCTCTTCATTGGGGGAATCTGTGAGTTGTAGTTGAAAGGTCCTATGTCGCATACCACTGGAAGCTCTTTCCTACCTGATACTCCAAAGTACCATTTGCATGCAGCTTGAACTTGGCCGAACCCACTGCCCCAGTCCGGGTGGGGATCAGGGCATCTCCCCCACACAGCACACTCTGTATGGCTGGAAACAAGAGAAAAGAGGGCATGTTTGTCTAGGAAACTACTTATTCAAGCTATATCACAAGTGGACAAGCATATGGGTATGGGACAACTTTTCCCCTGGGAACCCTCACCCCATAGCTTGTATATTGGAAATGGTGGTGTGCCATTTCTGATCAACATTTGGGACTTTTTTTTTACCACAAATTACAGCCAGACCTGGGTTTAGGAGCACACAAAAGTAAAAATCCAGAGTGAGTACAGTGCTTGACTATGAGTCTTGCCCCAGGCCTGTAAAGCGATTGTTATAGCTATTTTTTTGAAAAACACTTCTCTGGGAATCTCTAAATTCTTGAGCCAGAAGCTGGTAATATAATTACATTGGGAGACCTATTTATTCCCAGAAATAGCATTTTAATCAAATCTGTGAAGAATCATATCTGCAGAAGTCAAACCCACAAATGTGGAGCATCATCCATAGTAGTTTTGGATAGCTGGTGGGTTTTCTGGGGAGGAGGAACTAAAAAGTTGTGTTTGTTTATTTCTTTGATATCTTGATTTTTCCTATATGGGATCAATTTTGGATTGTTTTGAAGTGAAGAAAAATAGCTGATACACTAAGAAAAAAAGATTTGATTTGGAAAATTGGAAAGGTGTTTCAATGGCCACAAAACTGGTTCACACCTTCCTTAAAGGTAAAGTTTTCCCTTGACATTAATTCTAGTCTTGTCATCTCCATTTCTAAGTGGAAGAGTCGGTATTGTCCGTAGACACTTCCAAGGTCATGTTTGGCTTGAATGCACCAAGCACCAGAGCGGTATCTATTAATCTACCCACATTTGCATTTTTTCGAATTGCTAAGTTGGCAAAAGCTAGGCCTAACAACGGAAGCTCACTCCTCTCCCCAGATTTGAATTGCCAACCTTTTGGTCAGCAATTTCAACAGTTCAGTGGTTTAACCCGCTGCACTATCAGGGGACCCTTCCTACCTCTTGTTAAACAGAGAGCCTCTATACAGGCAGAAGTTCACTGGGTAAAGCATTCATAATGACATGACAATCGCTTTACAGGCCTGGGACAAGACTCATCTAGTCAAGCACTGTACTCACAGGAAAGTTCCTCCTTATAGATCCCCAGGATGCTGGCATGCAAAAAGCACTCCCTATTGCTTTTGCTGCCACCACCAACTCAGAAGTAAACTGCTTCTCAACTTTTGGGTATCATGGTTAACAGCCATGCACAGACTGGTTTGAAACCCTTTTTGATAACATCAAATATGACAAACAAAATTACATCTTTTGGCAGTATGTTCTAATAATAAAATAGTGTATTGAATGGAGAAGAATTTCCTTTTGTCAATCCCTTGGATGGCCCAGGCAAACAGTGTCATGAGAAGCAAAGACAAATGCATTCTTAGGCCCCTGTATAAAATCCACATTGAGCTGGATTATATGGCAGTGTGGACTTAGATAATCCAATTCAAAGCAGATATTGTGGATTATCTGCCTTGATATTCCGGGTTGTATGGCTGTATGGAAGGGTCCTCAAGCGAACGGTTTCTGTATTGCTTCATGTTCACAGTGAAGAAAGACATACTGGTTGGATTTTCCATCCAATACTTTCCTTTGTATCATGGGACACTAGAGGTGCATCTACCATATAGAATTAGTGCAGTTTTAGGTATGGGAATTTTAGTTGACAGTCCCTTCTTCTGCCAAAGAGTGTTAGTGCCTCACCAAATTATACATCTTAGGTTCTCATGGCATTGGTCCTTGGATGTTAAAGTGGTGTCAAACACTCTTAATTCTCAGTGTAGACGCAGTCTCTAGATCTCCCTTCACCACCCCAGTTCAACTCTACTCTACTCACTGTCACAGCTTCTCTTGGTAGTGATGTGTCCTGCAATCTGGTGCCCAAATCTGCCCTCCACGTCGGCCATTATTCTCAGTTGGCCTTGCGCCAGCCACAGCATCTCTTGGCTGGTCAATCCTGTCAGCACTTCTGCAAAGTCAGTGTCCTGGGGAGGCAAGAAGGAAGGCAGAAGGCACTTGAAGAGGTGCAAGGAGAGGGAACGAGACATCTCAAGACCCTGATTTTAAAGGGAAAAATATATTGTGACTTGCCTGTGAAGTGACATTGGCCAAGAATGTTCTCAAGATGGTGTCCTGGTGGAGAACCTGCACCCTCAAGGGAATCTGGGAGAATCCTGGGAAGGAAGGAAGGAATGAAAAAAAAAGGTCATGGTTTGTTGTACCATCTCTTTGCAACCTTGGAGGGATTTTTCATACTGTTGGGATATACAAAATTCTGAATTTGGAAATGAATCTTTTAAACGACAACTGCCAGAATCCTTCCACCCACAACCCACCCAAAGGAAACTTCTGCAAACTCAGCCAAAACTGTGCTGCTTAGTTTCATAGCACAACTGGCAAAGGTTACATTCTTGAACTAAAACCCTCAGAATTCAGCAACCAGGCTGCCTGCAGGAGTCTTGGAGTCGTAGTCCAAGGAAGGTATCACACTACCAATTAACCCAAGTTACAGCTTCCTTAACTATGAGTGAAAGCACAAATCACTGCATGACTTCTTCCTGAATTTGTTGGCAAAGCATAGGTGAGTAGTTTTTATAAAACAAGATAATTCTAGCATCTGACCCTGTTTCTAACCAATAATGTGTAATGAGACAGAAACACTTCTGACACTTGAGCAGGGAGAGATGGGAGTATGTGACATTCATTGGGAGCTGACTTCCCCTTCTCAACCAGGTCAGAGGTTCAAATGTGAGGAGAGCACAGATGAGCTCCCTCGATTAGCTCCAGCTCCTCATGTTGGGACATGAGAGAAGTCTCCCACAAGGATGGTAAAACATCAAAACATCCGGGCATTCCCTGGGCAATGTCCTTGCAGATGGCCAATTCTCTCACACCAGAAGCGACTTGCAGTTTCTCAAGTCACTCCTCACATACACAACACACACACACACACACAAAACCCAGCTGCAAAGGAAAAATTAGCTCTTTCTCCCTGATTATTGGAGACAAAATTAGATCTTTTCTTGATACTGTAGAAATTAATTCAATTTGACACCCCTTTGACTGTCTTAGCTCAATGCTAGGGAATCCTGGGAGTTGTAGTTGGGAAGATAACAGGAGTTTCTGGGCAGAAGTCTAAATACCTTTTGAAACTACAGCTCCCAGGATTTTCTAGCATTGAGCCATGGCAGTTAAAGGGGTGTCAAACTGCAAACCTCCTTGAAACCTGAATGATGTCTTTGCAGTTGAGGAGAGGACAAAGAGTTAATATTTATTTTCTGGCCGGAAAATAAGCCTTTGTGGCTTATCTGGATTATTTTGCATTTCACAATACAGCTCGAAGCATGTTCAAAAAGTCTTTGTGCAGAAATGAGTGGAGCTAGGCAGGCATCCTCCCAACTCAGTCAAGATGGGTTTACCACCCATTTTGGAAGACATGGATGATAACATCCCTAAAGAGTTTATTACAGCACTGTATATAATGGGACTTGAGCATCTATGGATTTTGATATCCATGGGGTCCAGGAGCCAAACTCCAGAAGACACCAAAGGCCCACTGTATGTATATGTTTGTGTGCTTCATAAAGCTCTCTATGCCATCGAACTTGTTTGGGGATAGGGCTTATTACTCTAGATACCTCTTTCATATCTTCTAAAACCTGAAGGGGATTGTCATGCTGTTTACATGAATGCCAGAAGCCACCACTGTTACACACCTGAATTTTATTCAAAAGACCCAGCTGTCTCTTAATCTGGGACAAGGATGTTTCCAGCCATCTGGGTTTTCCCCTCACTTCCCTTCTTACCTCTGTCTGTTCCCGATTCCAGAAGCCCCCTGGTCACCAGGACAAAATGTAGATTGTTCTCTGTATCACTCAAAGTAAGCATAGCGATGCCCCCCATGCCGAGGTGGGTTGGATCAACGGAGGTCAGGATAGCGCTGAATGTTTCTGAAACAAAAAAAGAGAGCCCATTGCTGTTCCTTGGGTAAATCACACAGGCTATTTGTCCTCTTGCTCTTGGAGCTATCCATGGTGTTATCCATGACTTGTTTACTGGTATGTTCCCTATGCTTGACCTACCTTGCTTTTGGCATCTGCCCTATTCTGGCCAATCTTGAGCTTTATTTTTGCTGTGCCAATAGACTTTGTCCACTGGCACTGAAGGCTTGGTCATTGATCAAGTCTTTGGCATACCAACTCAAGCTTGACTAGACTTGGCTAACGAGACTGTGGAGATGGGCTTCTTGACTACCTCCTTGAGAAACCAGGTGCAGCAATGCACCCGGTTAGGCTTAAGCCCATACTCCACAGAACTCATAAGATAAAATCAAGCATCAAGTGGTTTTTACGGTATGTGTGGAGAGTCAAGCCCAGCTTTCCATGGAAAGTCTAATGTGCCAAATTGTTTGAGCTTAGCCTGTGATTGTGTTTCAGGATCAGGGTGCTTTGGATGTGGGGAGTGATGTCAATGAGTTTCAAGATGACAATGGTTTGATCAATGGTATCGATGCATAGAATGACCAGGAGATCCCTGTTCAAACTGTAGTTTCCCATGAGAATGTCCCTGAGGGGATGATGGTGTACTCCCTGAATTGCTACCTGAGAGTTCCCAGGATTTGAGGCTTAAAAACAACTCAGCACCTGGCCCAGCTGCAAAAATTAATGAGCAAATAGATGGACGGAAGGAGATTAGTCAAAACAGACAAGCCAAACAGTGGCTTCAGCATTCTGCCTGGCTCTCACAAAAAAAAGATAAGGGAATCTCAACTAAAACTAAACCAATTTCTGAGTGCTTGGAATAGTTTAATGAGGGGATAAAAGTCTCAAGTATGGGAAATGTAGCCAGATGAAGCATTGTTTGGAATAAAATTAAATTCTCCTCCTTGTTTCATGGAAGCCTAGCTTGGAAGATTTATGCTTAAGTATTTCTTGTTTCATGGTTTTGATTCTTGGATTTTATGACTGCATACTCATGCCTTGGATTAATGTTTCCTGGTTTTCTGGATTATATTAGAGAAGTGTGGTCTTTGTTGCCATGGACTTTGCTGAACTTTACCTTGGACTATTTTTTTCCTGCTTATCTTATAACCTAATTGGATTTACCTATTTTTTAAAAGTGCTTTTTACTTTGCTGCTTTTTAATTATCTCCAATAAAAGGATTGTTTTCCTATTCAACGTGTGGTGTTTAAGTCAGAGGGCTTTTCCTGCCCTGGAGTGCAACACAAATAGACTACTACTCAGCTACAGTCTGACAGAGCAATTCATGTTGATTGCCTTGTTATGAAATTTTTAGTTATGGGACCAATAGTCTGAAAGTTAACACTAGTATGAGGGCTGTGGTGCAGCTCATTAGTAGCCAGCTGCATTAAATCACTACTGACTAAGAGGTCATGAGTTCGAAGCCAGCCCAGGTCGGAGTGAGCTCGACCATTAATAGTCTACCTTGCTGTTGACCTATGCAGTCTGAAAGACAGTTGCATCAAGTAGGAAATTTAGGTACTGCTTTATGTGAGGAGGATAATTTAACTAATTTACAACACCATAAAACCTTCCAGTAGCATGGGTAAGAATGAGGAAGTACTCCAGCAAGGACTCGGTGTTGCAAGTAGATGGTGAAATGGCAGCTCCCCCTATTGCCGGAATCGAGCATACCCACATGAAGCCGGAAAGTTGGAATGTTAAATTGCCTCTGTGTCTGTCTATATATGTTGTATGTCTATGGCATTGAATTTTTGCCATATATATGTGCCTTGTAATCTGCACTGAGTCCCCTGTGGGGTGAGAAGTGTGGAATATAAATACTTTACAGAAATAATAAAGAATGAAATATGAAAGTGAGGCATTTTTAGTTATGGGACTGATAGCCTGAAAGTAAACACTAGTATGAAAGTGAGAAAAGTGCAGCCCATGGACCATTAGTAGCCCCTCCACGAGGATTTCCCCACCAAACAAAGCTTTGCCTAAAAAACCCCAAACCTTTCTTTTTTCAGAATATTTTCCCACAATATTTTCCCGGGATTGTGGCGCAGCTGGCTGAGTGTCAGCTGCATTAAAATCACTCTGACCAAAAGGTCATGAGTTCAAAGCCAGCCCGGGTTGGAGTGGGTTTCCAACCAATTGTGTAGCCTGTTGTTGACCTTTGCAACCCGAAAGACAGTTTCATCTGTCAAGTAGGAAAATTAGGTACCACCTTAAAGTGTGGGGAGGCTAAATTAACTAATTTATGAGGCCATAAAAAAAAAGACTCCAGCAAAGTACTCAAGCAGAAAGCATGCAGGGAATGCGGAAGTACTTCATCAGTGTCGCAGATGGACGATGAAAGCGACAGCTCCCCTGGCGTCCAGAAAAAGTTAAATAGCCTCTGTGTATGTCTGTATATGTTGTATGTTAAAATTGGCATTAAATGCTTGCCATATATGTGTACACTGTATTCTGCCCTAAGTCCCCTGCGGGGTGAGAAGGGCGGAATATAAATACTGTAAATAAATAAATAAATAAATAAATAAATGATGCCAAATGGCTTCCAGGAGTGGTGGTTTACCATTATTGTTGTTGTTGTCACCTGCCAGTAAGTCAATTAAACTTATGGCCACCCCTTGAACGAGAGACCTCCAAGACACTCTCATCATCAACAGCCCTTCTTAGGTCTTGCAGACTCAGGGCAATCATGGCTGTCTTGATTGAGTCTATCCATCTGTACTGCTGTTTTCCTTTTTTCTTACTGCTTCCTCCCTTATCAAGCATTACTGCCTTGTCTAGTGAGCATTGTCTTCTCATAATATGGCCAAAGCATGACATTTTCGTTCTCTTTGCTTCTAGGGAGGGTTCAGGCTTGATTTGCTCTGTTTGTTCATTCGTTTAGTCATCTCCGACTCTTTGTGACCTCATGGACCAGCCCACGCCAGAGCTCCCTGTCAGCCGTCACCACCCCCCAGCTCCTTCAAGGTCAGTCCAGTCGCTTCAAGGATGCCATCCATCCATCTTGCCCTTGGTCGGCCCCTCTTCCTTTTGCCTTCCACTTTCCCCAGAATAATTGTCTTCTCTAGGCTTTGCTGTCTCCTCATGATGTGGCCAAAGTACTTCAACTTTGTCTCTAGTATGCTTCCCTCCAATGAACAGTCGGGCTTGATTTCCTGGAGGATGGACTGGTTGGATCTTCTCGCAGTCCAAGGCACTCTCAGAACTTTCCTCCAACACCACAACTCAAAAGCATCGATCTTCCTTCACTCAGCCTTCCCTAAGGTCCAACTTTCACATCTGTAGGTTACTACAGGATTTGCTCTAGGGCCCATTTATTTATCTTTTTAGCAGTCTGTGACATCAGAACTCTTCTCCAGCACCACGTTTCAAATGTGTTTTCTTCCTATCTGCTTTCTCCACTGTGCAGCTTGCGCAAACATATGGAATGACATGAGTAAGGCCTACCCGCTCCACTCATTGGTTACCTGCAAAGAGAGCTCGATGTTTGATTATTTTTCCTCGGATTTCGCCTGTTGGATGAGACCTGGTGACGAGGGATACATGCAGTTGGTCCACTTTCAACAACCAGATGGAGGCCTTTTGCAGGTTCCGCCACATACCACAGATCTATGGGGAGGACAGCCAGGGAAAGAGGCAAGAAAGATGGTTTTGGAAGAATTCATTTAAGGATATAATTCATTGAGGAGATGCATCAAGGAAAAGGCTGGAATGCTTCTCTTATATATATAAACAGCTGCATTATTTAGCACCAATAAAGCTTATTTTATAGCAGTAACATATCTCAGTCACTGGCGCTATTAGTGAAGCCTGGAATTATCCAGTCCTAGAACAAACAATATCTACTCACCATGCCATCCTGGAGAGAGATGCCCTTCTGCACAGGGTGCTCAAAAAGGACACTACCATTGGGAGATGTGAAACGGACTCGGCTTGGCTGACCCAGTCTATGAAAGGAGAAGAAAGGATTTGTGTCAGAAGGCTGAAAACGTGCTCCAAAACTGACTTGCAAGGTTCTCTGGAACCACAATGACCCACACTTGCTTCAGCTGGATTTTTCTGAGACTGTCTATGAACAGTGGTTCTCAATCTTCCTAATGCCACAACCCCTTAATAAAGTTCCTCATTTTGTGGTGACCCCAACCCTAAAATTATTTTTGTTGCTACTTAATAACTGTAATTTTGCCACTGTTAGGAATCATAATATAAATATCTGATATTCAGGATGTATTTTCATTCACGGGGCCAAATTTGGCACAAATACCCGATATGCCCAAATTCGAAAACTGGTGGGGTTGGGGAGAGGGGTTGATTTTGTCATTTGGGAATTGTAGTTTCTGGGATTTATAGTTCACTTACAATCAAAGCAATGGAATTGAACCCAACTCGGCACACAGAACTCCCATGATTAACAGAAACTACTGGAAGGGTTTGGTGGGTATTGCCCTTGAGTTTTGAAGTTGTAGTTCATCTACATCCAGAGAGCACTGTGGACTCAAACAATGATCGACCTGGACCAAACTTGTCACAAAGGCAGCTGGAAAGAACTGTTTGAGTTTTGCATGAGCAATGGCCTTTTTTTTTTTTTTTTGTCGTGTCAGGAGTGACTTGAGAAACTGCAAGTCGTTTCTGGTGTGAGAGAATTGGCCATCTGCAAGGACATTGCCCAGGGGACGCCCGGATGAATTGATGTTTTTTTTCATCCTTGTGGGAGGCTTCTCTCACGTCCCTGCATGAGGAGCTGGAGCTGATAGAGGGAGCTCATCCGCCTCTCCCTGGATTCGAACCTGCGACCTGTCAGTCTTCAGTCCTGCCGGCACAGGAGTTTAACCCATTGCGCCACCGGGGGCAATGACCTGGGAAGCTGTGAGGTGTTACGAATGTAAAGATGTGCTACCTGATAACAGTTGCGCGACACAACCTGAATCAATATGTTCCTATGGAATGCTTAATTTCTGTTACAATCGAGTTATTCGTAGAGGAGGTACAATCACAGAAGTGTCACAGGGTTGCTCCTCTCTATGCCGTACTATGACTGGGAGAGATTATGAAGATATTATGCTCTGCTGTGTGTCAGAACTTTGCAATAATCTTGACTTCTATTACAATGATTAATAAAGAAAATGCATACTTTACTAAGGATATAGTCAACCTTAGTAATCAGGTGGATATCTACAGTCTTTCAAAGAGTTCTAGTAATATAAATTGGTGTTAGTGTTCTTCCTCACTACCCAAGTAGCCAGTTACTCATAAGGGCAATAAGGATGTGAGAACTGTTCACAATATTTTTGTTGCTCAGTGAAACACAGATAAGAAAACTCAATTAAAACTTGGCACAAATACTAAATATGCTCAAATGTGAACACTGATGGAGTTTGGGGAAAATAGACCTTCTATTTGGGAGTTGTAGTTGCTGGGATATTTAGTTCAGCTACAATCAAAGAGCATTCTGAACCCCACCAACGATAGAATTGGGCCACACTTCCCACACAGAACCCTTATGCCTTGAAGGGACTTGCACGCTCTCCCTTGCCTGCACATGTGCACTATGCTGCAATGTGCTCTCCCCTCCCTGCTTGGAATCTCAGAAACCACCCTCCCCTTGACTGAGAGGCTGGCCAATCACAGTGGAGGACAGCTTTTGGTGGGAGGATTCAAGGTCTGTTTCCCAAAAGGAAGAAAAGGTCAGGCTGAGAGATCTTCAGCCTTCTCTGCCAAAGGGGCACCTAAGACCATCACAAACATGTGTTTTCTGATGGTCTTTGGTGACTCTTCTGAAACCCCCTCATGACTCCCTCCAAGGGTCTCGACCCCCAGGTTGAGAAACCCTTGAGTATGAATCATTTGCAGATACTACTGAGCTGTGGAGCCATAGATACCTTTGCGTCAGGCAGATGGCTTACAGGAAGAGATTTCTATGTGCTACAGGCTACCGGTTGTATTTCTAGGTGCAAAGATGACTGCAGATGCAGACTGTGGCCAGGAAATCAGAAGACGCTTACTTCTTGGGAGGAGAGCAATGTCCAATCTCGAAAAAATAGTAAAGAGTAGAGACATCACACTGGCAACAAAGATCCGCCTAGTCAAAGCCATGGTATTCCCTGTAGTAACCTACGGATGTGAGAGCTGGACCGTAGGGAAGGCTGAGCGAAGGAAGAGAGATGCTTTTGAACTGTGGTGCTGGAGGAAAGTTCTGAGAGTGCTTTGGACTGCGAGAAGATCCAACCAGTCCATCCTCCAGGAAATAAAGCCCGACTGCTCACTGGAGGGAAGGATACTAGAGACAAAGTTGAAGTACTTTGGCCACATCATGAGGAGACAGCAAAGCCTAGAGAAGACAATTATGCTGGGGAAAGTGGAAGGAAAAAGGAAGGAGGGGCCGACCAAGGGCAAGATGGATGGCATCCTTGAAGTGACTGGACTGACCTTGAAGGAGCTGGGGGTGGTGACGGCTGACAGGGAGCTCTGGTGTGGGCTGGTCCATGAGGTCACGAAGAGTTGGAGATGACTGAACAAATGAACAACAACATAGGCTACCGGGTGTTTCCCGTTTGGGACTGAGATCAGGGAAAAAGTTAATTTTAGAGATACAAACCTTGAAATAGATTGCCAGCAAGGTAACCCCAAAGAAGATCTTTTCCTGGCTTTAGTTACAGACCCATTGTTTCATTGATGAATCCCAAGACCAACAACAGATGCATAGCAGATCAGTGAGCTATCCTCCCTCACCAGACTTGAAAAATGAAAATGTATACCCAGTGGGAGGAATAACAGTCTTTGCGGCTGGTTTTGGGGATGTGCACATGCATGTTGACAATTAGTCACCACCTGGCTATGCAAAGGCAGGAGGAAAGAGGAGAGCCTGCTGCACACAGTTCTGTCTTTCTCTCCCAGAGAAGGATGATTGGTAAAGACAACTTTAACAATGAGAGGAGATGGATTGGCTGTAGCTTTCCGGAGTCAAGCCGGGAGGCAGAAGACCTCCCAAGGCACCAATCCACAGCAAAGGCAGGCAGTGGGTGGATGGGGGAGAAAAGAGGCCTGGGAACATGAGGATGCAGCAATTGTGCATTGGACACATTCCCATTTGCCTCCAAATTTGTTTTTAATAAAAAAATAATAGTAACCATCACATGAAGAGTATTTCGGCCTGGGATGTATACGGTGCAATGAGAAAACAGGATTCAACAGTTTGATGGCTTCCCAATAATATTTGAGACAAACCAGCACCAGCAAAGAGGTGGTGATGCCCAAAGGACATTTAGCATCATGACAAATTTTCAACTTTGTTTGTCTTTTAAATACATTTTAGCTGTACCCTAGGAGCCCCCGGTGGCACAATGGGTTTTGGAAGGACTGCTGACTGACAGCTCAGTGATTCGAATCCAGGAAGAGCAGGTTGAGCTCCCTCTCTCAGCTCCAGCTCCCCACACAGCAACATGGAAGAAGTCTCCCACAAGGATGGTAAAGCATCAAACATCCAGGCATCCCTTGGGCAACGTCCTTGCAAGCGGCCAATTCTCTTACACCAGAAGTGACTTGCAGTTTCTCAAGTCGCTCCTGACATGAAAAAAGAACTGTATCCCCAATTCACTTCTGACACAATAAACAAATAAATAACACAGAATCAGCTGGGAGGGAACTCAGAGATCATTTAGTCTATCTCTATGATCAGATTGAAGCATGCTGAAACTCTAATTTATGTAAAATTCATGTGCTATCTTTGTGTTGTGTAGTCTATGGGCCACATATGGCTTGTAGGGCCTCATTTTATGGTAACCAAAAACTTTCAGACCTATAAAGCTTCAGCAAGAATGGGCAATTGTCATTTTTCCCCTCCCATACTTTCATAGGATCACCACATCAGTGGATCTAAAATTATCAGAATTAATGTAATGTCATTTCCAGTTTTGTTTTGGATTGATTTGGAGACAACATTTTTCAGCAGGGATACGAAGGTTTTTGACCTAAAAAGTGATCTTGAAGTGTTCTGGGTGCCAAAACAACACATTTCACTTCTCTCTCTCTCTTTTTTTTGTGTGGCAAATTTGGATTGAAAAATACTTTGTGAATCTGTGAAACAATGCATGGAGGCAGTGGAAGTCTGTGTACCGAGACTAAGAGATGGACCATCATCTTGTCCTTTGCCCTGAGCATTGCAATGTCTTAAGCCTACCTTGGCTGCCTCACTCAAAATCATTACCTGTGTTAGGGCAAATGATGAGTGGGATGTAACCAATTGCAGACAGACATACAGAGTCTGCTTTCTAAAACCCCTTAATTACCGACAACTCATGGCTTTCATTTCAGTGGGGAGCAGAATCTATTCCTGCGTTTGGTTCCAAGATGGAAAGGAGTCTCCCAAAGTGTTGAACCTATCCTGAGGATAGGCTACCCGGTTCAGTGGCATGGCCTCTGCTAGACACCCTTGCCTTGGACTGGTCCTATGAAGGCGTTAAGAAGAGGGCTTCACCTACCTTTCATAGTTGATGGAGAACAGCAGATGGGAACGGAGGAGAGTGAGCCTGGCTTTGGCTACAGCGCTGGTTGCAGGCATCCATGGATCTAAGCCACCGGTGAGCAAGGCAACAAATTCTGGGAATCAAAATGGTAGCTTTTGTGATCCTTTCAAAGGTATAAACAATCCACAAACGTTGGATGAGCAAGATAATAGTTTTGTTTTCTCAAAAAATGTAAGTTCTTTGCAATGAGACGTGATTGTGTACACCAGCAATACTCACCTTCATAGCAATGTTCACCGCCAGCACTCACCTTTTCACACTTCCTCTGTCCTAAATAGTTTCACATGAAAGCCGTTATATAGATCAGGCATGGGCAACCTTCGACCCTCCAGATATTTTGGACTTCAACTCCCACAGTTCCTAACAACCTACCAGCTGTTAGGAATTGTGGGGATTGGGAGTCCAAAAAACCTGGAGGGTCAAAGTTTACCCATGTCTGACACAGATGTTATATAGGTGCTCTCATATAGCACAATGGTCATACTTTTTCTGCCAGGTCATGTGGGGTTTTCATAGATCAGACATCCTCAAGCTCCAGTCCTCCAGCTGTTTTGGTCTCCAACTCCCAAAAGCCCTGGCCAGCTTGTTTAATAGTCAGGAATTCTGGGAGTTGGAGGCCAAAACAGCTGTTTGAGGATGCCTGTTGTATATATATGGACATAGATGCACAAGCATCTATGGCTTCATCTCCACTGTTGAAGGAATGCAGTTTGGCACTGCTTTAACTGCAATGGCTCACTGCAGGGAGTTGGTAGTTTAGTGTGATACCAGGACTCTTTGATAGAAATGGCTAAAGACCTAGTAAAACTACAACTCCCCTGATTCCATAGCACTGAGCTGTGGTAGTTAAAGTGGTCTTAAACTGCATTCATTCCACAGTATAGATGCACTCTATGCGATATCAACCATAATCACACACAACAACAACAAACCTTATACAATCAGAAACACAATATGCTTACATAAGTAACCACATTAATTAATGAAGGAAAGAACACAAATAGGGTTTAAAATGTATTGTCGAAGGCTTTCATGGCCAGAATCACTGGGTTGTTGTAGGTTTTTCCGGGTTATATGGCCATGTTCTAGAGGCATTTTCTCCTGACGTTTCACCTGCATCTATGGCAAGCATCTTCAGTTATATGGCCATGTTCTAGAGGCATTTTCTCCTGACGTTTTGCCTGCATCTATGGCAAGCATCCTTAGAGGTACCTCTGAGGATGCTTGCCATAGATTCAGGTGAAATGTCAGGAGAAAATGCCTCTAGAACATGGCCATATAACCCGGAAAAACCTACAACAACCCAGGGTTTAAAATATTGCTGTGTTCACTATCTTTCACTTCATTTTCGACTTGTGGCTAAACATATCAGTTCTTTAGGTTTCAAAATGTGAGACAAAGGAATGGACAAAACAAAACAGAAGTCCTTTAAATGGAAAGCTAGCACCTCAAGACAAAGTGTTCTACCCTTGTTGTGCTAATTTTCTACTTGCAGGTAGATTTTTTTTTCTTTTAATGAAAGATGACACAAATCTAAGACAATTTTTGTTCTTGGGTTACAGATGTTATTTCCTAATTGGTTCTATCATAAAATAAACTGCAAAAACATTGGTTTTGCGGCACATCAAGCAGCATGGTTTGCTATAGTTTTTCAATGAATATCTCATAGAGACTCAACCAATTCAACCTACTTTGTGGAAGTCACAAAAACAAAGTTTCTGGAGTATAACAACTACTTTCCAAGTAAGCACCACAAGATTAAACAGGAAATAACACTTTTAAACCAGGAACATTTTTTCAAATGTTGTTACATAGTGCAATCAAAGGGGTATTTTGCACCTTGCACACTGAAGTTTACAGGATCACAGTCCAGATTCTGAGAATTATAGGTAGGTAAAGGTTTTCCCCTGACATTAAGTCTTGTTGTGTCTGACTCTGGGAGTTAGTGCTCATCTCCATTTCTCAACTGAAGAGCCGGCGATATCCATAGACACCTCCAAGGGCATGGGGTCAGCGTGACTGCATGGAGCACCGTTACCTTCCCACAGAAACGATACGTATTCCATGTTTTCAAACTGCTAGGTTGGCAGAAGCTAGGGTTAACAGTGGAAGCTCACCCTGCTCCCACATTTCAAATCACCAATCTTTCAGTCAGCAAGTTTAGCAGCTCAGCAGTTTAACCCACTGCACCACCAAGGTCTCCAATTTTTCGAAGCTGTGCCTGTTCATTGACCCACAATTGCACTGCTAGAAAATGTGACTTTTCCTGCTATAGATACTATTCAGACAAGTCGCAATGATTTTAAAATGTGCAACAATATCTCAGATATATCTCTTTTAAATTAAAATATATCAGTATGTGAACATACATGAGAAAAGGGCCTTGCGTGCTCAGGCTGCAAACATGGGACCATTCTGCACTTAAATGCTCAATTTAATGACATTTTAAACAAACAAATATATTTCAACCCACACTGACTCAGGAAATGCATTTTTAAAAGCCACCCTTTCTAGATGGTACAACTCATAAAGACATTGCCTGAGTCCCTTGTACTCCAATTATTTCTAAAATATTGAACCACGGTTTCCCATCTTCCTCACATCAATGCATATTTGTGGCGCTTCGTAATGCTCTTTGCATAACCTTCCCAAACTGATCCCAGATTTTCTTAATCAATCCTCGTTCTGCTAGGTTTTTGATTACTCATCCATATTTGAATGAATAACATCCTTGCAAGTTGTAATTATGTGTAGAACTGGCTCTTCACATAATTACAAAAATAAAAGATTGGGGTGAACAAAGGGAAGGAATCCACAATCTTTTATTGTTACAGCATTCAATCCCTGCAGATTCCCCCTTTTTTTCTGGGCCAAATACAAATGTTTACAAATTGCCTGTCCTGCAAGTCCCCAGGAGACACAATCTACCTTTTAAACAGCTTGCAGGCCTCCTTAAGCTAGCTCACATTCTTGAAAAACTCTATATTTCAAAATCAGAAAGGGACTTCCAGCCATTTCCAGGGATTTTGTGTGTGAGAGTTTTGGGCAGAGTTTTGGCTGCCTATGACTGCATCTATATTTATTGTTGTTGTGTCAGGAGTGACCTGAGAAACTGCAAGCTGCTTCTGGTGTGAGAGAATTGGCCGTCTGCAAGGACGTTGCCCAGGGGACGCCCAGATGATTTAATGTTTTTATCATCCTTGTGGGAGGCTTCTCTCATGTCCCTGCATGAGGAGCTGGAGCTGATAGAGGGAGCTCATCCCCCTCTCCCCGGATTCGAACCTGCGACCTGTCGGTCTTCAGTCCTGCCGGCACAGGGGTTTAACCCACTGCACCATCAGGGGCTCCTTGCATCTATACTGTCAAGTTAATGCAGTTTGATACCACTTGAACTGTCATGGCTCAATGCTATAGAATCCTGGGCTTTGTCATTCAGCAAGGCACCAGCACTCTTTGGCAGAGAAGGCCAAAGATCTTGTAAATCTACATCTCCCAAGATTCCATAGCATTGAACCATGGCAAAGTGGTGTCAAACTGCATTCATTCTACAATGTAGATGCACCCTGTTCGGCACATCAGGGCATTGTAGGGCAGATATTTCTGTTTTGGACTAACCACAGTTGCCTGGTTCTGATTTAGAGCACAGATGAGGAGCATGTGTCCAGATTAGGAGTGGAAAAATATTCAAAATAATTCACTCTTAGGGTGAAACGTATCTTTCCTGACTATTAGGAAAGGCTGTTGGGAGGAAACAACAACCATGGAGAATCTTGCACAATTATTCTCTGATATTTGAACATCCGAAATCATGGATGAAAAATAACACACACACACAAACAAAAAACTTCCAACTTGGGCTGCAATTGTGCTATTGAGAATCTGTGGATATTCTCCTAGGGTGTGTCTCTACTATAAAATTAATTCAGTTTGACACCACTTTAGCTGCCATGGCTCATTGTTGTAGAATCATGAGAGTTGTAGTATTACAACCCCCTCAATGGACTGTCATCTTGTCATGGTGAGGGGGCTTGCGTGTTCCAATGAACTTGAGAGCACAGCACCTGGAGTTGTGCACTTCCAGGAGTGGCCGCAGGGGAGGTTCCAGACCAAGCACAGTCCGAAGACCCAAAGACCTCAACAGCGGAGCAGGCAGAGGATAACATGGTACATGTTACAATGGCTGTGAAGGCGGAAGAAGGCTGCAACAGAGTGAGAAGCCATGGCCGTCTTGTTAAACTATGCCACCCATGAAACCTCACTCTGTGAAGACTGTGTGTTGATCAGTTATGCACTGACCTCCACACATTTAAAAAATTCACGCACAGGTGTCTTCCAAGGAAAATAAAAACAAGCCAACAAAAGCCCCATAGTGATAAGCGAGTGGTGACGGGGGCAGGACTGTGAAATCTGGAAGCCCCTAGTCACAGACTGGTACATGGGCGGTGGGTACGGACTCAGTCATTCTACCTCAAGGTCCGAGGCAGTGGAATAGTTTGGCAGACTGAGCAGCCCTTTTGAGGATCCACTCTGCTCACCCCACACGGGGAAGGGGCTAGAAAAGGTGCCCTAAACATAGTCTGCCTGTCTTATCCCTGACTGGACTGCCGTGTCCAGTGGGGTCACCACCCTGTGGCCAAAAAAGAATTGAAGTGATGGTCCTCTGGCATCAACTCCAGTGGACCAGCTTGTTGTCCGAATGCCCGACTACAATCTCCCAAAGCAGTTGCTCTATTCCGAACTCAAGAACAGAAAACAAAATGTAATGTTGGTGGACAGGAAAAGAGATTTAAAGATAGGCTCTAAACTCTGGCATAGACACTGAGAACTGGGAGGCCCTGGCCCTTGAGCGCTCCAGCTGGAGGTCAGCTGTGACCAACAGTGCTGTAGAATTGAAGAGGCACGAATGGAGGGCGAAAGAGAGAAACATGCCAAGAGGAAGGTGTGTCAAGCCAACCCTGACCAGGATTGCTTTACACCTGAAAACCAATGCTCTCACTGCGGGAGGAGATGTAGATCAAGAATAGGGCTCCATAGTCATCTACGGACCCACCGCCCGAACACCGACCTTGGAGGATCATCATCCTCGAACTACAAGGGATCGCCTAAGTAAGTAAAAGGCTTGTTTAGCTTTCTCTTCAAAGGAGAGCTGGTGTTTCACCAAACTGTAACTCCCAGGATTCCATAGCATTACTCCATAGCAGTTGAACTAATGTCAAAGTGCATTAATTCTACCCCTTACAGTGAAGATGAAATCTAGCTCCTCCAGTGATATTCTATGATGAGATTCTGGTGGAAATTGACCACAACATCATGCTGGAGGATGTAGAGGGCAATTTTTATTTAAATTTCCCCCACTTATTTAAATTTCCCAACATCAGCAACTGTGAAGGGCTGACTATGTTAAGTTCCACCCGTGAAAAGTGAAAATCCGCAAAGTAGGGATGCTTTATATGTATATAGCATTCCGGGGGTGAGGCAGAAGCTAGGAGAGATTTAAAGGCACCACACTCCTTTTTTTGCTAGCTATCTCTGCTTTGCTTTGCCCTCTCTCTAGACTGGCTGCCTCTCTCCCCAGGTGGAGGGTGAAACCCCCTTCCACACTCCATCGTTGCCAGGAGGTGGGATTAGAACGCCGCTCTGGGCAACGGCAACCATTCATAAACTGGGAGGCAAAAACCCACAAAAGAGCGAGTCCGCGAACTGCGAAGTAGCGAGGGAACACTGTATTGCCATCCTTAAGTGCTAGAAACATAGTTATTTTCTCCTTTTGGAAAAATAAATAAATAAATATATGAGATTCTCAAGAGGAATTCTGTGCCTAATTCTACCCCTTTTTGCAGTTTTCCATGCATATATGGAGGATCAAGTTCTAGTGTCCATACCTATGTGGTTGTCATCTCGGATGAAGTCTTCACTGCTGAGATAAGCGCGGTCATTGTAGTTCCTATGCAAGCCTTCTTCTTTCCTCTGGAAATGCTCTGTGTTGTATAACATCAGTTGAGGTCTCTTCTCAGGAAAGCTGGCTGCATGATGGAAGATAGAATGGAAATATTTTTGACATCATAGCATCAAGAAACAATACAAGAATACACACACTTTTTAAGACTGTCCTGCCGAGACATTCCACTTGTTGAGCTGTTGTATGCATGTCCCACTTCTTCTCTCCTCTTCCCACATTCCCCCTTTGTCCTCAATTTACCTCACTTGCTGCAAACCGAGCTCAAATTGAAAAAGTAGTCTGTACAAAATGACTTTCAACAGGGAGTAATGTAAGTTGCTACACTTAGAAAAACATAAAAGCACAGAAATTGGATGGGTGACACCTGGCTTGAAAGGAATCCATGTGAAGGTATCTAGAAGGGTTAGTAGATCACAAGCCAAACATGAGTCTCGCATGGACTCTGGCATAGACACTGAGAACTGGGAAGCCCTGGCCCTTGACTGCTTCAGCTGGAGGTCAGTTGTGACCAGCAGTGCTGCAGAATTTGAAGAGGCACGAATGGAGGGCAAAAGGGAGAAACGTGCCAAGAGGAAGGCGCGTCAAGCCAACCCCGACCGAGACCACCTTCCACCTGGAAACCAATGCCCTCACTGCGGAAGAAGATGCAGAGCAAGAATAGGGCTCCACAACCACATACGGACCCACAAGAAGACTGGAAGAGAATCCTCCTCAGAAAACGAGGGATCGCCTAAGTAAGTAAGTAAGTAAGTAAAGTGTTTTGTTGTTCACTTTGGCACTGAATGTTTTCCACTTTTCTTATGGAAACTACCCTGAGTCCCTCTGGAGATATAGGGTGGGTTACAAATTATTATTATTATTATTATTATTATTATTATTATTATATTTATTATTATTATTATTATTATTATTATTATTATTATTATTAAAAACTAAACAAGCCTCCCAATGGTAAATGATGGATACTTAAGAAAATGGTTCAGTTGACAACACCTTAGAGCAGTGATTCTCAACCTGTGGGTCCCCAGATGTTTGGTCTTCAACTCCCAGAAATCCTAACAGCTGGTAACCTGACTGGGATTTCTGGGAGTTGTAAGACAAAACACCAGGGGACCCACAGGATGAGAACCATTGCCCTAGAGTGTGAACAACGGTAATTCTGGCTTTGTATGGGCTCTGTAAAAAAATAATAAACTATCTCCCAAAACAAAACATGAAATTAAAAAAAAAACCATATTCTGAGGACAAAGGATTTCCTCCAGATTGGGCACATGTGTCAGGAGACTGCAATAATTGTTTCTGTGGTTCTAGGGCTTTTTAGAAGATCCAAACGATGTTTCTGTTGTCCCAGTTTCTCTCCTGGCAACTATGGGCACCAGCTGCTACATTTTATTCTTGCCACAAGTGGGTTTCTTTTTTGTTCCAAGATAGATCAGAACAGCATGTTCCCCTTTATTTATTTATTTATTTATTTAAAAAATTGAAAAAGATTTATGGCACTACAGAGCATCAGTGAACATGAGACTTTGACTTCTCAAACCTAAAATTTCAAAATATTTTTTGAAAATTCAATACATAGGGCCATATGTATGTCGCTGTGACAAGAGGGGAAATGAAGTGCTGCCACATCAACAGAAATTGTGACTTCTCCCTACCTGTTTTTTGGCCCCAAAATTTCTAACATTGCAGTAACCTAAAATGTCATTGGGGTATTTAGAGACATGGATTGGGTACCTAAAGCAAAAAGGAAAAGACCTCAAGAGAATGTGATCACAGCAAATAAAAGAGTTTCAGATGTGAATGATGTCAATGTCTTGCTCTTTTCAGTGACTGATATTTGGGCACTGAAGGAAAACTTCACTTGGAATGTCAGAATTCTTATTGGGTGGGTGCGGGGAGAATACTCTCATTCTTCATTGTTGGAACTGGGACTGTGGCACAGCTGGCTGGGAGTCAGCTACATTAAGATCACTACTGACTGAAAGGTCATGAGTTCAAAGCCAGCCCAGGTCAGAGTGAGCTTCCAAACATTCTGTGTAGCTTGCTGTCGACCTTTGCAGCCCAAAAGACAGTTGCATCTGTCAAGTAGGAAATTTAGGCAAATTTAAATAATTTATGATGCCATAAAAATCCCCAGCAAACAAGCAAAGAATGAGGAAGTACGCCATCAGTGTCACAAATGGATGGTGAAATGACAGCTCCCCTGGTGGCCAGAGTACCCTCATGAAAGCTGGAAAGTTAAAATAGCCTCTGTGTGTCTGTCTATATATGTTGTGTGTCTATGGCATTGAATGTTTGCCATTTATAGGTTGATTGTGATCCAGCCCAAGTCCCCTGCAAGGTGAGAAGGGCGAAATATAAATACTGTATATAAATAAATAAATAAATAAATAAGCACAATCCAAAGACCTGAAGACCTCGACGGCGGACCAGGCAGAAGATAACAGGGCACACGTTACAACAGCTGTGAAAGCAGAAGAAGGCTGCAACAGATTGAGAAACCACCGTCATGTTAACCATGCCATTAATTGGGACCCTCACTTGTGAAGGCTGTATATTGATAAGCTATGGACCAATCTCCACACATTAAAAAAAACCCTCATGCACAGACATCTTCCTAGAACTTGGAAGGCCATCATACTCAGACAACGAGGGATCACCTAAGTAAGTATTTAATATTTAAATTTCCAGTAATGGAAAATGTATTTTTCAGTGGTCATGGCCAGAGAAATTCTCTGCCTCCTCTTCAGAGCTAAAAATTAAAGATCGAAGAGGAGAAATCATATCCTTCTAATACATTCTTCTAATAGAGAAGACCTTTACCATTCAAGCAAGGAGATAATAATTAATATAGCCTAAAATATTAATGCTTTCCAATACATTAAATTTCTAATAAATGAAAAAAATGTATTTTTGTATTTTCAATTGTTTAAAGTGCCTAGACAAAAAAAGCATCCTAAGTTCTATAACTAATGCAAGAAAGAACTATAAGGTCGTGAGTAGTGATTGTTGGACTTTGAAGTGACAACAACAGGTTTTTTTTAAAAAAAATAAGTTTAAAGTAGTGGTGTTGTGAAAGCACAGCATGCTGCAAAGGGAGGAAATACAGCAATCACAGTAGTGATATATTTCCATTGTGCCATTTCTATCAGTGACATTAAAAAATAAAAAAGGGGGCAAAGCTCAAACAGAGGGACTTGGGACAAAAATCGGAGCTCGCTAGAAGACTGCCCAAAGGAACACACAGGTTTTTGTGCACTTTCTCCCATTTTCAAGCATTTCAGGGGCTCAAAAGACAATATCTCCCCATTTCTTCTTCTCCTCTATTTCTACACACTTCAATCACATTTTGAGGATGAAACACTAGAGATGACACCCTGGAGTCAAGAACCATTGTGTGATGGGCCCTGTGGCACTTTGTCCTCAAAATGGATTCGAGGTGTGTAGAAATGGGGAGAGGACTGCATCTGATGAGGTCCTTCTAGTGCAGTGTTTCTCAACCTTCCTGATGCCACGACCCCTAATTACAGTTTCACATGTTGTGGTGACCCCCAACCATAAAATTTATTTTGTTGCTACTCCATAACTGTAATTTTGCTCCTGTTATGAATCAGAATGTAAATATCCAGTATGCAGGATGTGTTTTCATTCACTGGAGCAAATTTGGCACAAAATACCTAATATGCCCAAATTTGAATACTGATGGAGTTGATTTTGTCATTTGGGAGTTATAATTACTGGGCTTCACCTACAATCAAAAGCATTCTGAATTCCACCAACAATGGAATTGAACCAAACTTGGCATACCGAACTCCCATGAGCAATAGAAAATATTGGAAGGGTTTGGTGGGCATTGACCTTGAGTTTGGGAGTTGTAGTTCACCTACATCTAGAGAGCGCTGTGGACTCAAACAATGATGGATTTGGACCAAACATGGCACACATACTCAATATGCCCAAATGTGAACACTGGTGGAGTTTGGGGAAATGATACTTGACATTTGGGAGTTGTAGCTGCTGGGATTTATAGTTCACTTACAATCAAAGAGTATTATGAACCCCACCAACGATAGAATTGGGCCAAACTTTCCACACAGAACCCCCATGACCAACAGAAAATACTGTGTTTTCTGATGGTCTTAGGTGACCCACATGACACCCCCTGGCGACCCCTCCAGGGGTCCCGACCCCCAGGTTGAGAAACACTGTTCTAGTGAATCGACACTGTAGAATGAATCAGTTTGACTCTACTTTAACTGCCATGGCTCAATGCCATGGAATCCTAGGTCCTAAAGTTGGAGCTGGATTTCTAAACTGTTGCTGGAAACGTGACACGTGGAAATGTGATCTCCCAATTTTGCCGCTCAATGTGGATATGGTATGCTATGTCTCAGATCAGTGGCGCTAGTTTGGGAGTTCGACGTGACAGAAATGTGAAAAGTTATGACCCACATATGATTATTAATGCTGTCCAAATGTGCTGTCTTATTTACGATTTCCAAACATATATTTGGATGGGGATTTCGTAAACTGTTTGGCAAGTCCTGCCGCAGGCCACCAACAACTGCTTGTGCAAGGAACCACCGTGGGACAAAGCCTTGCTTTCATTGGAAACCCCTTGCATGCAAATAGGCAACACGAACACCATGTGAAAATAGACATTTTGAGGCCAACTTGTAGCAAGTTTTTAAAGGAATGTAGCATCAAGCCACAGGGTCTGTTTGGCTGCTCAATCCCACAGTTGTTCCACATCATAGATTTACTTCTTTCCTTCCCTTGCCCAAACCCAGAATGAGTGCGTTTGAGAGCTTGAGAAATTATTTTAATGAACTTTGTTCTGTCCTTATGAAAGCATTTAAAAAGCTATTTGAGAAACAATAGCATTTAATAACAAATGAAACTGCCGTGTTAAAAAAGTAATTTGAGGTTTCATTTGCTCATTAATTTCCTGTTGCTTGCTGTTGTGGCTGAAAACAGCACCGTAGGTATAAAACTTGAAATAATGTGCTTTAAAAAAGTAATTGGTCCTCATATTCCCTGATGGGTCTCCCCTCCAAGTACTAACCAGATTCAACCCAGCTCAGCTTCCAAGATCATACAACATCCAGTTCCTTTAGGGCAGTGGTTTTCACCCTTCCTTATGTCGCGACCTCTTAATACAATTCCTCATGTTGTGATCCACCAACTATAACATTATTTTGTTTCTACTTCAAAACTATAATTTTGCCACTGTTGTGAATCATAATGTAAATATCTGAGATGCAAGATGTATTTTCATTCACTGGACCAAATTTGGACAAATACCTGATATGCCCAAATTTTAATACTGGTGGGGTGGGGGGAGGTTGATTTTGTCATTTGGGAGTTGTAGTTGCTGGAATTTATAGTTAACCTACAATCAAAGAGTAGTCTGAACTCTACCAGCGATTTTTTTTATCGTGTCAGGAGCGACTTGAGAAACTGCAAGTCGCTTCTGGTATGAGAGAATTGGCCATCTGCCAATTCTCTACCAGCAATGGAATTGAACTAAACTTGGAACACAGAATTTCCATGACCAACAGAAAATCCTGGAAGGGTTTGGTGGGCATTGATCTTGAGTTTTGGAGTTGTAGTTAACCTACATCCAGAGAGCACTGTGGACTCAACAATGATAGATCAAGACCAAACTTGGCATGAATACTCAATATGCCCAAATGTGAACACTGGAGGAGTTTGGGGAAAATAGACCTTCACATTTGGGAGTTGTAGTTGCTGTGATTTATAGTTCACCTACAATCAAAGAGCATTCTGAGCCCCACCAATGAAAGAATTGGGCCAAACCTCCCACACGGAACCCCCATGACCAACAGAAAATACTGTGTTTTCTGATGGTCTTTGGCGACCCCTCTGAGACCCCCTCATGACTCCCCCCAGGGGTCCCAACCCCCAGGTTGAGAGACACTGCTTTAAGGTAATTAAGCACTGGAAGTTGTCAGTACAAGTTGAACATCCCTTATCTGGAATTCCAAAATACTCCAAAATCCATAATTGTGCATATGGCTGGCTGAAATAGTGACAGCTTTGTGTTCTGAAGATTCAGTGTGCCCAAACTTTGTTTTATGCACAAATGTATTTAAAATAGAGTATGAAATGACTTCCAGGTTATATGTATAACATATGTTTATATGAAACATCCATAACGTTTATATTAAGACTTGCACCCCTTTAGGTACATGTATGAAATCCTGATAGGCATACCAAAGTCCACAATCCAAAACATTTCTGTCTGCAAACATTTCAGATAAGGGATGCTCAACCTGTACAAACAGGGGAATTCTATGACTTGTTCTAAAGTAACTACCTTCTCCAAACTGTGACAGAAATGTCAAATTGTATCCAGCAGTGACATCACATGTATATAAACCAGGCTTATGGTTTATCACATAAATGATGTGGAATTTTTTTGTGTGTGTCAGGAGTGATTTGAGAAACTTCAAATTGCTTCTGGTGTGAGAGAATTGGCCATCCGCAAGGATGTTGTCCAGGGGAAGCCCAAATGTTTTGATGTTTTATCATCCTTGTGGGAAGCTTCTCTCATGTTCCTGCATGGGGAGCTGGAGCTGACAAAGGGAGCTCAACCTACTCTCTCTGGATTTGAATCTCCAACCTATTGGTCTTCAGTCCTGCCAGAACAAGAGTTTAACCCCTTGCACCACTGGAGGCTCCACGCATGATATTTATTCATGTATGATAAAGAATCAGAGAATTTTTTGCAAGACTGCTATAAAATATACTGTTGTGTGAGGGTGCACAAAAGGAAGCTTGTGTGGTTTCAGACTTTGTCTCTCTGCTTGTTCCATCTGATCTGAAACCTAACACTCTCTTTTCTCCTTTTGCTGCATTGTTTCACGGACTGACGGAGGGCCATGTGGCTGTTCACCCAGCGATGGCCCTTGACCCTCAAAGAGGCAGGTGGGTCCCAGTTTCCCAAAGCACAGATGGGTCTTTCAAGATCAAGTCCTCCATTCCCTTCTTCCGTATCCAACCTGATCGACACAACAGCTAATCTAAACATTCCTTGATGGGAGCCAGAGTAGTCCCATTGAAATTAGTGGACAGCCCTTGGCCGGCCTCCAAGCATTCCACCTTTGCGCATCAGCCAGCCCAGCTGGAAACATTTTTTGGCAGCGAACTTGTCTGCTTGCTACTTGGGAAAGGTTCACTACCAAAAGCTGTTATTATGTAATCCTTATTGGGACAACGTGTATTGTGTTTGTGTGGAATCACTTAGGAACGAAACAACAACAGGACAACGCCATCACAGCGGGAAGCCAAGTGAGGGTCGTGCCTGGCCCTTGGCTGCCTTTGGAATGACCACTCGGCCTCTCCGGCAAACTATGAGTGAATCCCTAATTCTTGTGCAAAATATTATGGGATGCTAGTTTGCACATCCTTGCTGCCCAACTTAGTCTACGGTGGCTGAAAAGAAACAGTGAGCTGGCTCTGAATACGAGCCAGGATTTCTGGCCCGTGACCCATCTTACTAGCCAACACAAGGAACACATTTTCCAAGCCCATTTCCAGATCTTCCATGCCAGTTTGATGGTCCAGCCACTCCTTTGAGCAGAAAAGTTAAACATCCATCTGGATATGTTTTGATTTATATCCCACTGATGTAACTAAAAATAAAGCCTTTCTTCCCTATGTTATTCTGATTTTAAAACCAGCATGACTAGATCTACTGAATCAAGTAACTGCGTTTCAGCTGTAGTGTTGAGAAGTGACTTCTTTGTACCACACCTTCCAGAATATGAGATCACCTATACCAGTGTTTCTCAACCTGGAGGTCTGAACCCCTGGTGTGTGTGTGTGTGTGTCAGAGGTGTTGCTAAAGACTATCAAAAACTGTATTTTCTGTTGGTCATGGAGGTTCTGTGTGGAAAGTTTGGCCCAATTCTATTTTTGGTGGGGTTCAGAATGCTCTTTGATTGTAAGCGAACTATAAATCCCAGCAACTACAACTCCCAAATGTCAAGGTTTATTTTCCCCAAACTCCTTCAGTGTTCACATTTGGGCATATTGAGTATTTGTGCCAAATTTGGTCCAGATCCATCATTGTTTGAGTCCACAGTGCTCTCTGGAAGTAGGTGAACTACAACTCCAAAGCTCAGGGTGAATGCCCACCAAACCCTTCCAGTAATTTCTGTTGGTTCTGTGTGCCAAGTTTGGTTCAATTTCAGCTTTGGTGGAGTTCAGAATATTCTTTGATTGTAGGTAAAGGTAAAGGTTGTCCCCTGACATTAAGTCGAGTCATGTCTGACTCTGGGAGTTGGTGCTCACCTCCATTTCTAAGACAAAGAGCCGGTGTTGTACATAGACACCTCCAAGGTCATGTGGCTGGGTATGACTGCATGGAGTGCAGTTACTTTCCCACTTGAGCGGTACCTATTGATCTACTCATATTTGCATGTTTTTGAACTGCTAGGTTGGCAGAAGCTGGGGATGACAGTGTAAGCTCATGCTACTCCCTGGATCCAAACCTGCAACCTTTCGGTCAACAAGCTCAGTAGTTAAATCCACTGTGCCACCAGAGGCTCCCTTCTTCGATTGTAGTTGAACTATAAATCCCAGCAATTACAAATCCCAACTGACAAAATCGATCCCCCCAAACCCACCAGTATTCAAATTTGGGTATATTGGGTATTTGTGCCAAATTTCATCCAGTGAATGAAAATACATTCTGCATATCAGATATTTACCTTACTGTTATGATTCATAACAGTAGCAAAATTGCAATTGGGAAAATAATGTTATGGTTTGGGGGTCATCACCACATAAGGAACTGTATTAAGGGGTCGCGGCATTATAAAGGTTGAGAACCACTGAGCTATACCAATGGGATGCTGGCCTTATTCCCTTCAACTATCCTGATTTGGAAGTGACAGTTCTGATCAATATAATGTCTCAGTGTTTTCTTCCTCCCACTCTCCCCCTTTCTTCTTACTGCTACAAACTGAATGCAAAGTGCAAAAACAGTTTGCACTCAACTAAGCTGAAGAGAAAAGAGAAAAATCTTGTCTTTCTCAGTAGATGCAGGCAAAAGCAAACAGCTGAACATTCCCCTATCTTGTATGTTTCCCCCCATGAACAACTTTTGCCAATTTGACCACATTTTGATATTGCTTAGCCACACATGCTCAAGTGGTTATCTGTGAAATCTTGGAGAGTATGCAAGATCTGCACAAAAGTGACAGGCCAAACTGAAAATAGGAGTGGGGATTACTAGAGGAGAAAGAATGATGAACTATGGCTGCCCTGGTGATGGAGAGACTTGTAGACATTCAAACCACATCTCTGGGGAGGATGTCTGTGTCCGGACAACATATTTGTCCCTGGATGGATCTCTAAATGAAATGATAGTAGAATAAACTATCTTTAAAAAGTGGTGGAAAACTGCCTCTTTTATGGGAAGTTCAGTATGGTCTGTGGGACTGGTATCCACTGCTTCATTTATCCACATCTGACAAAATACATCTTCAACAGTTGTAGTCCAATGCTCAAATCACAGGCTTTTGGGTGGCAGACATACTCCACCTTTTTCAGGAGCTATCCAAAGTACTGAGCACTGTCTCTAAATACAGTCGTTTCAGAGCCATACATAGTTCCTTTCAAGTTCAGACTAAAAGCCAATGTAGATTCACCACTCCATTGACACTGGAAGCAATCAATGGTCAGATCTTCTCATACCCAAATCATGAATCGCATTCACACGTGTTGAGTACTCTTTATCCAAAATACTTGGAACCAGATGTGTTTTACATTTTGGACTTTTTAGATTTTGAAATACTTGTATCTGCATATAGGTACACAATGAGATATTTTGGAGATGAGACCCAGGTATAAACAAGAAATAAGGGATGCACAATTTGTATATCAATGTGCCTCTGGTGAAACCCGGGATTTCCATCCATCTCTCAAGTAAGCATGGCTATTCAAACAAGGGCAGGCATATTCCAGCCAGGTGGCGTGATCCCAGACAAACTCCCTTCATTGCAAGTGACCCAAACAAATGGAGAAATAGACTATACAGGGGAAGCTGACACTCTCCAATGCACAAAATCAACATGCCAAATAAACAAGGGAGCAACACATGGCTGTATCCTCAGATATCCCATCCTCGTGCCTCTCATCTGAAAGCCATGGAGCACATTGCATCTTCTGAGCCCAGCAGACCTCAAATGGAAATAGCTTCAACAGGTTTGGAGGGTGAACCCACAAGAAGTGGTCAACGAATGCTGGAAAAGGATGTGTTTCATATACAAATCTGGCAGAAGGAACACTGTGAAAAGTGAAATCTATGGGATTGGAGAAGGTCCCTGGCACCATTACTATGACCCCTAGGGGTCAAAAAATATATCATTTTGCTCCAAATGGTGCCGAGAGGGCATGGGGAACATTTCATCAGGTTTTTTGTCCTCTCCAGAAAATATCCCAAAGTTATAACTGAGGAAATAATGCAATTGTGTATGTGTGGTTTGGTGGTAAGGGTGTTTGCGAAGGGAAGTCATAAGAAGGAGGGAGCAAGCTTGTTTTCTGCTGCCCTGGAGACTAGGATGTGGAACAATGGCTTCAAACTACACGAAAGAAGATTCCATTTGAACATGAAGAAGAACTTGCTGACTGTGAGAGCTGTTCAGTAGTGGAACTCTCTGCCCTAGAGTGTGGTTGAAACTCCTTCTTTGGAGGCTTTGAAACAAGAGGCAGGATGGCCATCTGTCAGGAGTGCTTTGAATGCAATTTTCCTGCTTCTTGGTAGGGGTTTGGATTGGATGGCCCATGAGGTCTCTTCCAATTCTATGATTCTATGATCCTACCCATCAGATTTGTCACGATGCATGGCAAATCCCAACCTTAATGTGATGAAGTCCTTAGGACTTCATTATTTGGAAGTTTTGTTCTGTTTTGACCCATTTCTACACACTTCAAACACAGACTCCCATAGAGCTCATCAAATGATGCAGGACAGCTTCTGGTGGTTGCCCCAGGGACTCCGTCTCTGCAGCGTGTAGAAAAGGATAGATTTGAAAGATGGCTAGAAATCAACTCCATTCCTTTCCCTGTGCTTGTAAATGCTTAAAACCAGGTATTTTTCCTTGTGATGGGAAGTGGTGGATATGTCCAATTACTTTGTGATATTTTGGTGTGGTTGTTCATGTGGGATGTCTGGTAATGCTCCTTTTACAGTGTGGGTCCCACTGAAAAGAAGTGTTTTAAGAAACATGCCTGTCTCCTTTACTCTAGGGGCTTAAGGGGAATGGTCCCATGGAAAGTGGTGTCTCAAAATAGAAAGGTCCCTGTATCCTTTGGTGTAAGGGGCTTAAGAGGAAAAGAACAATCTCATGCGAAGTGGTGTCTCAAAAAGGATGCCTGTTTTCAAAAGTGTGCTGGCATCATTGAAATAGTTGAGGAGGAAAGAGGAGGAGGCAATCGTGTGTGATGTTGGGAAGTCTCGGAGCAGGATATTTTGGTTTTCAGTAGGAACACTCATTTGTGTGGCATCCCAGAAGGGATACAGTCCTTTTCCTCCTTCCAAGGAGACCCAACATCCACGGTCTGGTTACATCCCATATAGACTACTGCAATGCTCTCTACGTGGGGTTGCCTTTGAAGACAGTCTGGAAGCTTCAACTAGTCCAACAAACAGCAGCCAGATTGCTAACAGGAGCGGCGCTCAGGGAGCATACAACTCCCTTGTTGCGCCAGCTCCACTGGCTTCTGGTTTGCTACCGGGCCCAATTCAAAGTGCTGGCTTTGGCCTATAAAGCCCTAAACAGTTCTGGCCCAACTTACCTGTCGAGGACTCTAAGATCATCTGGGGAGGCCCTGCTCTCAGTCCCGCCTTCGTCTCAAGTACGTTTGGCGGGGACGAAAGACAGGGCCTTCTCAGTGGTGGCCCCTCGACTATGGAACACCCTCCCTAGGGAGATTAGACCTGCTCCCTCCCTCTTAACGTTTCAGAGGCAAGTTAAAACATGGCTGTTCGAGAAAGTGTTTACAAATGCAGAGTAGCTAATATAGGAAATCATAGACTCATAGAATCAAAGAGTTGGAAGAGACCTCATGGGCCATCCAGTCCGACCCCCTGCCAAGAAGCAGGAATATTGCATTCAAATCACCCCTGACAGATGGCTATCCAGCCCCTGTTTAAAAGCTTCCAAAGAAGGAGCCTCCACCACACTCTGGGGCAGAGAGTTCCACTGCTGAACGGCTCTCACAGTCAGGAAGTTCTTCCTCAGGTTCAGATCGAACAATTTGACAATGGAACTGGACAATGCTTGGTAATAATGAAATGCTAATGATGTTGTTTTTATTGCTTTTGTAGTGTTTTATATTGTTTAATGTTTTAATCTGTATTATGTTTTTATATGTACTGATTTGTTGGAAACTGCCTTGAGTCGCCGATTGGCTGAGAAAGGCGGTATACAACTACAGTAAATAAATAAATAAGTAAATTCTCCGGCTTTTTAAAAGCCAGAACCCCATGAAACACCACAGAAAGAAGACAAGTCCCCTCACTTCCCCCCTTTAGGGATGAAGTCACTAGACTCTTTCCTCCTGGCACACAAGCTTTCTAAGTGCAAGGATTTCCCCCTCTCTATTTTGCATTCAATCCTGCAGGCAGAGTCTGAGCATCTCTGAGGAAAGGAGGCTCATGATGTGGATGAAAGGGTGGACATTTTCCCATAGCATCTTTCTAGGAAGGCCTGCCTCACATTTTTCAAACCACAGCCCTAGACAACCGCAGGATCCCCAGCTCTGTCGACCCTTACCCTTGGGGCAGGTTTTGCAACAGTGTCCTTGCAACAGGATGGCGTCACTGCAAGGCGGGGTGGGACAGTCACGCTTGATGTTCTTGCAGCTGACTTTGCCCAGCGGCTTCCCATGACGGTTCTTGTGCTGAAGAAGGGAGGAAAGAAAGAAACAAAGCTTAAAAGAGCTATTAGACTTCAGAGTGTCATATTGTGGGCTGTGCAAAAGTCTGAAATTCCACATCTGCACATGATGAAGGCTGTGCAACCGACTACTCTTCTAAAGCAATGTGTGATCTTATGGACGATGGAAGAAGCAATGTTGTGCTTATGTGAGGAATCAGAGCACTTATCTAGAGGTTCTTAAAGCAGTGGATTGATGGTCATTTGTCAGGGGTGCTTTAATTGTGTATTCCTGCCTGGCGGAATGGAGTTGAGCCAGGCAGGATCCTTGAAATCTCTTCCAACTCGATGATTCAATGTATGCGATACACAGTAAATGCAATATTCTGTTGAAAGGGGTTACTAAAATCGTCTTACACATTGACCAGAGGTGGCCATGGGGACCCCTCCCAGGAACCCCTCAAGGCTCCCAAACCATCATAAAAAATAATAGAATAAAATAAAAAAAATTCAGGCTGATTTTGGGGTGACATATTGCCCCTAAGTCAGAGAAAATTGCCCCAAACCATGTAAATGCATTGACTAGGTTTCCCTGCTCCCTCCCTCAGGGAAACCTAGTCAAATAATAACGAACCATCCTGACTGGATGCCACTGAGTTTTGATTTCTTTCACGTTTAAATGTTTGAAAACCTGACATTCTTTCCATCTTCGACACAAAGCTTACAAATACTTGCAAATATAAAAAGCAAAATGAACAAAATTATCTCCCATTTGCACTAGTCCAATCTCACTTATACATTTCTTCCCACTATAGAGAAGACCACAGTCCTAAGGATGCAGAGTTTTTCAAAGAGTTGGCAACATTAATTCTGTAGTGAGATAGCCAAATACCTGAGATTCAGATCTAGGTGTTTAAGAACGAAAGTACTCAAAGCCCTGGAACAAAACTATCCATTTTGTATTTCTTTCCATTCTGAATACAGAAATATATTTCCAAAAATGGATTCAAACCAAGGTCTTACCCTTATCTACTGCCTATCTGAACAGCCCAGCAAAGATATTGTGGTGCTTTCTCCTTGCAACCAAGGCAAGCAACAATGGCAGATTTACTGCAGGAAATTGTGTTGGGACTGTATCATGCAGAGGAGCGTGTGCCAGAGCATTTTAAACTATTGCAGACAGGAAAACATGTGAAGAAGTCCAAAGTACAGACATTTCCTGCGATCTGCTGCAATGGCAAATGAGGATTTATTAGACATGCATTTGAGGTCTCACCCTGTCACTGATGCACATACCATTAAAAACAGTTTTAATACCATAAAAGACAACTCACTCAAGGATCGTTATAAATCAACATGGTCAGATGGGTCCATGTTCAGACATTTTCTAAGTATGGACTCAATGGGACTGAAGCTAGTAGGTTCCTGCATTGATTTCTATTGCCTGTTCTAAATGAGATGAAGTCTGTAGGCAGCTAAAATATTATATATAGAAACTAATGGAATTAAAACTAAATAGTTGTGCCCGGTGTCTCTGATGTCCCTGGAGAAGTGAATCTGTTCTGGGTTATCTAAGGGTGCATCTACACGGTAGAAATAATGCAGTTCAACACTACATTAATTGCCATGGCTAAATGTTATGGCATCATGGAAGCCCCCAGTGGTGCAGTGGGTTAAACCCCTGTGCCGGCAGGACTGAAGACTGACAGGTCACAAGTTCGAATGCTGGGAGAGGTGGATGAGCACCCTCTATCAGCTCCAGCTCTCCATGCGGGGACATGAGAGAAGCCTCCCACAAGGATGGCAAAACATCAAAAAAACATCCGGGCGTCCCCTGGGCAATGTCCTTGCAGACAGCCAATTCTCTCACACCGGAAGCGACTTGCAGTTTCTCAAGTCACTCCTGACACGACAAAAAAAAAGGGAGATGTAGTTTATGAAGGTATTAAATCTTCTTAGCTAAAGCGCGCTGCTTCTGAAACTAATATATGAAACTTTGGGTTCAAATTGCAAGAAAAAGATATTCCATCTAAACATTAGGAAGAACTTCCTGATGGCAGGCGATGTTGGCAGAACACTACCTCAAAAGAAAGTAGATTTTCCTTTTAAAAAAATTGGATGGTCACCTGTCAGGATACATTCGCTATATATTAGCAGGTTGAACTAGAACAGTGGTTCCCAACCTGTGGTTCGCGGCCAGGGGCGGCTCAACCCATTACACAAAGTAAGCATTTGCAGTATAGTTGATTTTGCCCAGGGGCGCTCTTGAGGCACTCTCAGGGGAAAATAGACCTTGACATATGCGAGTTGTAGTTACTGGGATGTATAGTTCACCTACAATCAAAGAGCATTCTGAACTCCACCAATGATGGAATTGAACCAAATATGGCACACAGGATTCCCATGACGAACAGAAAATATATATCAGTGATTGGTTGGGGGGGGTGGGTGCCAAAATACTGTTTGCTTACAGTTGAAAATTACCTAGGGTCACCTCTGTTCGCGGCCTCACCGTTACTACACCATTGCAACTAGAGCATCTGGCCCTGTGAAACACTCTAATAGTGCCGAAGTTTATTGAATATGGTTTTCTGTGGGTGAGCAGATGACAACTATTGGATGGCATATGTTCTGTATCCGAAACTAGAGCTGATGTGGTCTATCCAACGCAATTTTCTGAATCAGCACCTCAAATAACAGCCCAAACAAAAACAAAATTTCTTGGTGTCTTTGTTTTTATGTCTGTTCCTGGGGTTATCTGGGTTACTGATTCAGAAAATTGCATTGAATAGACCACATCACCTCTAGATTATTAAATATGGTTTTCTGTGGGCGAGCAGATGGCGACTATTGGATGGCATATGTTCTGTGTCAGAAACTAGAGCTGATGTGGTCTATCCAATGCAGTTTTCTGAATCAGCTCCCCAAATAACCAAAGTGAATCTGAAATTGACCAAAATCTGATTTGTAACCTTTTTGGTACTAATGTTGAAGAGTGGTCCTTGGTCAAAGTGATCCCTGGTCAAGTGGTTCCTGGTCAAAAAAAAAATTGAGAACCACTGAACTACAGTTCTAGGGCTACCTGCCAACCCTACAATTCTGTGCTTTTAAGACTGAACAAGGGGGACCTGAGATAATGCATAAACTGAAGGGGGGAAAGGGCTGAAGGAAAAAAGTGTAAGCTATATGTGGGGTGGGAAGAGGGACTATGAAAGCAAGAGTCAGTGGAAAAACCACATTTGCATGCATCACACTACATGGACTTTTGAGCGTCTCTTGGGGAGCAACTGCGCAAGAGAGTGGGTGGTCTATGGTCAGATTTCCAGCTCTTTCTTAAATTTCTGATTGCTGAAACAGAGTCTCCTCTTCTTCCTTAAAGACTGAAACTGGGAGGCAAATATTTGTCTTTCCAAAAAGACTCATATGGATAGATGTATGCTTCTGTCTTCTTGGCATCTATCAGCTTATGGTGACCCCATGAACTTCATAGGGTTTTCTTAGGCAAGGAATACCCAGAGATAATTTTGTCAGTTCCTTCCTCTGAAATAGTTCTCATGACACCTGGTATGCATGAACAGTCTCCCATCCAAGTAGTAACCAAGGCCGACCCTGCTTAGCTTCCAAAATCAGATGAGATTTGGAGTCTTTAGGACAGTGCTTTCCAAATTTTGATGTCCTTGATGTTTTGGATTTCAGTTCCCAATCTTCTTCAGGGTAAACAAACCAAAACATGAGCGCAAATTGAATTCAAGTTGACAAGACTTCGGCTCATGGTGAACTAATGACTGGAAGACCTATAAAACATCAATCATAGATGGCCCTTGTCTTACAAACTTAAGAGGAATGGCTTCCTTGTCTGAATCAACCCATCTGCAATGCTGCCTTCCTCTTTTCCTGCTGATTTCCACATTATTATTATTGTTATTATTATTATTAATTTATATCCTGCTTTTTCTCTCCATATGGAGACTCAAAGTGGCTCACAACTAAAAGCACTTCAGTACAACTTAAAGTATAACGCCATCAGCTTCACTGGAATGGCCACATTGTCCGAATGCCTGGTCATCCTATCCCACAGCAGTTACTATACTCCCAACTCAAGAACAGGAAATGTAATTTTGGTGGACAGGAAAAGGAATTTAAAAATGGGCTTAAAGCCAGCCTTAAAAACTATGGCATAGACATTGAGAACTGGGAAGCCCTGGCCCTTGAGCATTCTAAGTGGAGGTCAGCTGTGACTAGCAGTGCTGCAGAATTCAAAGAGGCACAAATAGAGGGTGAAAGGGAGAAATGTGCCAAGGGGAAGCGCATCAAGTCAACCCTGACCTTCCACCCAGCTCAGGAGAACATGCGGATCAAGGATAGGTCTCCACAGCCACCTACTGACCCACCGCCGAGACATTACACTTGGAGGACTATCATCCTCAGGCTACGAGGGATCGCGTAAGTAAGTAAAGTACAACTTAAACTATACAAATAGCAATATACTTTGCAGAGTATTACTATCTTCTCCTGTGACTCTCATCTTCTTATGAACTTCTGAAGTACAATAGCCTCAACTTAATTCCCTTGACTTCTAATGAGGATTGCTTTAGGTCAGATATATTCATTTGTCCTATGAGCAGTTTCCACTGGTCAGTGTTAAGAATCATACACAGAAATTAGAAATCCTACAGAATGGGTGAATCTGATATTGGCATTATGATACACTTTCACACTTGAGGATCTCATCCAGTTCTTTCATGACTGCCCTTCCAAGTCTTAGCCGTCTTCCGACTTCCTGGCTCCAGGCTCCAGTTTTATTAGTGACTGAATCAAAGTGCAGAAAATCTTGGATTGTTCCGATGACTTTGTTGCCACTGTAAGGTTACATATATCTTGTAATCTCTCTGCTGGGCTGCATTTCCCATTATTGTTGGCATTGTCTACGCTGGCTGGAACTAATGGGTTATGTGGCCCAGACAAAATGTCACAGGATGACTTGTTCCTCACCCCTGTCACCCCTATCTACATGGCATCCCACTTTTGCCCTGCAGAGTTCTGTCCTCTGCCAAACTTTTCAGACAGTTCTTCATGTTCCATTTGAAACAAGATGTTTATTTCCCTCCCTGAACCGTACCCTATTAACTCCAGTTTCACCTCCTCTCGCTCCTTCAAGTCCGAGCTTAATTCCTTTAAGCAAAGATCTAAACACCAGGAAGGAGGACCTGCCAAACTTGCAATTAAGGGGCTGGAGAGAGGAAAACAGTACACATCCTGCAGCCCACCATTAGAATCAGTATCGGCATGTGTGGTTTTGCAGATTGGATATCCTTATGAACTATTATTTGGAAGAAAAATGTATATTTGGACCCTGCTCGTGTTGGGAAAGAAGAAATGTCATTTTTGTAGCCTAAAGATGAATTCTTTAGTCTGTGTTGTTCAGATGCTGAGTCCACTTCTGTTGTGGGAAGGATCATGCTTGGTATCTGGTTAATTTTTTTGGACAGGATCTTCCCTAATGCCCTAGACCAGTGTTTCTCAACTTTCTGAATGCCACAACCACTTAATACAGTTCCTTATGTTGCGGTGACCCCCAACCATCACATTATTTTCGTTGCTACTTCGTAAGTGTCATTTTGCTTCTGTTACGAATCATAATGTGAACACCTGATATCCAGGATGTATTTTCATTCACTGGATCAAGTTTGGCACCAATACCTGATATGCCAAAATTTGAATGCTGGTGGGGTTGGGGGTGGGATTGATAATGTCATTTGGGAGTTGTAGTTGCTGGGATTTATAGTTCGCCTACAATCAAAGAGCGTTCTAATCTCCACCAGGGATGGAACTGAACCAAACTTGGCACACAGAATTCCCATTCCCAATAGAAAATACTTGAAGGGTTTTGGCGTTATAGAGACCACTATAACTACATCCAGAGAGCACTATGGACTCAACAATGATAGATCTGGACCAAACTTAACAGGAATACTCAATATGCCCAAATGTGAACACTAGTGGAGTTTGGGAAAAATAGACTGTGATATTTGGGAGATGTGGTTGCTGAGATTTATAGTTCACCTATAATTAAAGAGCATCCTGAAGCCCACTAATGATAGAATTGGGCCAAACTTTCCATACAGAACCCCCATGACCAACAGAAAATACTGTATTTTCTGATGGTCTTTGGTGACCACTCTGACATCCCCTCATGACCCCCTCAGGGGTCCCGACCCCCAGGTTGAGAAACGCTGCCCTAGACACATGAAAACCCCCCAAAAGTAAGTTTTCCATGCCCTTGCAGGGGGCATTCTTTCTTTGTTTCTTTGTTTGTTTACAGCAGACCTGGGCAAACTTGGGCCCTCTAGGTGTTTTGAACTTCAACTTCCACAATTCTTAACAGCAAGTTGCAATCCAAAACAACTGGTAGATATCCAAGTTTGCCCACGCCTGGTTTAGAGTATTTATACTCCACTCTCCAGCCACAAAGGCTCCCAGAGCAGATCAAAAATAGTTAATTTGCATTCAGGCTTACAATTCTTTGGCTTCATGGAAGACATGAAGGATATCAATTAGGATCCCCAAAACTTTGCAACCAGTGGTGACAAGTTGCTCCCTTGTCATTGGATGTTTTGGGTTTTAGTGCAAACTTTAAAGGGGCTATGTAAAATTTTGTAAAACCTATTTTGGGGATAAGGTTCAGCATATTGGTCAACTTCTGTATAGTGCCATATAATACAATTTGGTCAACGAGGACTCAAATAATGCAGTTCAATGCAGTTAAACTGCATTATATGAGAATACATTGACCATATAATACAGTTTGAAACAGCATTATATGGCAGTGTTGGTCGGGTCTAAAATTCAGAGCCAATTCACCACATCAGTAGAGTATGACCTCCATATCAATAAAAGAGATATATTTGGCCAGACCATGGTCATGTGAAACCACAGGTATGAATACACACCATTGAACTCCAGGATTGTGGCGCAGCTGGGTGAGTGTCAGCTGCATTAAGATCACTCTGACCAAAAGGTCATGAGTTCAAAGCCAGCCCAGGTTGGAGTGGGCTTCCAACCAATTGTGTAGCTTGTTGTTGACCTTTGCAACTCGAAAGACAGTTGCATCTGTCAAGTAGGAAAATTAGGTACCACCTTGTGTGGGGAGGCTAAATTAACTAATTTATGAGGCCATAAAAAAGACTCCAGCAAAGCACTCCAGCAAAAGCATGTGGGGAATGCGGAAGTACTTCATCACAGATGGACGATGAAAGCGACAGCTCCCCTGGCGGCCAGAAAAAGTTAAATAGCCTCTGTGTATGTCTTTATGTGTTGTATGTCAAATTGGCATTGAATGTTTGCCATATATGTGTACATTGTAATCTGCCCTGAGTCCCCTGTGGGGTGAGAAGGGCGGGATATAAATACTGTAAAAAAATAAATAAATAAAATAAACTCCATCATTTTTGGTCCAAAATATCATATTATTGTTTTAGAGGACCTAGAGATTCCTTCCAAGGAATTATACTATAGTCATTCCTGGATGACCTAGCAAATTCCTAGGGAGACCATTTCCCCTCACCTCACAGCTCGGGTAATTATGATCACTGCTATCTGTTAAGGTCAACAGATTCTGGAGGTCAAAAGGGAATGGAACCATTCACATACCATATAACAAGAGCAATATCACTACCACCCACTCCCAAAAAAAGAACAACAACACTGCTTTTAGGGAGGGAGTCATGGAATGCCACCCCATCCAAAACCATGAGAACCAACCCAAAGGATTAAAGATACTAGTCTACAGTTCCACATCAAGCTCCTTTGAGCACTTAGAAAATGAGAAGAGAAAGGAAAAAGTGGCAGAGGAGGATCAGGGATACTTAATGTGATACTTACTGGTTCGCAGGAACACACCACACAATGCATGATGCCAAAGGGCTCCCCCAAATCAGGATGCCAAGTGTCCTCCAAGGCGTAAAGTCTGCCTCCAAATGAGCAGCCTGAAAGGGCAAAATGGACATTCTTGGAAAGTGTACATCACAACAAGCCCATCTTCAAGAGATCTTTCCCCAGTCTCCTTCCTAATATCCTTTTCAATATAGGTCGGGCATGGGCAAACTTCAGCCATCCAGGTGTTTTGAACTTTAGCACCCACAATTCATAACAGCCGGTAGAGTGTTAGGAATTGTGGGAGTTGAAGTCCAGAATACCTGGAGGGCCACAGTTTGCCCATGACTGATCTAGATACTTTCTGAATTGCAACCCTGACAACCTTCTAGCTTCATACAATTTTGTATTGATACACAGGGAGCTGCCTTATGTTAAGTCGAACTGCTTTGCCTGCACAAATCGGCAGCTGCTTTCCAGGATCTTCATTGAGTGCTTTTCACAGCTGCCAGCTACCTGATAATTAAACTTGTTATTTAAAAAATCCTGGCATTGATCTAGTCTAGTGGTTCCCAACCTTTGGTCCTCCAGGTTTTTTAGACTTCAACTGCCAGAAATCTCCTTACCAGCTGATAGGAATTGTGGGAGCTGAAGTCCAAAAACCTGGAGGACCAAAGGCTGGGAACCACTGAACTAATCGATCTTCTTCGTGCAGAATGTGGATTCTCTCACTGGAGTTTGGCCTCATACCATCCCCAGTCTTGTGGCAATATGTGGATAAGGTGGACCCTATGGCATAACCTCTGGTGGCGCAGTGGCTTAAACCACTGAGCTGCTAACCTTGTTGACCAAAAGGTTGCAGGTTCAAATCCGGGGAGCGGCGTGAGCTTCCGCTGTCAGCCCCAGCTTCTGCCAACCTAGCAGTTTGAAAACATGCAAATGTGAGTAGGTCAATAGGTACTACTCGGGCAGAAAGATAAAAGCGCTCCATGCAATCATGCTGACGAAATGACCTTGGAGGTGTCTATGGACAACGCCGGCTCTTCATAGAATCATAGAATCAAACAGTTGGAAGAGACCTCATGGGCCATCCAGTCCAACCCCCTGCCAAGAAGCAGGAATATTGCATTCAAATCACCCCTGACAGATGGCCATCCAGCCTCTGTTTAAAAGCTTCCAAAGAAGGAGCCTCCACCACATTCTGGGGCAGAGAGTTCCACTGCTGAACAGCTCTCACAGTTAGGAAGTTCTTCCTAATGTTCAGGTGGAATCTCCTTGGCTGTAGTTTGAAGCCATTGTTCCGCGTCCTAGTCTCCAGGGCAGCAGAAAACAAGCTTGCTCCCTCCTCCCTGTGGCTTCCTCTCACATATTTATACATGGCTATCATATCTCCTCTCAGCCTTCTGTTCTTCAGGCTAAACATGCCCAGATCCTTAAGCCGCTCCTCATAGGGCTTGTTCTCCAGACCCTTGATCATTTTAGTCGCCCTCCTCTGGACACATTCCAGCTTGTCAATATCTCTCTTGAATTGTGGTGCCCAGAATTGGACACAGTATTCCAGGTGTGGTCTAACCAAAGCTTGGAAATGGAGATGAGCACCACACTCCAGAGTCGGACACGACTGGACTTAATGTCAAGGGGAAACCTTTACCTTTACCTTTACCTATGGCTTGACCACCTCCTCCACCTGCATCCCCTTCCCCATATAAAACCCATTTTGAACCAACAGCTATAACAAGAGTGTCTTTAGCCATGTGTAGAGTGCATTCCTTCCAAATGATTAAATGAATCAAGAATTAAAATGTGTTATATTTCACAAGAGACAGGTTGCACAGAGGAAGCCCACACATCGTTGTGCAGAAATCAGTCCTGTTCAAATTACAAGAAAAGCGATTCTAGCAAAACATGAGAAAGTACTTCTTGACTGTGAGAACTGCTCCATAGTTGATTAGACTTCCCAGAGACTGGATTTAAATGTCAAAGAAAAATGCACCAAGAAGAAAAAATTTAAAGTAAGAGCTGTTTAAGAGTGGACTCGACTGCTTTTAAGAAAAAACAGACTATCTTCCTTTGGAATTTTAAAAACCAAGTTGGATGGGCAACACTGGTACTCTAAATGTGTATTCCTGCATGGGGACGACTGGGCTAGATAGCCTTTGAGGCTAGATTCTATTTTCTTTACTAGAGGTCACTTTAAGTTAAGTGTGCCAAGGAGAGCAGCCATACCACAGCACTTCATGTTTTTAAGAATAACTAGCGGTCTCCTGCCACGCGTTGCTGTGGCCAAGTCTAGTGATCTGGAAAATAACATAATGAGAAAGTGCTGGTTTCTAATATATGTAATGTCTTTATGCTTGTGGGTAAACAGTATTTCTTGCTGTTTCTTTGCCAGTGTTAATCTGGAGATTGTCTGGCTTGCCTACTCTGGAACATGCAACATATCATTGTCCTTCTTTAGGGGTCCCTTTCAGATCTTTGATACTGCATCTGTCATGTGTGTGTGTGTGTGTGTGTGTGTGTGAATGGCTGGATGGCCCTTTGTCAGGATTTGATTATGTTTTCTTGCCCTGGTGAAGGGAGTTGGACTGGATGGCCTTAAGGCAGCATTTCACAACCTGGGAAGTCAATTCCCCGGGGGGGAGGGGGGTCACCAGGGGGGTGTCAGAAGGGTCACCAAAGTTCTATTTCCCCCAAACTCCACCAGTGTTTATATTTGGGCAGATTGAGTATTCGTGCCAAGTTTGGTCCAGATCCATCATTGTTTGAGTCCACAGTGCTCTCTGGATGTAGATGAACTACAAGTCCCAAACTCAAGGTCAATGCCCACCAAATCCTTCCAATATTTTCTGTTGGTCATGGGAGTTCTGTGTGCCAAGTTTGGTTCAATTCCAACATTGATGGAGTTCAGGGTGCTCTTTGATTGTAGGTGAACTATAAATCACAGCAACTACAACTCCCAAATGACAAAATTTTTTGAGTGATCGTCACTCCTTGTGTTGTGAGACGTTTTCTTGCCAAATTTGGTGTGATTTCATTCATTGGTTCTTTTATTTTTAAGGTACGCATTATGCACAGAGCATTTTTATATATATAGATGGTAATGTAACATTGAATAAATGCTTGTTAGAAAATTCAATGGGATACAGGTTCCCATGTCATGTCATCAGGCTCCTGTATTTATGGCTATTTCCAGGGTCATCAAAGCATAGACAAAGGAAGGATGAGACTGGTTTCTGCCCTGAGGAACTTCCTCATCTAAAAGCCCACGGAAGGATAGGCAGGAAGGTGAAATGAACAGAGCAAGAGAAGAGAGTTAAATAGGGAGGACGGCTTGCTGAGTTTTCATATCCATCCCAACTTTTCACTTCTAAATCCATCATTAGAATATTATTTTAAAATATGATTATATACTTATATTCACAGAGTCCTTTGCCCTAACTACTTATCCATCAGATATCACTATTTGGTTGTATAGAAAGAAATCATCAGGTGCTCAAAGAAGAATTCATTCCATCATTGATTCACCAGATTCCAGATTTAACCTAAGCTCTAAATATTTCTAGATATATTGCTTGTGTGGTTGTTGTCATTATGTTTCTTTTCTCACTGCTTGGTTTTGACATTCATTTAAAATTACCATCCAGTATAAAGGACCAGATACACAAATGCTGTTGAGGAGTGTTTGTTTTTAAGGTAGAAAAGTAATAATAATAATAATCATAATAGAATTTAAAGATAGCACCACAAAGACTCTGGCACAAGCCAGTAAAGGTGGTCCCAGTGGTGATTGGCACACTGGGTGGAGTGCCTAAAGACCCTGGCCTGCACTTTAAAACAATCTGCGCTGACAAAACTACTATTTGTCAGCTGCAAAAGGCCACCCTACTCAGATCTGCACACACTATTTGCCAATGCATCACACAGTCCTATGGCCTAATCACACTAGAGAATGAATCCACTTAAAATCCTATTGTTGCCTCCTGCAGAATTCTGGGGTTTGTAGTTTAGGGAGGAGCCTTTAACAGCCTCATTAAACTACAAATCCCAGAGCACTGCAGGAGGCAGAAACCAGATTTTAAGTGGATTCATTCTCTAGTGCAGGGGTCCCCAAACTTTTTCAACAGGGGGCCAGATTACTGTCCCTCAGACCGTTGGAGGGCCGGACCATCGTGCGGGCCCCTCGCGCTGCCCATCATGAAAGCCTGGCCTCGCGCAAAGCCCCTCGCCGCTTGCAAGGCCCAATCCCCTCACTTGCCTCATGCTGCCAGTCAGGCCTGGCAAGCAATGCAGGTGGCGAGGACTTCATGCGAGAACAGAAAGTGCAGTGTAGCCTCCCTTGCCTCAGATAACCCAGTTGAAAGTTGATATGGTGGGATTTTCTGCCTTGATATTCTGGGATATAGAAATGTGTGGATCTGGGTGCCCTTCCATACATCTCTATATCCCTGAATATTAAGGCAGAAAACCCCACCACCATATCTGCTTTGAACTGGAATATATGGCAGTGTGGACTCAGATAACCCAGTTCAAAGCAGATATGGTGGTGGGATTTTCTGCCTTGGTATTCTGGGATATAGAAATGTGTGGACCTGGGTGCCCTTCCATACATCTCTATATCCCTGAATATTAAGGCACAAAATACCACCATATCTGCTTTGAACTGGAATATATGGCAGTGTGGACTCAGATAACCCAGTTCAAAGCAGATATGGTGGTGGGATTTTCTGCCTCGGTATTCTGGGATATAGAGATGTGTGGATCTGGGTGCCCTTCCATACATCTCTATATCCCTGAATATTAAGGCAGAAAATCCCACCATATCTGCTTTGAACTGGAATATATGGCAGTGTAGACTCAGATAACACAGTTCAAAGCAGATATGGTGCTGGGATTTTCTGCTTTAGTATTCTGGGATATAGAGATGTGTGGATCTGGGTGCCCTTCCATACATCTCTATATCCCTGAATATTAAGGCAGAAAATCCCACCATATCTGCTTTGAACTGGAATATATGGCAGTGTGGACTCAGATAACCCAGTTCAAAGCAGATATGGTGGTGGGATTTTCTGCCTTGGCATTCTGGGATATAGAAATGTGTGGACCTGGGTGCCCTTCCACACAGCTGTATAACCCAGAATATTAAGGCAGAAAATCCCACCATATCTGCTTTGAACTGGAATATATGGCAGTGTGGACTCAGATAACCCAGTTCAAAGCAGATATGGTGGTGGGATTTTCTGCCTTGGTATTCTGGGATATAGAAATGTGTGGACCTGGGTGCCCTTCCACACAGCTGTATAACCCAGAATATTAAGGCAGAAAATCCCACCATATCTGCTTTGAACTGGAATATATGGCAGTGTGGACTCAGATAACCCAGTTCAAAGCAGATATGGTGGTGGGATTTTCTGCCTTAGTATTCTGGGATATAGAGATGTGTGATCTGGATGCCCTTCCATACATCTCTATATCCCTGAATATTAAGGCAGAAAATCCCACCATATCTGCTTTGAACTGGAAAATATGGCAGTGTGGACTCAGATAACCCAGTTCAAAGCAGATATGGTGGGATTTTCTGCCTCGGTATTCTGGGATATAGAGATGTGTGGATCTGGGTGCCTTCCACACAGCTGTATAACCCAGAATATTAAGGCACAAAATACCACCATATCTGCTTTGAACTGGAATATATGGCAGTGTGGACTCAGATAACCCAGTTCAAAGCAGATATGGTGGTATTTTCTGCCTTGGTATTCTGGGATATAGAGATGTGTGGATCTGGGTGCCTTCCACACAGCCGTATAATCCAGAATATTAAGGCACAAAATACCACCATATCTGCTTTGAACTGGAATATATGGCAGTGTGGACTCAGATAACCCAGTTCAAAGCAGATATGGTGGGATTTTCTCCCTTGGTATTCTGGGATATAGAGATGTGTGGATCTGGGTGCCCTTCCATACATCTCTATATCCCTGAATATTAAGGCACAAAATACCACCATATCTGCTTTGAACTGGAATATATGGCAGTGTGGACTCAGATAACCCAGTTCAAAGCAGATATGGTGGTGGGATTTTCTGCCTCGGTATTCTGGGATATAGAGATGTGTGGATCTGGGTGCCCTTCCATACATCTCTATATCCCTGAATATTAAGGCAGAAAATCCCACAATATCTGCTTTGAACTGGAATATATGGCAGTGTGGACTCAGATAACACAGTTCAAAGCAGATATGGTGCTGGGATTTTCTGATTTAGTATTCTGGGATATAGAGATGTGTGGATCTGGGTGCCCTTCCATACATCTCTATATCCCTGAATATTAAGGCAGAAAACCCCACCACCATATCTGCTTTGAACTGGAATATATGGCAGTGTGGACTCAAATAACCCAGTTCAAAGCAGATATGGTGGTGGGATTTTCTGCCTTAGTATTCTGGGATATAGAGATGTGTGGATCTGGGTGCCCTTCCATACATCTCTATATCCCTGAATATTAAGGCAGAAAATCCCACCATATCTGCTTTGAACTGGAATATATGGCAGTGTGGACTCAGATAACCCAGTTCAAAGCAGATATGGTGGTGGGATTTTCTGCCTTAGTATTCTGGGATATAGAGATGTGTGGATCTGGGTGCCCTTCCATACATCCCTATATCCCTGAATATTAAGGCAGAAAATCCCACCATATCTGCTTTGAACTGGAATATATGGCAGTGTGGACTCAGATAACCCAGTTCAAAGCAGATATGGTGGTGGGATTTTCTGCCTTAGTATTCTGGGATATAGAGATGTGTGGATCTGGGTGCCCTTCCATACATCCCTATATCCCTGAATATTAAGGCAGAAAATCCCACCATATCTGCTTTGAACTGGAATATATGGCAGTGTGGACTCAGATAACCCAGTTCAAAGCAGATATGGTGGTGGGATTTTCTGCCTTGGTATTCTGGGATATAGAAATGTGTGGGCCTGGGTGCCCTTCCACACAGCTGTATAACCCAGAATATTAAGGCAGAAAATCCCACCATATCTGCTTTGAACTGGAATATATGGCAGTGTGGACTCAGATAACCCAGTTCAAAGCAGATATGGTGGTGGGATTTTCTGCCTTAGTATTCTGGGATATAGAGATGTGTGGATCTGGGTGCCCTTCCATACATCCCTATATCCCTGAATATTAAGGCAGAAAATCCCACCATATCTGCTTTGAACTGGAATATATGGCAGTGTGGACTCAGATAACCCAGTTCAAAGCAGATATGGTGGTGGGATTTTCTGCCTTAGTATTCTGGGATATAGAGATGTGTGGATCTGGGTGCCCTTCCATACATCCCTATATCCCTGAATATTAAGGCAGAAAATCCCACCATATCTGCTTTGAACTGGAATATATGGCAGTGTGGACTCAGATAACCCAGTTCAAAGCAGATATGGTGGTGGGATTTTCTGCCTTAGTATTCTGGGATATAGAGATGTGTGGATCTGGGTGCCCTTCCATACATCCCTATATCCCTGAATATTAAGGCAGAAAATCCCACCATATCTGCTTTGAACTGGAATATATGGCAGTGTGGACTCAGATAACCCAGTTCAAAGCAGATATGGTGGTGGGATTTTCTGCCTTAGTATTCTGGGATATAGAGATGTGTGGATCTGGGTGCCCTTCCATACATCCCTATATCCCTGAATATTAAGGCAGAAAATCCCACCATATCTGCTTTGAACTGGAATATATGGCAGTGGGGGCTCAGATAAAACCAAGACAAGAACCCACCTCAGAATTCCTCCACGGGCCTTTCCTGCCTTCCTTTCTCTTCCTCCGATGTCCCAGGAGCCTGGGCTGGTTCTGCTACGGGGAACCAGTGTGTTTTGCAAAAGGGGGTGGAAGGGAGAGGGAAAGGGAGGCGGCCTTTCTGGCGGGGGGGGGGGACAGCACCCGAGAAGGAGGGCCTGCCAGGCCTCGGTCTCCGGCCTCCGTTTCAACTCTCCTCCCGGGAAGAGGCGAGCCAGGCTGCCCTCGCTCCACAGGACAAACTAAAGGTGTGCTTGTTTGGAAAGGCGCTTCTCCAGAGCCCTTCCATACAGCCCTCTCGCTGCCCGTCGGTCCTAGCAAGGGAAGCTGCAACTCGTGGCCTGTTCTCGCGCGATGCCCTTCCCTTGCCTGGCTTGCACGAGGGGCAGCGTGAGGCAGGGAAGTTGCATCGCCGCTTCCATTGCTTGCCAGGGCCGACGGGCGGCGCGAGGCAGCGAGGGGCTTTGCGTGAGGCCAGCCCAGGCCGCGCGGGCCGGATAGATGCCCTCGGCGGGCCGCATACGGCCCGCGGGCCTTAGTTTGGGGACCCCTGCTCTAGTGTGATGAAGTATTTAGACACTTGAGAAGTGTCCAAAGTGTGATCAAATACAAAAGCCAGCATAGGGATCTCGTTTTCTGTGAGCTAATCTTGTTATGTAGCAAACAACAACAACAATAATAACAACATCAATATAATAATTACCATCTATCAGCTGCAAAAGGCCACCCTACTGGGATCTGCACACATTATTCGCCGATACATCACATAGTCCTAAACACTTGGGAAGTGTCCGACATGTGATCCAGTACAACAGCCAGTAGAGTGATCTTGTTTGCTGTGTACTAATCTTGTTGTGTTTCAAATAATAATAATAATAATAATAATAATAATAATAATAATAATGTATGTGTAACTTGCCCTCTCACTCCAGAGCGACTCAGGACTCTTTTCAGGACTTCAAAGCACTCTTTTGAAACACAATTGTATGTCCCTGGGAAGGACATACAATTGCATCTCAAGTGCATCTCAGCAAGACAGCAATTGCTGTCCCATAGTAGTCCAATAATTGGAGCCCATGGTGGCATAGTGGTTTAAACCGCTGAGCTACTGAGCTTGTTGACTGAAAGCTCAGCAGTTCGAATCCGGAGAGCAGTGTGAGCTCCCACCATTAACCCAGCTTCTGCCAACCTAGCAGTTCATAAACATGCAAATGTAAGTAGATCAGTAGGTACCGCTCTGGCGGGAAGGTAACAGCGCTCCATGCAGTCATGCCAGCCACATGACCTTGGAGGTGTCTATGGACAATACTGGCTCTTCGTCTTAGAAATGGAGATGAGCACCAATCCTCAGAGTTGGACACGACTGGACTTAATGTCACAGGACAACCTTTATGTTTAATTTAGTAGTCCAGAGTTTGGGAATGCTGCTTTTTTTTGGAGGGGGGGTGGGGACAACAGCTCCTAGATCTATTGGCTGGGAAGTCTTGGAGATCTAGTCCAAAATAAAAGTTGCTTTCCCAAACTTGTGCAACTTTAAATGTCTGGATTTTTTTAAAGATGAGTGAGAGACCAAGGAAATAGCCATGGCAAACGGGGCAGGTGGAACTCCTTGCCATCAACAAACTTCCTTTGGCATGTGATTGGCCTTGGATGTCGTCTGTCCCCCTCCTGCTGCAACCTGGCATGTTTCCCTCCATTCCCCTTATTCCCTCCATTGCATATATACTTGAATTCTGCCCATAGACCATGTATGCTGTAATTTCCTTAACCTCTGCCCTGGTGCATGCTGGCAATGTTGTTCTATTCCCTCAAGTCAATTCTGAGTGATCATTATTTTTGCAAGATTTATTCTGAGATGATTTGCTATTTCCTTCTTCTAAAGCAGTGGATTACCATTGCTAAGCAGGCATTTGATCTCTGTCCAGAGTTCAAACTATGATACCACACTGGCACCCCTTTCTCCTTTTCTCCTCTCTCTCACACATACACAAGCACATATCTGAATCCCATTGATATACACGAGGCATCCCTCTGCATGTTCCTTTCTCCTTCTCCACTTTGAATATTGTGTCCAATTCTGGGCACCACAATTCAAGAGAGATATTGACAAGCTGGAATGTGTCCAGAGGAGGGTGACTAAAATGATCAAAGGTCTGGAGAACAAGCCCTATGAGGAGCAGCTTAAGGAGCTGGGCATGTTTAGCCTGAAAAAGAGGAGATATGATAGCCATGTATAAATATGTGAAAGGAAGCCACAGGGTGGAGGGAGCAAGCTTGTTTTCTGCTTCCCTGGAGACCAGGGAGACTCAAGCTCCGACGTCCCACCTCGGAGCTTGAGATCATCTGGGGAGGCCCTGCTCTCGACCCCACCGCTATCACAAGTGAGGTTGGTGGGGACGAGGAACAGGGCCTTCTCAGTGGTGGCCCCTCATCTATGGAACTCACTCCCAGGGAAAATTAGGTCATCAACATCCTTCCTCTCCTTCAGGAGGAAGTTAAAAACGTGTTTGTGGGACCAGGCATTTGGGCAATCTGACAACTAGATAAAGACAATTAGACGACTAGGACTGACAGGACTGACAAAGTGGAATTGGAATTTGGACTATGAGATGGTGAACGCTGAGCGTTAATTAGGAGAAATCGGTTTTATTGGTTTTTATTGGTTTTATTGTTGCAGTGCAGAAACTGATTGTTAATTGTTTAATTGCTGCTATATTGTTTTTATTCTACTGTTATGCTGATTCCGGGATCGAATTGTGCCTTTGTAAGCCACCCTGAGTCCCCCTCTGGGGTGAGAAGGGCGGGGCAGAAGTAACCGAAATAAATAAATAAATAGGACGTGAAACAGTGGCTTCAAACTACAAGAAAGGAGATTCCATCTGAACATGAGGAAGAACTTCCTGACTGTGAGAGCTGTTCAGCAGTGGAACTCTCTGCCCCGGAGTGTGGTGGAGGCTCCTTCTTTGGAAGCTTTTAAACAGGGGCTCGATGGCCATCTGTCAGGGGCGATTTGAATGCAATATTCCTGCTTCTTGGCAGAATGGGAGTGGACTGGATGGCCCATGAGGTCTCTTCCAACTCTTTGATTCTATGATTCTATGAATGTCCGCGGCTGGCACCAAAGCAGGCAACCTAAACGTGTCCCATTCATGCGCCCCTAGAGAAGCAGAGCTGGACAGCTTTGGTACGGCAGTCAAGAGGGTTTCTTGAGTGCTCAACATCATCCGTCTTGCTGCTTCCCAAAGTAGCTTAGAATGGGCCAGATGTACCCAGTTAATCTATGAATCTATGCTTACATTTTATTGGTATGAATTATTTCAATGTGTTTTAATCTTATGGCTTTTGTTATGTGTTTTAAATGTGTTATGCTTTATCTATGCAAGATAATCCACATAGGCAGAAAAAATAATATGCAGATACAGAATGGGGGACAATGCCTGACTCACAGCAGTAGGTCTGAAAAAGATCTTGGAGTCCTCATGGAAAACAAGTTAAACATGAGCCAACAGTGTCATGCGGCAACTAAAAATGCCAATAGGATTTTGGCCTGCATAAAGAGAAATCTGGTGTCTAGATCCAGGGAAGTCATGCTACCTTTCCATTCTGCCTTGGTCACACCAAATCTGGAATCACACTGTGTCCAGTTCTGGGCACCACTATTGAAGGGGGATGTTGAAAAGCTGGAATGTGTTCAGAGGAGGGCAACTAAAATGATCAAGGGCCTAGAGAACAAGCCCTATGAGGAGTGGCTTAAAGAACTGGGCATCTTTAGCCTGCAGAAGAGAAGGCTGAGGGGAGACAAGAGGAGAGCCATGTATGAAGGTGTGAGGGGAAGTCATAGGGAGGAGGGAGCAGGCTTGTTTCCTGCTGCCCTGGAGATTAGGATGTGGAACAATGGCTCCAAACTACAGCCAAGGAGATTCCACCTGAACATTAGGAAGAACTTCCTGACTGTGAGAGCTGTTCGGCAGTGGAACCCCCTTTCCTGGAGTGTGGGAGAGGCTCCTTCTTTGGAGGCGTTTAAGCAGAGGTTGAATGGCCATCTGTTGGGGGTGTTTTGAATGCAATTTTCCTGCTTCTTGGCAGACTGGGGTTGCACCGGATGGCTCATGAGGTCTCTTCCAGCTCTAGGATTCTATGCTTCTATGCATTTTAACTATGTTGTACTTCATAGTTAGACCACACCAGGAATATTGGTTAGACCATACCTGGAATATTGTGTCCAATTCTGGGCACCACAATTCAATAAAGATATTGACAAGCTGGAATGTGTCCAGAGGAGGGCGACTAAAGTGATCAAGGGTCTGGAGAACAAGCCCTATGAGGAGAGGCTTAAGGAGCTGGGCATGTTTAGCCTGAAGAAGAGAAGGATGAGAGGAGATATGATAGCCATGTATGTGGCTATCATATGTGAGAGGAAGCCACAGGGAGGAGGGGGCAAGCTTGTTTTCTGCTTCCCTGGAGACTAGGACGCGAAACAATGGCTTTTAACTACAAGAAAGGAGATTCCATCTGAACATGAGGAAGAACCTCCTGACTGTGAGAGCCATTCAGCAGTGGAACTCTCTGCCCCGGAGTGTGGTGGAGGCTCCTTCTTTGGAAGCTTTTAAGCAGAGGCTGGATGGCCATCTCTCAGGGGTTCTTTGAATGCAATATTCTTGCTTCTTGGCAGAATGGGGTTGGACTGGATGGCCCATGAGGTCTCTTCCAACTCTTTGATTCTATGATTCACCATTTGCTTTGAGGAGAGGCAATCTGTCAGGGGTGCCTTGAATGCGATTTTCCTGCTTCTTGGCAGAATGAGGTTGGACTGGATGGCCCACCAGGTCTCTCTTCCAACTCTAGGATTCTATGATTCTAAAGTTCTCATCACACTATACCAAAAAATCTACTTAAAATCCGGTTTCTGCCTCCTACAGAATTCTGGGGTTTATAGTTTAGGGAGGAGGCTTTAACAGCATCACTAAACTACAGACCCCAGAATTCTGCAGGAGGCAGAAACCAGATTTTAGGTGGATTTTTTTTCTCTAGTGTGATGTGAAGCAAATAAATGAATAAAACCTCTAGATTGGATTACTGCAATGTGCTCTACGTGGGGCTGCCTTTGAAAATGGCTTGGAAATTTCAACTGGTCCAACAAGCAGCAGCCAGGATGTTTACTGGGGCTCATTACAGAGAGAGGTCAACTCTCCTGTTCAAGGAGCTCCACTGGCTACCGTTTATCTTCCGAGCCCAATTTAAGGTGCAGGTGCTTACCTAAAAAGCCCTAAACGGTTTGGGACCATCCTACCTGCGAGACCGCATCTCCGTCTATGAACCCACACATTCACTTCGCTCATCTGGAGAAGCCCTGCTCCCGATGCCACCTGCGTCGCAAGCACGCTTGGTGGGGACTCGAGACAGGGCCTTTTCTGTGGTGGCCCCCGACTCTGGAACACCCTCCCCAAAGATCTTAGACAGGCCCCTACATTGGCAGTCTTCAGAAAGAACTTGAAGACTTGGCTGTTCTGATGTGCCTTTCCAGAATAGGAATCTCTAATACCAAGTCCTAGAAGCACTTTAGTAGAACTAAGATTGCTGCACACTGCACACTGCACTTACTTTATAATCCTACATACCTCCTGCCACATCAGCACTTTTAATCTTGTACCCATTACTCTGGCCTGGCCCAGTTTTTATAGTGTCTTGATGTATTGTTTATTGCTTGTTGTTCATACTGCTTAACTGTTTTTAATTTGCTTTAGGTGTTGTTTTGTTGTATTGTGTTTTGAGGCCTTGGCCTATGTAAGCCACATTGAGTCCTTCGGGAGATGCTAGTGGAGTACAAATAAACTTATAATAATAATAATAATAATAATAATAATAAATTATTATTATTATTATTATTATTATTGACATTAAATGCTAATCAAGGTGGCTAGCTGCAACATTTACACCTGCCTCCAACAAACAAGAGTTCTTTCTCCCATCTTGGACATCATTCCACAGATATATAAACCCCACTTGCCTAGTTTCCAACAGACCACACAACCTCTGAGGATGCCTGCCATAGATGTGGGCGAAACATCAGGAGAGGATGCTTCTGGGAAATGGGGAAAACTCAAAATAGCAACTCAAGGATCTTGATTCTTCTTTGGTTGGCGCGACCAGGCCAGTCACACCTTCTCAGCCTGATAGGAAGGCAAAGGGGAGCCCATTCTGCTCCTCCTTTTGCCCCTTCTTCCCTCCCTCCCTCCCTCCCTTCCTTCTTCCTTCCTTGGCATGCCAGGACAGGTCCCTTTTCCTACCTGGCGCGCCTTTGGCATTCAGCAGTGGGTCCGGCGACTCGGGCTGGATGGGCAGGAGGGCTTTGGGGGCGCGGGCGAGGGACAGGCAAGGCAAGCCGAGAAGCAGCAGCAGCAGAGGAAGAGGAGGAAGAAGAGGAGGAGGAGGAGGTGCCCGGTGCGCCCTGCCTGTGCCCAGCTGAAGCAGCAGCAAGGGGGTCATCTCGGCGGCGGGAGCGGTCCTTGGAGGAGTGGTCACTCAGCGCGGCTCCCTCTGCCCCAGCCCCGCGCCCAGGAGGGTTTTATAGCAGGAGGGGGAGGAGGAAGAAGAGGCCGGAGGGGGCATCTTGGGGGGCAAAGAGAGAGGGGGGGGAGAGGGAGAGACAGAAGGAGGAGGCAGCAGAGGACAGACCCAGCGGGGGGCAGGAAAAGAGGGAGGGAAGCAAGGAAGGAGGGGGGAAAAGAGGTGGATCGGGTCCCCTCCGCTTTAGCTTCCAGCCCCCGGCCTTTGCCAAGGGAAGGAGGGCGAGGAAGCAAGCAAGAAAGCAAGCCCAAGCGGACCAGGAGCGGACCAGGAGGAAAGCTCCGCCCGCCGCCGGGGAGGGGAGGGGACTGGAGGGGTCCCCAACTTGCATCTCCCCTTCCCAGCCTCCCCTAGAGAGGCGCTTCTTCGAGGCAACAACCCTTCTCATCCCCGCACATCTTTCTCGGAGTGGTCCTCACTCCTTTTGCACCCCAATTCCATCCCGACACGCCCGTTTCGACAGTCTCCCGTGGGAATAAGGCTCAGAGGCGGCTGGCCCTCTCTTCAACTTCTCCCTCGCCCCCCGTTTGGCCTCCCCAAAGCCCCCTCCCGCGCGTGGAGCTTCCACGGGGAACTTCCACGCCCGGAGACGCGCACCGGTGTGTTTCCATGCAGGACGCGCCGTGGAAATTCGCTCCAGGTCCTGGTGGCGCAGTCGAGAGTCCCTCGAGACCTCTCTCACTTCTTTCTCCGCATCCTTGTGGCCATTTTCTCTTCATAGGAAGGAACTCTTGACATGGCACAGAATGCATTTTTGCTGCTTCTTATCAGAATGGGGTTGGACTAGATCAGGGGTCCTCACACATTTTGAAACAGATGGCCAGCTCACAGTCTCTCAAACTGTTGGAGGGTCGGATTATAATTTGGAAAAAAAACATGAATGAATTCCTATGCACACTGCACACATCTTATTTGTAGTGCAAAATACATTTAAAACAATAAAATCATTAAAATGAAGAACACATTTAACAAATATAAACTTATTAGTATTTCAATGGGAAGTGTGGGCCTGCTTTTGACTGATGAGAGGGGATTATTGTTGTTGTTCATAGAATCAAAGAGTTGGAAGAGACCTCATGAGCCATCCAGTCCAACCCCATTCTGCTAAGAAGCAGGGAAATTGCATTCAAAGCACCCCCGACAGATGGCCATCCAGCCTCTGTTTAAAAGCTTCCAAAGAAGGAGCCTCACTCCCGGGCAGAGAGTTCCACTGCTGAACGGCTCTCACAGTCAGGAAGTGCTTCCTAATGTTCAAATGGAATCTCCTTTCTTGTAGTTCCATCACGTCCTAGTCTCCAGGGAAGCAGAAAACAAGTTCACGCCCTCTTCCCTATACATAATAATAATAATAATAATAATAATACTTTATTTATACCCCGCTACCATCTCCCCAAGGGACTCGGTACGGCTTACATGAGGACGAGCCCACAATACAAGCAATACAAGCAGTAACAAATACAGTACAAAGCAATTAAAATAAATCTCATACACAAATAGCATAAACATTGGACAAGGTACAGTGTACATTTAAAATCTATGGCTGGGCCAGATGTAGTTGAAGTTTAAAAAATAATGCTAGGCATGAACAAGATAAAGGAGGTGGGGCGTTGATGGAGACATACAAGCAGACCTAAATCGGTATAAAGTGCTTTTGGAGGACATAATGCTAAGGGTTCATTATTCTGGGAAGGCACACTGGAACAACCACGTTTTCAAGCTCCTCCTGAAGACTGCCAGAGATGGGACATGCCTGATGTCCTTAGGGAGTGAGTTCCAGAGTCGAGGGGCCACCACCGAGAAGGCCCTCTCTCTCGTCCCCACCAAATGCGCTTGCAATGCAGGTGGGAGCATGAGTAGGGCCTCTCCAGATGATCAAAGAGATCATGTGGGTTCGTACACAGAAATGCGGTCATGCAGGTTGGCAGGTCCCAAACCGTTCAGGGCTTATCATGTCTCCTCTCTGCCTTCTCTTCTTCAGGCTAAACATGCCCAGCTCTTTAAGTCGCTTCTCATAGGGCTTGTTCTCCAGACCCTTGATCATTTTAGTCACCCTCCTCTGGACACATTCCAGCTTGTCAATATCTCTCAATTGCTGTGGCCAGAATTGGACACAGTATTCCAGGTGTGGTCTAACCAAAGTGGAATAGAGCATGGGTAGCATTACTTCCCTTAAAATGAGACCGATCTCTTTGTGGAGTGGGAAATGGCTAAGGGAAGAAATGGTCCATTGCTTGTTGGCAGGGGACCTGCTTTGCAAGAAGAAGCAGCTTTGTACTTCAGCCTCAGTACTGTCTCATGTCTGTCCCTATCTAACACTCTAGATTAGGGGTTTCCCAACTTTGGTTTTCCAGTTGTTTTGGACCTCAATTCCCAGAAGCCTTCACTAGCCTTCCCAATGGTCAAAACTTCTGGGAGATGATGCCAGAAACACCAGAAGGATCCAAGTGTGATCTAGAGTATGGTTACTAATCATACTCAAATACTCAAATACAGTTGTTCATTCGTTCAGTCGTCTCCGACTCTTTGTGACCTCATGGACCAGCCCACGCCAGAGCTCCCTGTCAGCCGTCACCACCCCCAGCTCCTTCAAGGTCAGTCCAGTCACTTCAAGGATGCCAAATACAGTAGGAACATGGATAACAACCTGATATGTATTTCTGCACCCATAACATCAGTTTCATGTATCCAAGTTAGATGAAATGCATCCTCTCTAGTATTTTCTAGATCCCCCAGCATGACTCTATAGCAGGCATGGGCAAACTTTGGCCCTCCAGGTGTTTTGGATTTCAACCCTCAAAATTTCTAACTGCCTAACCACCATTAGGAATTGTGGTAGTTGAAGTCCAAAACACCTGGAGGGTCGAAGTTTGCCCATGCCTGCTCTATAATATTCTTGGGCCAGCAGTCTTCTACTCTAATAGGGTTTGGTATTGTCCACAGTTTCATGTATCCATGTGAAGTCCAGGAATATATAATAATAATAATAATAATAATAATAATACTTTATTTATACCCCGCCACCATCTCCCCAATGGGGACTCGGAGCGGCTTACATGGGGCTGAGCCTGGACAACATATTACAGCAAAATAAAACCAAAACATAAACAACAAGCAACATCATCAAAATTACATGAAAAACAAACAAACATGAAAACAGTAACAAAATAACATTGTAATAAACACAATCACAATGACAGTGGGTGGGCCACATGTACAGGATAAAATGTTTAAAAACTCTAATGAGATAAAATAGAAGCAAGTTATTTGTAGGGAGCTCAAAAAACCCAGGGTTGTGAAACTAAACTTCCCATTTGGGGGTGTGTGTATATCCCCCATGGATACAGGGTCTGTACTTTATAAGCTAGATGCCTTTCTTAGCATGGACATGGACCATAAGAAGAAAAAGGAAGGTCCATGTTTTAGTCTTTCGTATCTCCAGAAAAAGACCATGGCCATCTGTCAAGAGTATTTTGTTTATGCTTTTCCTACATAGCAGGGGGTTGGATTAGATAGAATCATAGAATCATAGAATCAAAGAGTTGGAAGAGACCTCAAGGGCCATCCAGTCCAACCCCCTGCCAAGAAGCAGGAATATTGCATTCAAATCACCCCTGACAGATGGCCATCCAGCCTCTGCTTAAAAGCTTCCAAAGAAGGAGCCTCCACCACACTCCGGGGCAGAGAGTTCCACTGCTGAACGGCTCTCACAGTCAGGAAGTTCTTCCTAATGTTCAGATGGAATCTCCTCTCTTGTAGTTTGAAGCCATTGTTCCGCGTCCTAGTCTCCAAGGAAGCAGAAAACAAGCTTGCTCCCTCCTCCCTGTGGCTTCCTCTCACATATTTATACATGGCTATCATATCTCCTCTCAGCCTTCTCTTCTTCAGGCTAAACATGCCCAGTTCCCTAAGCCGCTCCTCATAGGGCTTGTTCTCCAGACCCTTGATCATTTTAGTCGCCCTCCTCTGGACACATTCCAGCTTGTCAATATCTCTCTTGAATTGTGGTGCCCAGAATTGGACACAATATTCCAGATGTGGTCTAACCAAAGCAGAATAGAGGGGTAGCATTACTTCCTTAGATCTAGACACTATGCTCCTATTGATGCAGGCCAAAATCCCATTGGCTTTTTTTGCCGCCACATCACATTGTTGGCTCATGTTTAACTTGTTGTCCACGAGGACTCCAAGATCTTTTTCACACGTACTGCTCTCGAGCCAGGCGTCCCCCATTCTGTATCTTTGCATTTCATTTTTTCTGCCAAAGTGGAGTATCTTGCATTTGTCACTGTTGAACTTCATTTTGTTAGTTTTGGCCCATCTCTCTAATCTGTCAAGATCGTTTTGAATTCTGCTCCTGTCCTCTGGACTATTGGCTATCCCTCCCAATTTGGTGTCGTCTGCAAACTTGATGATCATGCCTTCTAGCCCTTCATCTAAGTCATTAATAAAGATGTTGAACAGGACCGGGCCCAGGACGGAACCCTGCGGCACTCCGCTCGTCACTTCTTTCCAAGATGAAGAGGAAGCATTAGTGAGCACTCTCTGTGTTCGTCCACTTAACCAATTACAGATCCACCTCACTGTAGTTTTGCCTAGCCCACATTGGACTAGTTTCCTTGCCAGAAGGTCATGGGGGACCTTGTCGAAGGCTTTACTGAAATCCAGGTACGCTACATCCACGGCATTCCCCGCATCTACCCAGCTTGTAGCTCTATCGAAGAAAGAGATCAGATTAGTCTGGCATGACTTGTTTTTGATAAATCCATGTTGACTATTAGCGATGACTGCATTTGTTTCTAAGTGTTTGCAGACCGCTTCCTTAACAATCTTTTCCAGAATTTTGCCCGGTATCGACGTGAGGCTGACCGGACGGTAGTTGTTTGGGTCGTCCTTTTTTCCCTTCTTGAAGATTGGGACCACATTGGCTCTCCTCCAATCTGCTGGAACTTCTCCCGTTCTCAAAGAACTCTCAAAGATGGTTGCCAATGGTTCCGAAATGACTTCCGCTAGTTCCTTCAATACTCTTGGGTGTAGTTGATCTGGCCCTGGGGACTTGAACTCATTAAGAGCGGCCAGGTATTCCTGGACGACTTCTTTCCCAATTTGGGGTTGGATGTCCTCCAATCCCTCATCCACTCCATCTTGCTGAGGTTGAAGACTCTCTTTTTGTGAGAAGACCGAGGCAAAGAAGGCATTAAGTAGTTCTGCCTTTTCCCTATCCCCTGTCAGCATTGCCCCATCTTCTCCTCGAAGAGGTCCTATCGCCTCCTTGTTTTTCCTTTTTCTACTGACATAAGAATAGAAGCCCTTTTTATTGTTTTTAATGTCCCTGGCAAGTCTGAGCTCGTTTTTTGCTTTAGCCTTGCGGACCTTTTCCCTACAGGTGTTGGCTATTTGTTTGAATTCTTCTTTGGTGATTTCTCCCTTTTTCCACTTCTTGTGCATGTCCCTTTTGTGTCTTAGCACAGTTAGAAGTTCTTTGGACATCCATTCTGGCTTCTTTGCACTTGTCCTATTTTTTCTCTTTGTTGGCACGGTTTGTAATTGCGCCTTGAGTATTTCACTCTTGAGAAATTCCCATCCATCCGTAGCTCCCTTGTCTTTTAGTATCTGTGTCCACGGAATGCTGCTCAGCGTTTCCTTCATTTTTTGGAAATCAGCTCTCCTAAAGTCCAAAATGTGGGTTTGACTTGTCTTAGTTTCGGCCTTCCTTTGTACCTCAAATTGCAGGAGCACATGGTCACTTGCCCCTAAGGATCCTACCACTTCGACCGCATCGATCAGGTCCTCCGCATTTGTTAGGATGAGATCAAGAGTAGCCAATCCCCTTGTTGCCTCTTCTACCTTCTGGACCATGAAATTGTCTGCAAGGCAAGCGAGGAATTTGTTGGACCTTGTACTCTTGGCCGAGTTTGTTTTCCAGCAAATATCGGGATAGTTGAAATCGCCCATGACTACTACATCTCTTTTCTGTGCCTGTTTGGTCAACTGTTGGCAGAAGACTTCATCAAGATCTTCCTCCTGGCTTGGGGGTCTGTAGTAGACGCCTACAACGACATCTTTTTGAGTCCCAGTTCCCTTGATTCTTATCCAGATGATTTCAAGCTGGTTTCCCAGATTGCTGTCTTGAATTTCTTCTGCAGCATAAGAGTTTTTGACATATAAGGCTACTCCGCCTCCTCTCCCCTTTGTTCGGTTTCTGTGAAAGAGGTTATAGCCCTCGATGTCTACATTCCAGCGATAGGAGTCATCCCACCAGGTTTCAGTGATGGCTATGATATCATATTTGTGGTGTTGTGCTAGAAGTTGGAGTTCGTCTTGTTTATTTCCCATGCTCTGTGCATTAGTGCATTAGATGCCCCATGTAGTCTCTTGATTTTCTATTATTCTATGATTCTGTGACCTCATCTGAACCACGACACATTAGAAAGATGGGCCAAAACTATCAAAATGAAGTTCAATGGTGACAAATGCAAGATACTCCACTTTGGCAGGAAAAACGAAATGCAAAGATACAAAATGGGGGACAATGCCTGGCTTGAGAGCAGTACGTGTGAAAAAGATCTTGGAGTCCTCGTGGACAGGAAGGTAAACATGAGCCAACAATGTGATGTGGCGGCAAAAAAAGCCAATGGGATTTTGGCCTGCATCAAGAGGAGCATAGTGTCTAGATCAAGGGAAGTAATTCTACCCCTCTATTCCGCTTTGGTTAGACCACACCTGGAATATTGTGTCCAATTCTGGGCACCACAATTGAAGAGAGATATTGACAAGCTGGAATGTGTCCAGAGGAGGGTGACTAAAATGATCAAGGGTCTGGAGAACAAGCTCTATGAGGAGCGGCTTAAGGAACTGGGCATGTTTAGCCTGAAGAAGAGAAGGCTGAGAGGAGATATGATAGCCATGTATAAATATGTGAGAGGAAGCCACAGGGAGGAGGGAGCAAGCTTGTTTTCTGCTTCCCTGGAGACTAGGATGCAGAACAATGGCTTCAAACTACAAGAGAGGAGATTCCATCTGAACATTAGAAAGAACTTCCTGACTGTGAGAGCCATTCAGCAGTGGAACTCTCTGCCCCGGAGTGTGGTGGAGGCTCCTTCTTTGGAAGCTTTTAAACAGAGGCTGTATGGCCATCGGTTAGGGGTGATTTGAATGCAATATTCCTGCTTCTTGGCAGGGGGTTGGACTGGATGGCCCATGAGGTCTCTTCCAACTCGTTGATTCTATGATTCTATGGAGACCAGTATACATACTGATGTATGGGGAGGAATGTAATCCTTCAGTTACTGGGAGGCAACTCAGGTAAGCTAATGAGGATGATGAATGGGAGTTGCAGTCCAAAGGGCTACACACAGCCTTTTCCTAATGTGGGAAAGAGTATTTTTGTGGTATGAAAAGAACATGGAAAAATCTGGATGTTGTCCAAAACACACTGCATTTCCAAAGCTTTGGTTCTGTAGAAGGCAATTTCATGTGTTCCTGAAATAAAGGACAGGGAGGAATGTAGCAGGAGATTATATGTCCATTGTGGCAATGAGACGCTGTTTCTCACTTTCTCACAAGTCCAGCACCTGATGGAGCCGATAATAGATTTGGCTCTGGCAGAAAACACAACTGTATGCAACTGCCGCAAGATGTAGCTCATGCCACGATTTGTGATGGATTTAGTTTCTGTTTATTTTGAGGCTTGGTTAAATTCAGGGAGGTGGAAAGGCGCATGTTAATAACTTCTAGCCATGACAGCTAAATGGAACTGTGAATTTGCAAAGCTGTGGACAAACAAAAGAAGCGAGCCAAGAGACCTCAGGGCTCTTGCTTGTAATTTTTCCAGAAGCCTTATCCGGAACATTGGACTTGCTGGTCTTTGGCTTGATCCCAGCTGAGATGCTGGAAAGAGTTCATCTCCGAGGACAGCACCCAGAATCCCCAGCCAAAGGGATCATTTCCAAGCATTCACTGGCATTATGACTTCAAGATATTTTCCTTTGCTGGGATATGACTTTATTTTTTTTCCCTCATTGAAAATTTTCCTGCTAAATGAACTGTCGGACCATAAGAAGTGAAGTCATTATGAAATCACTCTCCCAAACAATAAAAGTCATAACAGGAAGCCAGAGCGCAAGGGCACTCGACTGTGTCTTGGCACCTGGCCAAAGGCTCCGGCTCCGAGTTGAGAAACCTGGAACCCACCAGATGTTGGTGGAGTTGAATATCTATCATGCCTCAGCTGGGGAAAATGGGAATTAGAGTCCAACAGCACCCAAGAGGAACCCTGCAGGTAACAAAGAGCAAATACATCAATGGGGACAGGTTTCCCATGGAAGATGCAACATGTAAGTTGCATCCAAAGCAAGAGGAGTTCTTTTTCTAGACTCAGAGCCACCCACAAGAAGAGTCCAGAGGAAAAAAAGAAAAAGAAGCTCAGAAGCTTTGGAACCAGGCGATGTTTGAAGTGGTGGCCCAAATGAGTCACCAGAGGAAAAAACGGAGCGGTCTTCCTCTCCTTCAAATCCCTGTGGCAAAGATTCAAGCCCGCTGCTGCTCTGGAAAGAACCAGGCCACACATTGGCGGCTTGATCTAGCCGAGGCCTGCTCTCCAGAGATGCTTTTTGGAAAACGGAGAGAGCCACAAGCAGGGAGGGGTGGGAAAGGGTGGGGGGATAAAGCAAATAACTCACATCAGGCATGGGAATTTGGGGTTTTGTGGCCATGCCTGCATATCTGAAGCCCAGCCGCAAGGTAACAGAGGTGAGGCGAGGAGAGGAGGGGGCCTGGAAGGGGGGGGGGGCAGTGGAAGAGTTGGCTTGGCCAGAATGATGGGGCAGGAGGGAACCAGCTGTGTTTTGTCTGCAACACATGGACTTTATTATTTTCCTCATATTCAGCATGAAGCCGCTCCAGCGTGATTGAGCTATGCCCTGGGATCGCCTGTAGAAACTTCCTGTGAAGTAACTTGGTGGGCCAAGGGGGAGGGGGGCTTCGAAGGGGGCAGGCGTTCGCCAGGTGTTTTGCAGCGAAAGAACGGTTCTGGGTGGGGGGGGGGGGGGGGAAATGGCTGTTTATTTTATTTCTTCGCAGCTGAAAAAAACTCCTAGTCCCCACCAAAACAATACTTGTGGATTGTATTTCCTTTCTAGCTACAAATTGTGGTCGTTGTGTGACTTTCTGACAAGGCTAAGAGTAGAAGCCAGTCTAGTGGAAATGGTTTGAACACTGGACAATGACCATGGAGACCAGGGTTCAAGTCACTGTCAACATTCCACTTAAGCACTCCTAAAATAGGAGACTTCAGGATATTTGTTCTGATCTGGCCGGGGTGGTCCATGCCTTGGCCACCTCTTGATTGGACTACTGTAATGCGCTCTACGTGGGGCTGCCCTTGAAAACGGCTCAGAAATTTCAACTGGTCCAACGGGCGGCGGCCAGGATGTTAACTGGTGTTTCCTACAGAGAAAGGTCAACCCTCCTGTTTAAGGAGCTCCATTGGCTGCCGTTTATTTTCCGAGCCCAATTTAAGGTGCAGGTGCTTACCTACAAAGCCCTAAATGGTTTGGGACCTGCCTACCTGCGTGACCGCATCTCCATTTATGAACCCACGTGTTCTCTTCATTCATCCGGAGAGGCCCTGCTCACGATCCCACCTGCGTCGCAGGTGCGTCTGGTGGGGATGCGAGACAGGGCCTTTTCTGTGGTAGCCCCCCAACTCTGGAACTCCCTCCCTAAAGATATCAGACAGGCCCCTACCTTGGCAGTCTTTAGGAAGAACTTGAAGACCTGGCTGTTCCAATGTGCCTTTCCAGAATAGGAAAACTCCAGTAACATGTCCCAGAAGCACTTTATTAGAGTTTAAGATAGCCCGCACACTGCACTTACCCTAAAATCCTATATACCACCTGTCACATCAGCACTTTTAACCTGTACCCATTACATTGGCCCGGCCCTGTCTTCTTGTGTTTTGGTGTATTGTTTTATTGTTTTGTTGTTTGATATTGCTTTAATTGCTTTGATTTGTTTTAAGTTGTGTATTTTGTTATGCTATGTTTTTATGAGGAGACAGCAAAGCCTAGAGAAGACAATGATGCTGGGGAAAGTGGAAGGTAAAAGGAAGAGGGACCGATCAAGGGCAAGATGGATGGATGGCATCCTTGAAGTGACTGGACTGACCTTGAAGGAGCTGGGGGTGGTGATGGCCGACAGGGAGCTCTGGTGTGGGCTGGTCCATGAGGTCACGAAGAGTCGGAGACGACTGAATGAATGAACAACAACAACATGTTTTTATTGAGGCCTTGGCCTGTGTAAGCCGCATCGAGTCCTTCGGGAGATGCTAGCAGGGTACAAATAAAGTCAATAATAATAATAATAATAATAATAATAATAATAATAATAATAATAAATAGTTGTTGTTTCAACTTTGTTCAATGTTTTTAATGCAGGTAGTCCCCAAATTACAAACATCTGACTTACAAACAATTCATAGTTAAGAACGAGGATGGTACAACAGGAATTGAGAGATTGGAAAAGAAATTAACTCCTGCGATAGTTATCCCGGAGAAAAGATGTCTCCACTGAAGCTTTATCACTAATCCTTGTTTCCACAACAAGCCAATTTTTTCAAAATCCAACTCTCACGGGGACATAAAGTGAGATGCAATCTTCTGAACAAGACAGCAAAACGAACACCACAGGGATGTTAAACCTCTCCTATGTTCTCCAAAGCTAAATGTGTGTGTGTGTATATAAGCTGCAGTTACACCCTGTCTTGAGCCATGAGGAGAGGTGGATAATAAATGAAGTTTGTTATTATTAATATTATTAGAAGCACTAATAGTAGTTATCTACCATCTTTTATGGATTTATGACAAGTTAATATAAAAAGTCAGTTTGTAAACAAACCAAAGACCAAATGCAGTAATACTGTTTCAACTTCCCATCCAAGTGGCCCGATACTGGTCAAAGGACATTTAATCAGCTACCAAGTTTGCAAAATTTGTGTTTTTTTTAATCTGTTTGTTTGTTTTGTTCTGTTAGAAATGCAATACAATGTTCTGGTTGCGGATGACACGATAAATAAATATCCAAGAAACACCACAAAAACACATTGCGCTTTTCAGAAGCTCAACAGGAGCTGGAACCAAACAGCCTAACTTCCCTCACCAGGGAGTAACACAACCAAGGTGCTAGTACAGTAAAGGCCCTGCTTCATGAATCCATGGTCCAATCTCTAAGCAAATCCTGTGCTGAAGATCTCAAATTCCATGGTGATTTTTTAAATATAAGAACAGCTAATCTATCAAATATCTTAGTCCTTGGCAGGTTAAGCATTCTGAATTGTTAGTAATAACAGTGAAGTAGCGGATTTGATCCAATTTTTCAAAATTTGGTTTTGAACTTTGAAAGGACTATCTAATGCAGTCCGTGGACCACCAGTGGTACGCAAGAACTAAAATATGATCCGTACCTCACCATTACTACACTGTTGCAATGAGAGTGACTATTCTCATGAAACTCTCGTATAGTGCAGAGTCTTATTAAATATGGTTTTCTGTGGGTGAGCAGATGTCGACTACTGGATGGCCTATGTTCTGTATCAGAAGCTAGAGCTGGTGCAGTCTATCCTATTTTATGAATCAGCACCCCAAATGACCAAACTGAAACTAAAGTTGACCAAAAACTGATTTGTAGCCCTTTTCGTACTAAAGTTGAGAGTGGTCCCTGGTCAAAAAAAAAAAAAAAGAGTTGGGAACCACTGATCTAATGTATTCTAATAGGGGAATAGGATTCAGGACCTTGGATAGTGCCTTTAACATTTGGGCTAAAAGCCAGGAAGACTTCATTATCTCACCCACTAGCTTCAGCTGCTACTATGACTGTAACCCTTTCAGCAACAAAAGTTGATATGCATTCATACACAGCTTCGCACAGATCACATCCCTCTTTAAGATAGTTAGAAGTGAAAAGACTTCCATCTGCTCCATGGAAAGTTTTTTTTTTTTTTGCTTCTGCCAATGCTGAATTTGTGGCAGGGAAGGGAGAAATGGAGAGGCAGTGGTTTGACAGAGGCTGTCCTGAGTCTTTGTGTGGCTATTAGGCCATTTAGACATATTCACAGACACAATTCTGTAGTAACCTTCATTGGAAATCATTCATTTACACAGAGTTTGCTATTATAAACAGTTTTCTATTTCTATTGTCATTTCAGGCCATGGATTTGAGGTCATCCTGTACATTACGCATGGGCAAATTTGGCCTTCCAGGTGTTTTGGACTTCAACTAAATGGCCTAATAGTCACACAAAGCCTCAAGACAGCCTCTGTCAAACTGCTGCCCTCCCATTTCTCCCTTCTTTGCCCCAAATGCAGCATTTGCCAGAAGCAAACAAACAAACAAACAAACAAACAAAAATGTATTGTCGAAGGCTTTCATGGCCGGAATCACTGGATTGTTGTAGGTTTTTGCGGGCTATATGGCCATGTTCTAGAGGCATTCTCTTCTGACGTTTTGCCTGCATCTATGGCAAGCATCCTCAGAGGTAGTGAGGTCTGTTGGAATTAGGAAAATAGGCTTATATATCTGTGGAATGACCAGGGTGGGTCAAAGAACTCTTGTCTGTTGGAGCTAGATGTGAATGTTTCAACCTTTCCATGGAGCAGATGGAAGTCTTTTCATTTCTAAAAGAGGGACATGATATGTGCAAACCCTGATGTGGGAGTTGAGGACCAAAACACCTGGAGGGCCAAAGTTTGCCCATGCCTGATGTACATCAATTCATGAAGGGATAAAGCGTGGAATCTCATATATGTGTTTTGCCAAATTGTGCATAGTTTATTCTGGGATAGTTTTCCTTGGCAAACTTTGCAAAGACAATTGTGGAAGGAAGTTTTCTCTCCGGTCCACCACTGTTACACTGTAGAATTAATGCAGTTTGGTGTCATTTTAACTGTCATGGTTCAATGTATTGTCGAAGACTTTCATGGCTGGAATCACTGGATTGTTGTAGGTTTTTTTGGGCTATATGGCCATGTTCTAGAGGCATTCTCTTGCCTGCATCTATGGCAAGCATCCTCAGAGGTAGTGAGGTCTGTTGGAACTAGGGGAAAGGGTTTATATATCTGTGGGATGACCAGGGTGGGACAAAGGACTCTTCTTTGTTGGAGCTAGGTGTTAATATTTCAACTGATCACCTTGATTAGCATTTGATTGCCTGGCAGTGCCTGGAGCAATCTTTTGTTGAGAGGTGAGCAGAGCACCTGATGAACCAACCTGGACACAGCATGTTATTTGAGAACACAGAAATGCTGGACCACTCCAACAACCACCTTGTCAGACTACACAGAGAAGCCATTGAAATACACAAGCATGTGGACAATTTCAACAGAAAGGAGGAAACCATGAAAATGAACAAAAACTGGCTACCAGTATTAAAAAAACTCTAAAATTACTACAGCACAACAACAGAGAGGAAACAAACAAGGACATCTAATTACCTCTCAACAAAAGATTCCCCCAGGCCATATAGCCCAAAAAAACCTACAACAATCTTGTCATTGTTTAATTATATGTAATTACAGGAGATATAGTTTGGAGAGGCATCAGCACTTTCTGGCAGAGAGAGCAAAAGACTTTGTAAAACTACATCTTCTGTGATTTCATAGCATTGAGCCATGGCACATCAATTCTTAGGGCAGATGGATTACAATTCTGCGTTGTCCTTCCTGCTTTTAAGCAACATGCAAACTCCAGAACCTATTTGGACTACAGTGGCTGAGGATTCTGGGACCTGTAGTCCAAAAAAAAAAAGGCAATGTTTCCGAGCTCTGTTTAAATTAAGTAGACAGAATCAAAACTTCTGACTCAACAAATAAACGCAGCGGAGTGCACTCCCATTCTGCGGATGATGTATTCAGCACAAAGGGAAACAGAATGAAGTCAGCACAGCCAGCAGGGGAGCTGGAAATTCCTTCCCCTTTGCATCACCCCACTATAGGTTGCTAAAAACAGCTGTGCCGTCCCACCCCAGTGCCAGCAGAATGTAATTTCTGGATCCGGGGACTGCTGCAAAGCTAATCATGCACGAGCTGAGGAAGAGAGAGTGAAACTGAAGGTGATATTTTGGTGATCAGTGCCTGGCCATATAGTTATGAGACTAGCACTGAATGTAGCCAGGAACTATAAGTTGTTTAGGAGGAAGTTCCCAGGATCTGGCACTGTATGTAGTCATAATATTGTGGTTATAGCACTTCTTGCACAGCACAAATGGCAACGCTCAGCAAAATAACACAGTGGAGATGTCAGCTATGATCAAAATGGAGTTGTTCAGGTTCACTAAAACAGATCCAAGCATACAACGGAATCTTTCAGTTTTATTTTACGCCAAGAGTTGTGCTTGTAAAATGGAAGTGCCATGTTGCATGTTCTAACTGAAGTAGTTCTAACTAGCTGTCCCCTGCCACGCGTTGCTGTGGCCCAGTCTGGTGATCTGGAAAATAAAGTAATGAGAAAGTGTTCATTTCTAATATATGTAATTTCTTTATGCTTGTGGGTAAACAGTATTTCTTGCTGTTTCTTTGTCAGTGTTGATGTAGATTGTCTGGAACATGCAACATGCAAATTGTCCTTCTTTAGGGGTCCCTTTCAAATCTATGATACTATATCTCTGTGTTTGTGAATCATATATATCTATCTATATCTATGGCTGGATGGCTATATCTTTGTCAGGAGGGCTTTGATTACGTTTTCTTGACCTGGTGAAGGGAGATGGACTGGATGGCCTTAAGTATTTTCTGTGGTCATGGTGGTTCTGTGTGGGAAGTTTGCCCCAAATCTGTCATTGGTGGGGTTCAGAATGCTCTTTGATTGTAGGTGAACTATAAATCCCAGTAAGTACAACTCCCAAATGTCAAGGTCTATTTTCCCCCAACTCCTACAGTGCTCACATTTGGGCATATTGAATATTTGTGCCAAGTTTGGTCCAGTTCCATCATTGTTTGAGTCCACAGGGATGTAGGTGAACTACAACTCCAGAACTCAAGGTCAATGCCCACCAAACCCTTCTAGTGTTTTCTGTTGTTCATGGGAGTTCTGTGAGCCACGTTTGGTTCAATTCATTCCATCGTTGGTGGAGTTTAGAATTCTCTTTGATTGTAGTTGAACTATAAATCCCAGCAACTACAACTCCCAAAATGACAAAATCAATTTTTGAGTGATGGTCACTCCTTTGGTTTGTAGGTGTCTTGTGGCCAAATTTGGTGTCAGTTAGTCCAGTGGTTTTTGAGTTATGTTAATCCCACAAACGAACATTGCATTGGGTTGTGGTAGGTTTTTTCAGGCTATATTGCAATGGTCTATAGGCATTCTCTCCTGATGTTTTGCTTGCATCTATGGCAAGCATCATCAGAGGTAGTGAGGTAGAGGTTGCCTGCATCTATGGCAAGCATCCTCACTACCTCTGAGGATACTTGCCATAGATGCAGGCGAAACATCAGGAGAGAATGCCTCTAGACCATGGCCATATAGCCCGAAAAAACCTACCACAACCCAGTGATTCCAGCCATGAAAGCCTTCAACAATACATTGAACATTACATGTTTATTTATATAGATGTAGTTTGGCCCATTTGGCGAATGGATCAGGCCACAACCCAGGGTCTTTGGCCATCCTCTGCTTCTTCCTAGTCTCTCACTCTGGTCCTTGATGTAGCAAACCCAGGCTTAACCCATAAGATCAGCAGAGATCAAAGAAGTACAGCTGTTCCCCCTTTTCCTGTGTGTCTTTGCAACTGCCGATGGGGTTCCCTGGTCCTTCTGTCAGTAATGGGGAGAGTTAGGAAGAGGTTGTTTGGCATGGGGATTATTCGATGCATTAGAAAGGGGAAATTTAATGACACCGGTTATGCCCGGGGAATTGTGTTTGCCAGGCAATGGCTTCCCAGCGGCACCTCCCTGGGAGGGGAGTCCTGCCACACAAGGAGGCCCAGGGGGTGGATGGAGGCAAATATTTGTGCCTGGGCTTCACAGGAAAGTGAGAAGGAATTCAATTTCTGGGCAGCAAAACCTTCCCCTCCCGTATAGACCCCCTCTCAGCTACCATATGCTCCATGAGTCCCTAATTAAAAGGGGCAGTTCCTGTTTTCTGCTATTGTCCCTGACTCTCTATCTACTTCTATTTAACATTTAGCCTGAGGTTGCTTGTATCCCTTCAGGTTTTAGCCCCACATCGGGACCTAGAGATATATCCTGAAGGCATCAAATACTGTATGGTTTTGGAAGCCAAGCAGGGTCAGCCCTGGTTAGTACTTAGATTTATTTATCGTATCAGAAGCAAACCGAGGGTACAGTTGTATTTAAAAAGCACAAACAAAGTTTAAACGTTTGGCATTATATTAAATGTCCTTTGACCAGAAGCTGGCCACTTGGAGTGCTTCTGATGTTGCTATAAGAAGGTCCTCCATTGTGCATGTGGCAGGGCTCAGGTTGCATTGTATAGGTGGTCTGTGGTTTACTCTTCTCCAGACTCGCGTGTCGTGGACTCCACTTGGTGGCTCCATTTCTGAAGATTGGCTCTGCATCTTGTGGTGCCAGAGCACAGTCTGTTCAGCACCTTCCAAGTCACCCCATCTTCTGAGTGTCCAGAAAGGAGTCTCTCATTCAGTCTCAGCCATGGCTTGAGGTTCTGGGTTTTGGCCTGCCACTTTTGGACTCTCACTTGCTGAGGTGATCCTGCAACTATCTCTGTAGATCTTAGAAAACTATTTCTTGATGTAAGGAACTGGCATGCTGGCTGCTACCCAAACAGGATGGGCCGGAGATGTCACTGCCTTGGTCCTTTCATTATTAGCTGCTACTTCCCAGCAGATGTCAGGTGGTGCAATACTGGCTAAACAGTGAAATTTCTCCAGTGGTGTAGGGCGTAGACACCTGTGATAATGTGACATGTCTCATTAAGAGCCACATCTACTGTTTTAGTGTGGTGAGATGTGTTTCACACTGGGCATGCATACTCAGCAGCAGAGTAGCAAAACGCAAGGGCAGATGTCTTCGCTGTATCTGGTTGTGATCCCCAGGTTGTGCCAGTCAGCTTTCATATGATATTGTTTCTACGTAGTACTTAGATGGGAAACCAACAATGAATGTCAGGTACTGTAGGCTCTGTTTCAGAGGAAGGAACTGATAACACCACCTCTGAGTATTCCTTGTCAAAGAAAAGTCTATGACATTTATGGAGTTCCTATAAGTTGACAGAGGGATTAAACACACAAAGAGAAGCCCAGATTCCCAGGCATTCCTCATTCTTGTTTTTTTCTTGAGGATATTCCTGGCTAATAACAGTCCCTGAGTTACAAACATCCAACTTGCATACAACACATAGTAACAAACAGGAGGGCGACAACAGGAAGTGAGAGAAATCTACCTGTAGGAAGGGAAATTCACTCCTGAAAGAATTGTCATGGGGGAAAATATCTCGTGACATCATTGAGGTGCTCAAGCTCCAGTGCCACGACAAGGCAGTGATCCTTAGCTGGAGCTGTAAGATATTACCCAGTAAGAATTACATCAATGTAATGAAACAATTGGGTACTAAAGGATTCAGCTCTGAGCAGGAATATTTAATACTGCAACATTTTGTTGCAGGGTCCACTTAGCATATTTCCAAGGTGCCATGAAGTGGGTGAAGTATGTGGGTTTGATATTGCATGCATTAATATACTTTTTCTCTAAAGCAGGCATGGGCAAACTTCAGCCCTCGAGGTGTTTTGGACTTCAACTCCCACAATTCCTAATAGCCGGCAGGCTGTTAGGAATTGTGGGAGTTGAAGTCCAAAACACCTGGAGGGCCGAAGTTTGCCTGTGCCTGCTCTAAAGTACCCAGAGTGGCATACTTATATTCAAATCATTTTTGCAGGGGAGGCTCTCACCAGAGTAACATCCACAAAAAGGTACATACAGTGCAGCCATAGAGAAACCAAAGGATAGTTGCTTCTCTTCTCCTGGTAGTTTGGATGATAGGCTTTATGATCCTTTTCCCCACACAACTGAAATAGAATGGGACTAGAAATGGGGAGGGGGCAGTTGTCTTTTGGGCTCAATAACACAGTGGTATTTTTGCAAGCCTCTCTTGTTTGTTTAGCCAAAAGATTAGCCTCCCAAGTTCTCTTTTGTTTGCCCCACTTTGTCCAGTTTTAATTGCAGGCTCCCTATACATGGCTTCAAAAGAAATTCACTCCGGCTCCCTCCCGTCCCACGCTGCACTTTATCCTGAACCCCTGCAGACATGCTAACAGGGCAGACTTCATGCTGGGATGAGAAGCCAGCTTTATGGCAGGAGGTGGCAGAACAAGGCAGGGTTGGACTTGAGTGTAGATCCAACGTCTGAGGGAGATTTTGCAAACATTTATCCCTTTCTTTATATTGACATATACATCTAATGTCCATATGTTAGCTTTCTTAGTGAATCTACAGTGGGCCCTTGGTATCCACTAGGATAGTGGTTCTCAACTTTCCTAAAATGCAGTGCCCCTTTAATACAGTTGCTCATGTTGTGTGTGTGTTTTGTTTGTTTTTTTTGTCGTGTCAGGAGAGACATGAGAATCTGCAAGTCACTTCTGGTGTGAGAGAATTGGCCGTCTGCAAGGACGTTGCCCAGGGGACGCCTGGATTATTTTTGACGTTTTATCGTCCTTGTGGGAGGCTTCTCTCATGTCCCCGCATGAGGAACTGGAGCTGGTAGAGAGAGCTCATCCGCCTCTCCCTGAATTCGAACCTGCGACCTGTCGGTCTTCAGTCCTGCCGGCACAGGGGTTTAACCCACTGTGCCACCAGGGGCTCCTCATGTTGTGGTGACCTCCAACCATAAAATTATTTTCGTTGCTACTTCATAACTGTAATTTTGCTACTGTTATGAGTTGTAATGTAAATATCTGATATGCAGGATGTATTTTCATTCACTGGACCAAATTTGGCACAAATACCAGATATGCCAAATTTGAATACTGGTGAGGTTGGGGGATTGATTTTCTCATTTGGGAATTGCAGTTGCTGGGATTTTATAGTTCACCTACAATCAAAGAGCATTCTGAACTCCACCAATGATGGAATTGAACCAAACTTGGCACACAGAACTCCCATGACCAAAAGAAAATACTGAAAGGTTCTCGTGGGCATTGGCCTTGAGTTTTGGAGCTGTTGTTCACCTACATCCACAGAGAACTGTGGGCTCAAAGAATGATGGATATGAACCAAACTTGGCAAGAATACTCAATATGCCCAAATGCGAACACTGGTAAAGTTGTGGGAAAATAGACCTTGACATTTGGGAGTTGTAGTATACCTACAGTATACCTACAACCAAAGAACATTCTGACTTACTTATTTACTTCTCCCACAGTGAGGGCATCGGTTTCCAGGTGGAAGGGTGGACTTGACACGCCTTCCTCTTGGCATGTTTCTCTCTTTCACCCTCCATTAGTGCCTCTACAAATTCTGCAGCACTGCTGGTCACAGCTGACCTCCAACTGGAGCGCTCAAGGGCCAGGGCTTCCCAGTTCTCAATGTCTATGCCAGAGTTTTTAAGGTTGGCTTTGAGCCCATCTTTAAATCTCTTTTCCTGTCCACCAACATTATGTTTCCCATTCTTGAGTTCGAAATAGAGCAACTGATTTGGGAAATGGTGGTCAGGCATCCAGACAATGTGGCCGGTCCAGCAGAGTTGGTGGCAGAGGACCATCGCTTCAATGCTGGTGGTCTTTGCTTCTTCCAGCACACTGACATTTGTCTGCTTGTCTTCTCAAGAGATTTGCAGGATTTTTCAGAGGTAGCACTGATGGAATCGTTCCAGGAGTTGCACGTGACATCTGTAGACTGTTCATGTCTCGCAGGTGTATAGCAGGGTTGGGAGGACAATAGCTTTATAAACAAGCACGTTGGTATCCCTACAGATGTCCCGGTCCTCAAACACTCTCTGCTTCATTCGGAAAAATGCTGCACTCGCAGAGCTCAGGCAGTGCTGAATTTCAACACTGAACATTCTGAATCCCACCAATGATAGAATAAGGCCAACCTTCCCTTTGGTGACCCTTTTGACACCCCCTCACGACCCTCTCAGGAGTCCTGACCCTCAGGTTGAGAAACGCTGCACCAGGATAAGGTTTCAGGGCCCCTGCAGATAATAAAAAACCATGGATGTTCAAATCCCATTGTCCTAAAATGGTGTCATTTAAATCATGTTTTTTTTTTCCAAGTCGTGGATGGTAGAATCCATGGATATGGAAAGCTGACTGTACACATTGAGTTGTTGTAGGTTTTTTCAGGCTATATGGCCATGTTCTAGAGGCATTCTCTCCTGACGTTTCGCCTGCATCTATGGCAAGCATCCTCAGAGGTAGTGAGGACCTCACTACTTCTGAGGATGCTTGCCATAGATGCAGGCGAAACGTCAGGAGAGAATGCCTCTAGAACATGGCCATGTAGCCTGAAAAAACCTACAACAACCCAGTGATTCCGGTCATGAAAGCCTTCGCCAATACATTGTACACATTGAACTTGTCCATGTGTCTGGAAAGGTACATCCACACCGTAGAATTAATGCAGTTTGACATCAGTTTTACTGCCATGGCTCATGGAGGTTCATGACCAGAAAATGCTATCTTTTCTCAACAAAGAAGATATGAAACAGACTCTCAATACACTCAGCAGAAAGGCAATGAAAAGAGAACTTGCATCCAGACAAGGAGACCGTTGCTAGCAGACTGTGGTGGGGCAAGTTTATTGGAAGTGGAAGCAGATTGTCCCAATGGGTTCCTTATTCATTTGCCCTGATATAGCCCTATTTCTGGGGAAATGGGTCTCTTCCCTTCCCCTTCCCTTCCTCTCTCTTCTCCCCACTTTCAGCCTCACTCGCTTGTCACCTGCCAGATTGGCTTCAGTCCCTGCCAATGGACTGCAAATTGCTTCCAGCCGGGTGCAGAAGGATCCCATCAGGAGCCATTACCAGCCTCTCAGGCCCCGGGTGCGAAAGGCGGGCGGATGCTTCTGCCTGGGAAAACAAACACAGAAAGGGACAAAAGAGATTTATATAACATTTGCATATTTTGCAGGTCTAGAAGCTAGATATTCATTCGGAAGGAATTGTATAAGTGTCTGTGCCTTCAAAGTCACCTGTTGACTTAGAGCGACCCCATAAATGCCATAGGGTTTGCTTTTTTCCTTTAGGGTAAGGAAGACAGGGTTTTGTCAGTTTGTTCCTACAGCACCCTGTGTTTGTTGGTGGTCTCAAATCCGAATCCTGATCAGGGTTGACCTGCTTGGATTTTAAGATCAGACAGCATCTGGAGAGTATTGAAACTCTCTCTATTATTCTCAGTAAAAATGCAAAATATCACACCAGACTGGAGAAGACTTTATAGTAGGCATGGGCAAACTTGGGCCCTCCAGGTGTTTTGGACTTCAACTCCCACAACTCCTAGCAGCCTACAGGAAGGAAGAGAGAGAAATAGAGACATTTTAAAAACAGTGGGATGACAGAAGACTAGCTGGGACCCTCCTTGCTGAACTGAGATAGCTGTGAGGGATATGGAGACTTAATACAGGAATACAATGTATGAAGGCTCCATATCCCAGAATTCAAAACAATCTTAACAGATTAGAGAGATGGGCCAAAACTAACAAAGTGAAAAGGGAAAATGCAAGATAAACACCTAGGCAGAAAAAAAAAGAAATACAAAGATACAGAATGGGGGACGATGCCTGGCTTGACAGTAGTATGTGTGAAAAAGATCTTGGAGTCCTTGTGGACAGGAAGGTAAACATGAGCCAACAATGTTACGTTGCAGCAAAAAAAGCCAATGGGATTTTGGCCTGCATAAATAGGAGTATAGTGTCTAGGTCCAGGGAAGTCATGCGACCACTCTATTCTGCCTTGGTCACAACAAATCTGGAATCACACTGTATCCAATTCTGAGCACCACAATTGAAGGGAGATGTTGAAAAACTGGAATGTGTCTAGAGGAGGGTGGCTAAAAGGATCAAGGATCTGGAGAACAAGCCCTATGAGGAGTGGTTTAAAGAGCAGGGCATGTTTAGCCTTCAGAAGATAAGGCTGAGAGGAGACATGATGAGGGCCATGTATACATATGTGAGGGGAAGTCATAATGAGGAGGCTTGTTCTCTGCTGCTGTATCTTTGTATTTCTTTTTTTTTCTGCCTAGGTGTTTATCTTGCATTTTCCTCTTTCATTTTGTTAGTTTTGGCTGGGAACTACAACTCCCAAATGACAAAATCAATTTTTTTTTGAGTGAAGGACATACTTTGGGTTGTTGGGTGTCTTGTGTCCAAATTTGGTGTCAATTCCCCCAGTGGTTTCTGAGTTATGTTAATCCCACAAATGAACATTACATTTTTATTTATATGGATTTCTTTCATATATTTGGCAACTTGTCTCTCAGTGTAATTTATGTGGCTTTCTACTTTCTCGATTTATCTTCACAACAACCCTGTTAGGTTGGTCAGGCAGATTGAGACTGAGTGAGAGACTGAGTTTGGCTCAAGCGGAGTTTCCACAAATAGGGAGCAAAAACGTAAATCCCAAGTCCAACTCCAATGTTGCCAAAGTTTATTGTTTGCCAAAGAGACACGGAAATGCAGACTGCAGGTATTTGGGGGCAAAACGTCTTGAGACAGCCAAAGAATCACTTCCCATGTGCCTATCACATGATTTTCACTAAATAAATGCTAAATAATGGGCAATGTGATGCAAACGGTTTCCATGTGTATTCACACAGTGGTCTTGATTTACTGATTTAGACCCCTAAGAGCCTTCCAGTTTGGAGACTCTGATTATAATTGAATATCTGTAGCAAATTATACATAATTAGCATAGGTCTTTGTCTTTCCCACCAGAGACACGGGCACAAATTAGTTCCCAATAGGGCTCAAATGAGTCCCAAATAGGGTTGCCAACTTTTCTAAGGGGCACAGGAGTTGAACCTTAATGGCTGGTGAATGTGCCAACATTAGCAGGTGATAATGCTTTTCCTGTCCTGCAAATTTTTTCTGAAATTTCAAATCCACTTTTGGCAAAATGAGTACTTTTAGGGGATATCCATATTTATGATAAAATGATAAAATGTAAAATCAGAAATGACTTTTGTTTATAGTTAACATGATATAAGACAAGTATGAAGAATGACAATACATGGAATCTGGTGGCATTTTAAAAGTAGTTAACTTGGTATTCAAATGCGCTATTTCTCTCTGTTTTTTTATCTCCAACTTTAATTTCTCCCTGCTTCCCAACTGGAAAGAAAGCAAAAACAGCAGTTGACCTTTCTCTCCTCCTCTTAATACACACAAATATTGGATATCTTTGCAGTTTGCTTGTGTAAAATTAAGCATTTGAGTGAAAAATTAACAGATTTTCCAAATGATGTTGGACCACAACTCCCATTAGCCAACTTTTTTTGTGTCAGGAGTGAATCGAGAAATTGCAAGTCGCTTCTGGTGTGAGAAAATTGGCCGTCTGCAAGAATGTTGCCTAGGGAATGCCTGGGTGTTTTGATGCTTTACCATCCTTGTGGGAGGCTTCTCTTATGTCCCACATGGTGAGCTGGAGCTGACAGCGGGAGCTTATCCATGCTCTCCCCTTGGCCATCTGCAAGAATGTTGCCTAGGGGATGCCTGGGTGTTTTGATGTTTTACCATCCTTGTGGGAGGCCTCTCTTATGTCCCCGCATGGTGAGCTGGAGCTGACAGAGGGAGCTCATCCATGCTCTCCCCTTGGCCGTCTGCAAGAATGTTGCCTAGGGGATGCCTGGGTGTTTTGATGTTTTACCATCCTTGTGAGAGGTGTCTCTCATTTCCCTGCATGGGGAGCTGGAGCTGACAGAGGGAGCTCATATGAACTCTCCCCGGATTTGATCCTCCAACCTGTCAGTCTTCAGTCCTGTTGGCACAAGAGTTTAACCCATTGTGCCACTAAGGTCATTATTACCTAACATAGACAATGGTGACTGATAATGGGAACTGCAGCCCATAAGTTTCCTAATTTTGGCCAGAGTGTTTTGATGTTTTACCATCCTTGTGGGTGGCTTCTCTCATGTCCCCGCATGGGGAGCTGGAGATGACAGAGGGAGCTCATCCACGCTCTCCCTAGA